>NC_079134.1:172357230-172959521 GCF_945859705.1 Episyrphus balteatus
ATAAAAAGAGATTTTTGTAATTTTATAAAAATATGATTTTTTGTTACAATTATGCAAATAAAAGTATTCTGAAAACAATTTTTTTGATGGTTTGACAATTTATCAATATCTAACAATAAATCGTTCCGAAATGATTTGTAAAACACCCAACAATTTCTAACAATGACACATCAACAATATTTTTTGACATAACAACCATAGTTGACTATTGTTAGAAAAAGAACGTAGCTCTGCTTTACTACGTAAATGTCTGAAGACCTTTGTCAAGAATCTGATAGGTCCATATCAGTATGGTTAAAGGCTAGGAAAGTCAACCATCGATCAAATATTCACACTACGGTAGATCTTGGAAACAACTGACGAACATCGAATTGATACTTATTCACATATTTCAATGTCAAGTATGACAGTATCTGCAGATGTCCAGAGAAAATAATCGAGATGACTCCATAACTTCGAGTTTTATATCGCTTGTATAATATTTACTGCTGCACTTTTAAGTGTTTCGATGTTGGCGCTATATTCTTTGGCTACTGAAAGTCGGTTATCATTACCCTACACCCGAGATCATTTACGGTAAGGGTTCATGGATGCATTTAAACTTAGTCGAAAATTGTCGATACCTAGTAAACATTCCCATAACACCAAGTTTCCTTGTTGCCATAGCAAAAAAATTAACTTTTTCTGAAAACATGTTTTTTATTTTGGCTAACAATATTTTTAGCTTCCAAAAAGCGTGTGCAGAATATTATTTTATACTGCGCATTGAACCAAACTTAATTTGAAAATAAACCCAATTGACTGGCGGTGCCCAATTTAGCAGAAGAATGTAACCACGGTCTGCCTATTCAAAACTGCCCTGGATTTTATATATATTTTAATAATATTCCCACATTTGGTGAAACTATGCGTTGAAGACCTATTTAAATTTAATTCGCTTCTTTGCTCTTGAATTGAACCAGCCACAGTTCTTCACACTGGTGCTGTCATCTGAAAGTTTACAATTTAAATTATAAGTAAACGGCTCAAAGGTTCACAGAAAACGCTTAATAGAACCATAAAAATGATGCGCCGCGCCGAAAGCTTAAACTTTTTGCAGCATAGAGTTTTTTATATATGTAGTTCAATTTTAACTAGATGTCTTAAAGTATCAAGATCAAGTATGTGTATTCTTTTTGAATTTGTCTTTCTGAGCAACTTCGGGTTCAACCCAAAAATTTCTCGGTTGAAGTCTGTGAATCATGAGAAACAGCCTACTCGGATATTAGCTTTTGAACCTTGAAATTTTTGTAGGAATAACTTAAATCTATTCGAATAAAAATCTAAACTGCGCTTGCCTACTAAATATAACTCGAGATTTATAATACTGAATGCTGATTGTCAGTACTATTTACCTATTTCAAACCGCTTTGCAGTCAAAATAGCATAACAAAATACTTCCGTTACTTTGCCTCATTTCCTACGCCCTATACTCAATCCGAGGGTGATAATGTGATTGATTTTTTGGCATCAAATAACCGATTAGGTTGACTTCTTTTACGTTTTTGCTGGAGGAGGCGTAAACGGTTATGACTTTTGAGCATTTATTTCAGAAAAATAATTAAAATTTAACTTCTCTAAATTTGATGCTGTGCGCTGCTCCAACATTAACTCTCAGTACCTGGGTGACCGAGCTTTGCTCGGTATCCTAAATTGTTATAACTTTCAGTGAAAAAAGTCAAATGTAAACAGCAATTTTTTGGAGTGGGTTTAAGTTTGCAATGACCAGTTTTTTCGCGGGTTACAAAACATCACATTCCCACTTTATAATCCAGTTTATTTAAGTTTGAATTTACGATCAGAAATGAATAGAAGGGTTACAGGAATCTGCATTATCGAAAATGCTTATAGCAATGGGATCCTTTTTTGTTCAAATTTTAATTTACGTGTCAGAAAGTTTTGGATGGTGAACATAAAGTTAATATTTTTTTTCAAGTTTAGCCTTGTCGGCAAAGCTTAGTATGAAGAAATACTATTTTTATCCCTGTCTCTGTTTTATTCTATATCAGTGGATGCTTTACTCCTTTCTTTTTTTACTTATACAGGGTGTCCCAAAAGTAATAGATCAAACGAAATATGCTGATTGGGGAACTTAAGGGCTCTCAGAATTTGGAACCTTGTTCATCCCAAATCCTTACGGTTTTCGATTTAAGGCAATTCTTGTGAAATTTCGAAAAATCCCTACTTGGCAACAGTATTTTGCTTTCTGCGCCCATTATTGATATTTGTTTTTTTTTTTAATTCTTTTACGAAAACATTGCCAAATAATTAGGAACAATTAATTAATCAAAATATTTTTTATTCCATATGCCATTTCGCTGCAAATTAACTAACAGTTTCAAGTTTTATAAAAAATCTATTTCTAACTTTTATTTCCGACCAACACCGCAAAAAAAAATTTGCGGTGTGAGAATGGTTTATTATTTTAAAAAGTTGCCCTGTTATTGTAGTTTTCAAAAAAGTATAAAAGTTTTCTAAGTTGCAGTTAGATCGCAAAATATTACAATTTGAATTCAACAAAACAGGGTTGTTCAGAACAAAAACAACCAACTGAAAAAAACTAATGTAAGAGAAAATACTTCCAAAATGTTGTATTTGCCAAGAGGACCAAACCCTCAAAATTGTATCGAAATCTTTAAAGTTGTTACCAAAAAAAAATTCTATGTTAAAAAAGTGGGCGTGGCAGTGGGCGGATTTTTCCAAAAATACTTCCAAAACTTTTTACTCGCTTAGATAAACAAACCCTGAAAATGTCATCGAAATCGTTAGAGCCGTTTCCGAAAGAAACTTATATGTTAAAAAAGTGGGCGTGGCAGTGGGTGGATTTTTCTCAAAAAAAAAATTCCAAAACTTTTTACTTTCTTAGACGAACAAACCCTGAAAATTTCAACGAAATCGTTATAGCAGTTTTCGAAAAAACATATATTTTAAAAAGTGGGCGTGGCAGTGGGCGGATTTTTCAAAAAAAAACTTCCAAAAACTTTTTACTCGCTTAGATAAACAAACTCTGAAAATTTCATCGAAATCGTTAGAGCCGTTCCCGAAAAAATTTATATGTTAAAAAAGTGGGCGTGGCTGTGGGCGGATTTTTCTAAAAATACTTCCAAAACTTTTTACTCCCTTAGATAAACAAACCTTGAACATTTCATCGAAATCGTTAGAGCCGTTTCCGAAAAAAACATATATGTTAAAAAAGTGGGCGTGGCAGTGGGCGGATTTTTCCAAAAAAAACTTCCAAAACTTTTTACTCGCTTAGATAAACAAACCCTGAAAATTTCATCGAAATCGTTAGAGCCGTTCCCGAAAAAAACTTATATGTTAAAAAAGTGGGCGTGGCAGTGGGTGGATTTTTTCAAAAATACTTCCAAAACTTTTTACTCGGTTAGATGAACAAACCCTGAAAATTTCGTCGAAATCGTTAGAGCCGTTTCCGAGATCCCAATTTTATATATATTTATATGTATATATATAAACAATTTTAGCTCGGTATCCTTAAATGTTATAACTTTCAGTGAAAAAATTCAAATGTAAACAGCAATTTTTTGGAGTGGGTTTGAGTTTGCAGTTTTAGCGGGTTACAAAACACCACATTCCCACTTTATAATCCAGTTTATTTAAGTTTGAATATACGATCAGCAATGAAGAGAAGGGTTACAGGAATCTGCATTATCGAAAATGCTTACAGCAATGAGATATCTTTTTGTAGGGATTTTTCGAAATTTCTCAAGAATTGCATTAAATCGAAAACCGTAAGGATTTGGGATGAACAAGTTACCAAATTCTGAGAGCCCTTAAGTTCACCAATTAGCATATTTCGTTTGATCCATTACCTTTGGGACACCCTGTATATTATAAGATTGACATTAGGTCAACGGTGTTGCTTTTTGTGAGTTATTTTATTCTTATACGTTAACAATAGTCGCATTAAAACGAAAAAAAAAAGTAAAACGAAGATAATTAGTGATACCAAATCAACAAATTACTTAAAAGTTTCAATGCATGATCAAAAAAGTCATGATCTAAAAAATTTTGTTTAGTTATTGTAACAAAAAGAAAAAGAACAATGCGTAACACATGGAACCATCCCTCAAAAATTTATTGAAATCGTTGAATCTGTCTCCGCTAAAAAAAAAAAAACAAATATAAGAGAAAATACTTCCAAAATGTTGTATTTACCTAGAGGATAAAACCCTCAAAATTTCATCGAAATCTTTTAATTTGTTACCAAAAAAAAAATTCTATGTTTAAAAAGTGGGCTTGGCAGTGGGCGGATTTTTCCAAAAAAAAACTTCCAAAACTTTTTACTTTCTTAGATAAACAAACCCTGAAAATTTCATCGAAATCGTTAGAGCCGTTTCCGAAAAAAACTTATATGTTAAAAAAGTGGGCGTGGCAGTGGGCGGATTTTTCAAAAAAAAACTTCCAAAACTTTTTAATCGCTTATACAAACAAACCCTGAAAATTTCATCGAAATCGTTAGAGCCGTTTCCGAAAAAACTTATATGTTAAAAAAGTGGGCGTGGCAGTGGGCGGATTTTTCAAAAAAAAATTCCAAAACTTTTAACTCGCTTATATAAACAAACCCTGAAAATTTCATCGAAATCGTTAGAGCCGTTCCCGACAAAAACTTATATGTTAAAAAAGTGGGCGTGGCAGTGGGCGGATTTTTCCAAAAATACTTCCAAAACTTTTTACTCGCTTAGATGAACAAACCCTGAAAATTTCATCGAAATCGTTAGAGCCGTTTCCGAGATCCCAATTTTATATATATTTATATATATATATATATATATATAAACAATTTTAGCTCGTTTAAAGTTATAAGATGTATGAGTGAAACTTCATGTTAAGTTTTATTTGATTTGTTTGGAGTTATTGACATTATCGTTTACGTTCTTGCAACAAAAAAGTGCAGTTTTTAATGCGTTTTTTAACCTGGACTATTAAAAAATGAGATTGTCTATTAAAATTTTCTTAATTTAAAATAGTTTATGCATCTTAACAATTAAAGCGCAAACTGCGGTTTAACTGACACTATCTTTTTTTTAAAAGTGTGGCCTTTCGTACAAAAATATGGACTTGTAATGTAATCCCGAATACTATGGCCATTCGAAAGTGCTACAAATACAACCCCTGATAATCCAAAAACAAAGTAAAATTCTAGCAAACATTAAAATTAGAATTTTTCATATACGATGTTTTGACTGTTCGCTGCCGATATGATTTTCTCCGCAATAGTAGAGCTCTCAAAGTAGGGGGTAGAAAATATAAAAAAAAAAAACTAAACTCATTCCATAAGTAGAAATCTATTGCAACTGGTGATGGTGATGGTATTTTCATTTTCATGTTTCTCTCCCATTATCACTCTTTTTAAAATCCTTGATGGTGATTCTATAATATACAAAACTAGCAAATAAAATATAAAGTTTATTATTTATCATAAATTCAAAAAAATTAAAAGAACCAGTAAAATCAACTTCATTATATCTATCTGCCTATCTACCAACTAGATATATTGAAACCAACACAAGAGAGGTATGTCCAAATAAGTTGATGTTGGTTGTGAACCTAGTTTGTGTTTTTTTTAAGACAAAATTTTATTTTACTCCCTATTATACCTTTATTGGTAACTTTGCATTCGTATTATAATTTAACCTGCGTTGCACTAACACAGTTGAAAAAAAAAACATATTTTTTTTTGTTTTTGTTTAGAAATCTCAATTTTGTGTGACTAATTGTTGTGTGTGGTTCTATGGTTCGTTAATTAAACAAAACAACTACAACAGACAAAAAAATGCATGTTTCGTTTGAAATTTTGCACATTTGTGCCTCCTATTTACCTATACACTATCGGAGTGACTCAAGCTCTCACAGAGGAGATACCATTATTAGGTATATCTCTTAATCAAGTTGGTGGAAGCGCCATTGTGTATATTCTTTCTCTCGCTGCTGTGTGTAACAGTGTGAATTTTTGTCTACTGTTTTTTCTATATATTTATAAATAATTTTGTTGCTATACGTTATTTTTATTTTGTATTAATGTATTATACCTACCTACCAAAAGGTGTGATAAATTTCTCTTTTATCAAGCTGAGTCGGTCATGGAAGAATGCATACATATTCAATTTATACATTCAGTACCCTTTTTGATATTATTTGTTTGGATAGCAAATTGATAACAATTGACTCAGAGTGTATATCTTTTTTTTTAATGCAATATTTAAATCGGTGATTTTTTCAAAGAATATCTCATGTGATTTGTTAACATCTGAAAAAAAAAAAAAACAACGAAAAAAATTGGGGAATCGGCTATTGTGATTTGTGATCGGTGATAATCACAAAAGACCAATTTGCTGTGAGAAATATGATTTTCGCAGTACAAATTTGATTCTTGTCACAAATCCAATAGCCGATTCCACCCCTGGTCATTATTATTCCATTGAAAAAAATTTGGCAGATCGAGAAAATTGGTCTTTCAACTACACATTGTCATTTGTTCATTCAAATATCTACAAAACATTTTGACAAACGACTTTATCAATTAATTGTCGGCAATTCCCAATTGCGATGTTAGTTGACGACTGCCGGGCATGATCAAAAACTATAAGTTTTTATTATTTGGAAATGCTCAAGCATTTACTTCAAGATTTCCTGAGTTCGTACTCAGAAGCCAGTCGCTTCCAGTTTCGCACGCAAAGTCGATTGAGATCCCTTTTCACCCTAAACTTTCCGTACGGAGACGGAACCAAAAAATCGCCGGAATAATTTTTTTCGGCACCGGCATATGAAAGCAGCGAGATGGTCCTTAGAAAGATGGCGATGAGGCCAAAGGCTTACTTGAAAAAAAAATCTCTACTTGAGTGACTACTATAAATTCAGCCCTCGAAATATTTACTGTAGAAATTGTCTTTCAGAAGAGCAATTTTCTACTTCTCTTGAAATTAGCTGTATTCATTCCGTTAAGATTTTTGTATCTACTTTTGAACTTAAAACTGATTTGCTTTATCTATTAACTACACGACAAAATGAACTAGATTCATTTTGCATTGCTTGCTAGTTTCCTTCTCAGTTTTCATACAGTTGAACTCTGAATTGAGACATCTAGGATTACTCGGTCAAAAATCAAAATCTTTTCCTACGGTGTCATGTGATCGTCAAAAAAAAAAATGTTGTGAAGCGAAATGCATTATTTAGTTTCCATTTTCATAGCACTTGACTAATCAGCACTTTAATTGTATTTCCTACGATGTGTAGTACACGTTATAGTACATATTGTTCGGAAAAAGGGCTCCCAATGGAAAAGTTCTCAGAATACAGTTCCTTTTGCGCTTTTATTTTGTTCCTTTTTCTTGAGAAATAATAAAAAACAATAAAAACTGACAAATTTGTTCAAGATCTTTAATTGTTAGACCATCACTCGAACACAATTCCCCTGGAGTACGCTGATTAATGTCCTGTTCTTTTAGTTTTTCCACTTACTTAAATAAATGTACCTGTTACACCCACGTCGGAGAGGTACCTCTGTGGCAAGAGTCCCCAACCTGGTGGTAAGGGTCCGAACACTTCGAAGTAGGGCGAAGGTGTTCACCAAGTAGTAATATCTAACTAAAAATAGTAACTCTTTGATTCTATTAATTGAATTATTTAGCTACAGTTTCAATTGTTGGGAATTGTGCCTTGATGAGATCACTCCCTTGTTGAAGAGCAATTAGAAACGAGCTGCTGATTACAAAAAAACCGCTCTGTGGAATAAGATTAGCAATTCTATTACTTGAGCTGTCTTTTCGTGAGAATTATCCAAACTAAAGCTAAATTTAATCACAAAAATGCTCAGATTTTTTAATTTAAAGCTCATTTTTACTAGAAGAAAAAATTTGGATTGATTCCCATTTGTACCCCTGTTTCATGAGTACAACCGACCTCTAAATACATCATAGGATTCGGCGTTTCATCAGGTGCTCTTCTTTCTAAGTGGCCAGTGAGAAATGTTTTCTAATCTTGAAGAGCCTCTCAATATTAGGAAATATATTTTACATAAGATCTTTGGTTCAATTTTAGTACGTGCCCATTTCAAACTTTTATATTTTAAGATAAACATGAGTAACAACCAATCAACCATGTTCATTTATAAAAGATAAGCCTTTTAACATTCTAAATTAATCAAAGGAAAAAAAAAACATAAGAAAAGAAATCATATAAAAAACCTTCCTAACTGTCGAACTTTTGTGTTATCTAAAAATACCGAACATAAAGAATAATTCAAAAATAGACCGGGAACTTGATTTCACCCAAAGTGACATTCTCTTTTCGAGCCAGACAGTGTGCCTACGAAAGATGCAATGCACAGGCACAGTCACAAACAATTGCTGCTGCTGCATTGCCATCCATTTTAAGTTGTTTGAACATAGCGTGAAGAAGAATTTGATTGAGTTGTTGTCTTTTTTTTCTTCTGTGCATTTCATTTCATTCAATGGGATGATATTTATTCGAAAGCAACAACTTTAAAAAAAGTTTGCTTTGTGAATTCCATTTTTGAACACACCATCAGAATTTATCACATCTAATTTGGTATTCAAAGTGTGTTTGGATTCAGGTAAAAGCGCAAACTATATTAACAAGAAGTCTTTGCATAATAACTGCTAATAAAAAAAAATAAAAAAAAAAGAAAGAAAACAACTGTAATGTGCACAACAATTCAAATAATAATAATATGAGTTAGCGGGAATCTTAAAATGCTTAAGTGTTTTTTTTGTTGTTGCCTTTCTTTGTTTTCGGTTACGTTGTGTTATGAAAACAAATCAAGAATTGCTTAGAATAATAATGCATTCATCTTCTCAGCCACTCACTGGCTAAGTTATGTGGATGTGAGTGTAATAGTTTTGGAAGTTTTTAAGTCATTCGAATTTACTGGAACTGAACGCATTGGTATTTCGGAATTTTCCTCAGTAATAAGGAGAACAGTTCAAGAGAGTATAGAAGAGAGAGAAAGTCTCGAAAGGTTCATATTAAAAATTGCAACCTTTGAAAAAAAGGAGTTTTTTCACTTCTGTTCTCTTCGAATTGAAGAAAAACTTCGTAAACTGATTGGAAAGCTTTAGGCCGTAGATAAAGATCAAAGCATTAAATTCCGACAACTTATAATTTAAAATGCATTCCATAACAGCAGGAGTGGCAAAGATTGATGGCATGCAATTTTCTGAGTACTGAAGTAAAATTGGGATTGGTCAAGTTCACAGAGCTTCCTAACTTTAGAACTTATCGATCGCATTTGGAAAATTGCAACTATTTTCAAAAAATTACAATTTACCCTCTTATTTTTCTGTAGTGCTTTTTCAAAATTTTTTATTGGACTGCGATATTTAAAAAGTTACTGTCGGAAACGTTTAAATAATGTACAATAAGCTGTTTAAGCAATTAAATTGCCATTTGTTTTGGTTATTTAAAACAACACTTGCTTAAATGTAGGCCACTTAAATAACCTGTTGTTGATAATATAATTCAAAACCTTTTTTCTTATCGTTCCAAATCATACAATGAACTAAAAACAACGTTGAGTGATATTAATTAATATCGTCACGCTATACAAAAAAAACAACTTGCAGAACATAAGTAAAGAATAGAAAACGTATTAAGTCTCTAGGGGGTATCTAGTAGTATGATATTGGGGAATTCATGCGAAAATAATTATATTTAGCTTCTGGAAGAACACGAATGAGCAACAATAATTATTACTTTGATTAAAATAGAACAGACATAGTAATTTATGATTTGATAAATAAAAAAAACTTATGAATTCAGCAGTTACAAAATGGGAGCTTTTAAATATAATTTTTCAATGAATTAAGCCACAGGACATACATATACATTTAGTTTAGCTAAAAACTTTTAATTGATACTAGCACGAAACTTGATGTTTAGTATTTTCCTTTTTTGTCAATGATATTTGGTTGGCACTTGTTGATTTTCCAGGCATTTGGTTTGGCATAAGAATCTTTTTGGTTTTATATCGCTTCAAGTCTAATGTTATTAAAACCCCAAGGGTCATCAACTGTTTCACTCCAAAGTGTTAAATTAGGTGCTGTCTGTTTTGATTTAACATTTAATGTGTTTACGAAATGATGCACGGTGTTCCTTAGTATATATCTTTAAATTGTTCGTTAATGTAAAATCAATGGTGAAATCTTTAGTACGGTAGTTTTGGTGTGGAAACACCGTATGCAATCTATGTAGACCTGGCTTATGAGAAGTTGACAATACGTTTATTCTGTCATGAGTAAGTGAATCTCATCTCTACCCTTCGAACTCGGTAGAAAATTACTGAGATTCTTCTACTCCCGTCGATGTTATTTTAATTCTTAGCTTTCAGCCACAGAAATCAGAGACAAAACTGTTGGCAATGGCAAAAAATTTTGCACATAACATTTTACAATACTTGATATACCAATCACTTAAATTCACGAAAACTGAAAATATCATAAACTATGTACATCTGCGCTCCAACGTTTAGAGTTCCCTCCCGCTATTCGCATGATGCACTGACTCTTCCTCGACTGTTCTCCACCATGAGCCCTTGGGACTTCTGGCTCTCTTTTTAATTGAGCGGGTTGCAATCCAATCCACTGCCACTTAAGCGTCCGCATAGTTGATTCAATCGATTCCTAAGCCCTGCTCCTTTGAGTTAAACGAGATATATTCACCCCTCTTACGGTTGTCGTTTGTACTAAAACGACTCAAAAACGAATCGCTCTCGAAGCAAAAATTTGGTCTTAAGTAAAGCAATCATCGTGTCATAGGGAAGAAGGGAAATTAGAGCAAGCAGACAGAATTGCTCCGTTTCCTCTCTTATCGAAAATAAAAATAAAACTGGTGATAGTAGGTAGCCCTGTCTGACTCCACTTTGAACTTCAATTTTGTCTTTTGTCTAGCAAACTTCCTGCATGCAGAACTAGCATTTGGAACCAATGTGTTTTATTTTAATAATAGCAATGAGCTTATCTGTGATACCCTTTCTCCGTAATGAAAGTCCCTACTGACGATGCCAAAAGTCTTATTGAAGGCGATACTTAACGCACTGCTCAGTGTGTTGATGTGATCGATAAAGGAGGCTTCCCTGGAAATTTTTTTCCGATAAAAATAAAATCGGAGACAAACTTTTCACGATGATTTTAATTCCCATGTTCGAAACAAGGGAAATATTCCCAGAAAGATTTTTATTCACGATAGGTCCCATTAGAGTTTCTCGCACACAAATGTAATTATTCTATCATAAGTTTTCTTTCATTTGTCTGCAACTCTTACCAAAACACTATCATGATAAATCCACACGAGTGCCAAATGTTCATTCTAGATAATTTAGAATCGTTCAACTTTAAAGCAGTTACAGAATGTTCGTATTCCTCGGTGCTTGAAAATACGTCATTATCTAAATAAAAAACTGGTGATCTTAAAAAACTCAAGGTGTCTGCTAAAAGTTTTAAATTCCATATAGACAACAATAAAGAATAGAAAAAAAAACATGTATTCTTTACTAATTCAACAACAACGAAAAAATAAAATTCCCCCCCCCCCCCCAATGAAACCGCAGTCGTTCGGTTCGGTTCCGTGCCAGTAGGCTATTTAATGCCAAATATCAACATTCAACACCGCAGCCGCTCTCGCGCACTATTAGTTCCAATCAGTCATAATGGCACCAATTAGAGCCGCCGATGACTATGATGACGCAATGCCATATCTGTGTTTGTCTAAAATATAACAAAATCATCTTCCTGGTTGAATATTTGTTCATACCTAGGTCTCAGGTTTCTTATTCTAAAGTTTAGACAAAAAAATATTCCTATTCAAAAATAAATTCATATCTTAAAAAAATTATTGCATAGTAATTAGCCAGAATGTCAGAGAGATAACAAATAGAATATTATTTTTTTGTTTCAAAACAAAAAAAAAACGAAAAAAAGTCATCATCAGATTGAATTTAATAAGATGACACAATTATGCAAGCCAACTCATCTCCATCGGTTGGGAATAAAAACAAAAAAGTGTTGTCACGTTTAAATGTGGAGCAAAATGCTAAGCAGCAGCTCCTCTTCTCCAGTTTGCTCCTCTTTTATTTTATTTTTTTTTTTTTATTTATTTTCTGCTGCTGCTTGCTTCACCACCAACTTAAGTTGTGCAATATTGCTGCAATCGTCAACACTGTTATTGTTGTTGTTTTTGCTGCTCTGCTGATGCACTGTCGACCGACAATGTGAACGTCTATGTCTCTAGAACAAAAAAAAAAGTTATAGAAGAGATTAATTTCAGTTAGGTTTTTTTTTTTATTTTATCTTCGAAGTGCATTAGAACAATAGCAGGTCAGCCAGTTTGCTGTGCATCCTAAGGCATCAACTGCAGACATGGTTAGTGGAGCAAATTTTTCGAATTCCAACAAACAGCCAACAGTTGATGGTGGTGCAGAAATGAAACGTTATCCCCCATCCAGGACATTATTCTTGACAGATTGGTTTCTTTCTTTAAGAGGCTTGATGGATATTTGGCTAAGAGCCAATTTTCGATCTTATGCAATGTAGAGAAGGTTTTTCAATTGTTTTTCTCTAGCATAGCCTTGGTAGTCATTTTTTGTAATGACTCATCATCCACTCAATCGATTATTTGTTATTACTTTCAAAGTAATTTTTTCCAAAGATTAGAACAAAAGAAAGTTAATAATAAGTAATTTTAATATGCCGGCCGTTATAAAAATGAAGGCGCAATAAGTATAAGAGTACTTGTGGAAATTAATAAGTACCTACTTCAGCTTATTAACCATTGCCGCCGACGACCGCCTATTAAAGATTAGCCTAGTTGCATTATTAAACAATAGTGTAGGCCTACAACATTTATGTATGACACACGTTTTGTGTCATTAATACCAATCACATCATATGTTTTGAACGTAGGTGGCTCTTAAGACAATAATTCAAGTAGGTAATGCTTATTGTCATTTTTTTGTTTTGTTTTTGTCTTTGTCGCCAACGCAACCAATGCACTAAATTTTACAAAATTGGTCTTGTTTGAATGACTAACTCACTCACTGATTGTTGAAGATGGCGATGGCTATACAAAATTCTACCCATAGATAGGTAATTCAACCTATAAACACAGAAACCACAATTTTGTGCGGAAGTGTTGAGAGACAGTTTGTGTGAATAGAACATTGGAACACTTTATTTTGATATAAGAAATAAATAATAAATGATTTGAGAGGGAAAACATTCGACCTTGTAGATTTTTTTATATTTATTTTTTAATGTTTAATTTGATGTAGAAATGACTATAAGTGGATTTTTTAATTGTTATCAATAAATTAAAATGGTTCAATAAACATTGGATTTGAAATATTTTTTTTTTTATTTTGTTAATATGATTGCACCATGCTTATTAGGATTGAGATAGGAGAGTGATGTCATTTGAATATTTTTTTATCTAATAGGTTATTTTTAAAATTTAATTTCATGAAACTTTTCGAAGAGATGTTAAAATGCAGCGGTCGAAGAAATACGAACGCGAAGAAAGTCCATCTTTAAAAATTACAAAGTTAAGACATTGTAGTTGAAAGTCCGAACCTCTTTGTTATCTCTTGCTGCGACTAGTTATGTATAACAAAAGCTTAACGACGTTGCATAGAGTTTATCACGTTTTCACAACTTTCTATGCTTATCAAACTCAATAACTTTGTTTTTCGATGGTTTCCACCTATCATCATATATCTTGACAGCGGTTCACATCAGCCACAGGTTCTTAATGGGATTTAGGTCGGGAGACTCTGGTTGCCACTCAATCACATAAACTCTATTCGTCTCGAACCATTGCCTCGCAAGCTTACTCGTATGGTTCAGGTCGTTGTCTTGCTGCAGTGGCATTTCATCATCTTCAGCATACGGTAGCGTTAATTCCTGAATCATCTAGTATATGCTAATCCATAATGCCTTTAATTCGGTTTATGGAGGCAACACAATAATTGTGTTTAATTGTTTTTGCTTTGAAATGTGGATTATATTTGGTGTTGGAGGTCTTCTTAAAAATTTACGCGATCCATTTCCACAGTTTTTCACTATCAAGACAATAAAAAATGGACAAAACCTAAGCTTTGAAATATTTACACTGCTATTATTTTGACCACAACTGTATAAGGCAAAAGCTTGAAATGTTTGTATGTAGAACAATATTTCACGGCTTTTATTCTTCAAAATTTTGTATAGAAATAAAGTGCATTTTCATCCTCGCATTGCTTTCATGAATTTGTTTACGTTTTCAAATAAAGTATGCAAACCTTCAACTCGTTTATTTTTCAACTGTTCAAACATCGCATTTATGGAAGGACTAAAACTAGAGTAAATATTTTTAAAATCGTAGAAATAAACAAGTTTCAAATTTCATTACGTTCGTGATGGAAAAAAAACTAAGAATGAATACCATCTAATTATGATATTTGTTAAACAACAAAGTAAAATGTTTTATCTCAATTCGATATGTTTAAATAAAAATTCAAAACATGTTTGGTGTTAAAATACCTACCTTGAACTTCATTCGATTCATGTTTATTCAAAATTATATTTTTTTTTACTTAAGAGTAAGTGTGACAAAACTTATGACTTCATTCAGTTTTCCATATAAATTCAAATCTGTAAATAATCAAAATCTTCATTGTATGTACATATATCAATCTAGTAATTTTTAAAATATAGACATAAAACATCTCTTATACGCTTCATTAGCATAACTAATTATTTTTAGGGAGGTTGCCCAATGAAAACGGAACTTAAATTGTTATAAGCTCAAAGCACACAAAGCTTTCCATCATAATACAAACAACACTACGCATTTGCTGATTTTCAATCAATTTTTGGTATTGTATCCGATTAAAATCCTCAATAAAAAATTAAATCGGTATACACGTGGAGTTATTGAAAGCAATTGAAACTAGCGTTTACCCAATACCCAGTCATTTGCAGCTTGCGTGTTTTGATAAATAGATTTGTGGCTGTATATGTCTATCGATATCCAGATTGCATCTATGGAATGATACAATGGGCCTAAATTGCTTTAAAAATAGTTTGTATTTTAAATTTCCCTTTGCAATCTTGTAAAAAAAATGATTTTGTCCTATAGACCAAATTTTTTGATGATTTCTATGCTTTTTTGTCCTATATACATTTTTGTATGCAGTAGACCAATTTTATACTGGCAAAATCCAAAATTTATGCTTAAATTGTCCTATATTCAATGAAGTTCTATTTTTCACACAAAATAATTGTGCGTAAGTCAATTATTTATTTATTTAAGAGTCAATTTTAATAGCCAGATAAACCCAAGTCAGGGATAATTCCAACGAATAAAAGTTTATTTTATATTGACATTTATTCTACTGATAGTCTAACTGACGACGATTGAAAAATCAAAGTTTAGTGATACAAAAATATTCAAACCTGGTCATTTCACACAAAGCCTGCCCACAGCACAATAGGAAGGCATTTGCGAAATGTAAAATACTACAGTCCAGGATCTTTAATTAAATTAAAGAAATTAAATGCAGCCAAGCAAAAGAAATGATCTACAGCTCCAGTAATCTTACACAATACAAACGTTAAATACAAGACTGATTATGGAGGGTATGCTGACTGAAAAATTGACTAAAAGGCAATATTAGACAATATAAATATAAGAATTGCGTTTTTGAAGTTTGAAAACTTATTGACTAATAGGACAGATAAGAACTCACGTGACGAATTGGGTAGTACGTTAATAACTCTGAAGATTAATTTTGTGAACTGGTTATCCAAAGTAAATGCACCGTTATCTTTCAATGCAAAATAACACTTGTTCTCGAAATTTAAGAAGTATTTTCCATTGTCTTTAAGAGACCCAAAAAAACACTCATGGATTTTACCCTAGGAGATGAATCACTTTTGTTATCAGATTTTCTAAATACATATGTTTAAAAAAAAAAACAATATTAATGTATAATGATATAATGTACCAGTTTAAGAGTTATTCACAAAATTGTAACTATGTATGCATTTCTAAAAACTCGATAACAAACGGAAACTTTATCCACTGCAGACTTGAGTTAGAATGTAAATAACTAACAAATGCGTTTATGGAAACCTGTTAATTAAGACAATTGCTATGCCATATCTAAATAAGAAAATGTGCATCAAATCAATTTCAAATAAATTAGTTCCATTTAATATTGTTCCTTTCCCATCACTCCGAGTTATAAAAAAACTCCAGTTCCTTTTTAATCAAAGAGCAGTACATAAGCAATTTTAACACCTTTCGTCTATGACTCGACTCTTAACTCAAACATTCCGACTAGCAATTTATCTGATTCTATATCTATAAGATAAGGCATGTTGATTGCTATAATAAATTTGCATAATAATTTATAGACTCCTCCATATTGTCTCTCTCATACGAATAAACACACATCAATACCGACTCTAGTCAATTTATTGATAAATCGCTTTAGAATTTCTATTGTGGTCTCTCTGTGTGTTGTAACAAGTAAACTAATTAAAAAAAAACAGCATGATGATTCACTGTCTGTTTTTGTTGATATTTTCCCATAACCCCTCCTTACTCTCTTAACATCAACTCTATCAACTCTCTCCGAATATAAACATCCAATTGATGAATGATAATATTAATGTATTTATTTTTTTTTTTCTTGTTTTTACAGAGCCTAGCGCATTGCCGGTCTCTGGACAAGAACCCTCAGCTGTTCAACCAACACACGAGAGTTGCGATGAATCTGAAGATGATGAATGGAAATACACAAAGGAGGGTCAAGGTGAAAAGCAGTTAGGTTTGCAAGGTGATACTGTTGTTGAAGAAGAATTACCGCAAGAATTGCAAGACGCTGGTGTAACATTCTCAATTAATGAACGTAAAGCATCAGGAAATATTTTACAACAACAAATCTCAATAAATACATCAAATCTGATCGAGTCGATTAATGATACATTTGAAGGTTTAACACAGAATATTACAGAATTGGCTGATCAAGCTGCTGCTGCAGCTGTTACAGATAATAAGGTAAGAAATGAAGGGGAAATTCTGCTAAAGGGTAATTCCATTGTAACGGGTGTGACACAGTTACTGAATTTTTTGAAGTTACTATTCACTTAATAAAGTATTTAAATTACATTCTGTTAACCTGTCTTTCAACGTCTCAAACTCTTAAGATGAGAAGTAACGGGTGTGACGTTAAAAAATCAAAACAGTCTAATTCGGTGACTCTTGAAAGCCATAATTAAAACTCGTTTCTGATATGAAAGGAGATTTAATTAAGTTGCCAATAAGCAAGGAACGGATTTTCCTAACTTTGCCATTTTTTATTGTGTTATCGTATGAAAGTACTGACTTTATACAAACACGATTCATGTATCCTGATTTCAAATAAATGCTTTTATTTTTGCCTTTTTACCCGTTACTGCCTTTGTTTTGCCTTTTTTACTCATAAGTGCCTTTTTTGTATTTTTGTCAATTTTATTGTCTTTTTTTTTTTGTCTATTTATGCCTTTTTTTTTTTTGCTTTTTTTCAATTTTGTTTGTTTTAGCGTGTTTTTTAAGTAAGTTGTTTTTTTTTAAATCGCAAAAAAATCTTGAACATAAATTTCCACAAACAGCATAAAATTTCGTTCACTTCATATGAGATTTTTTCGTATAAAAATATTGCCGTAACATAATCTTAAGAAAACAAGAAAATAGAGAAGGTACTATTCTTTTCTAAATAAAATTTCTTATTTTTTTTTTCTCATTTTTTCCATACATTTAACTAAATTTTGTGTTTTTGTTCGACCTTTAAACCCTTATTTTGGAAGGCTTGCAAAATCAGGCAAAAATAATTGAACTAAAAAATTCTATAATTACTGGCAAATTCTCGGAAATATTGAAGTGAATAACGTCAATAGTTTCAAATCGGGTCCACTCGCTTTTTTGAATTTTTTAGGGTCACAAAAATCCTTTCCCTGCCAATTAGCATATAAATCAAGGGAATTAATAAAAACAATGTGGTTTTATAACAATTCAAAAATGTAACGGGTGTGACATATTTTTGTAACGGGGTTGATACTGTAAAAAATGTATTTTAAAAATATATAAACATTAAAAATAAAAATCAATAAATTCAAGTATTCAAATATTTAAGCACTATTTACACAATAAATAAGTTTTTAAGGAATCTCAGTATTTATCAGAATAATTGACTCGAGATGTTTTTGAGCAAATTATTTCAATTTTTGATAAAAATGCGCATCCACCGTCAATAGAGTTTATTCTAGGCTTTTTAAAATAATGCCAGCCTTGGAAACTTAAATAATGCCGGCCTTGGAAACTTTTAGAATGTTAGTGTTTCTCATTTTTTACTACACAAATTTCTCAATTTTTTAAATTTAGGATTGAGGAATATAAAAATAATTAAACTTATGTGAAACCATTAAAATAAAATGCAAAAGAACTTAAATCACATCATTAAATTTCATGTTCACTTTGTGGTCAACTTGCGTGGAATTATCCCGAACAGTTCTAGCTTTTGAAACTGAATTTCCAGTTGGAACTCAGAAGCTCAGTTCAAAAATATCTTACAAATAGTATTGTCTCTTCTGTCAGTTATTTATTTATTTTTTGTTTTTCTTTTCTCTTTATGAACTTTTTGTTTACAGGAAGAAACACTCGAACAAGGTATACAAAATCTGAATCTATCGCAAAGCTCCACCCGCGAAAAGCTAGATAACATCGAAGACGACGAAGAATTATCAGCCAGCGAAATGAACTCTCGACTCAATCCCGAAGCAAAGGAATTCGTTCCAACATTCTCACCACCCGCATCATCAGCAACAGAAAATGGCTTTGGTAGTGGCAATAATCCAGCAACAGCAATTCCTCATCACTTCAAAGACGAACTTATTTCTCAGTCACCACGCAAGGGTCGTGAATCGAATATGGAAGACATTAAAATCCCAGCTGAAAATGAATTTGAAGAAGAAATCGCTCACAAACCTCATGAACTTACCGGTGACGAAGCTATAACTGAACCAACCGAAAATGGTGGCACTGAATTATTCCAAGAAATGAACTGGAAAGAAGCAATGCATGGCTCAGAGAAGGAAGAAGGTCCACTAGTTGATAGTCCTGTAACAGAAGAAAGTCTTGAAGTTGTTGACAATCAAATGCAATATGCTTCAGCTGCTCCACCAAATGTCTGTGAATTATCTGCTCCTGTTGATTTAGACAATGCTGGCATGAAAGAATCGATTTACATTGAGAATAACACATCGAATGATGATTTGAATTCTGTGCAAATTCTACCAGTTGATGATATTGAAATTGAACAAGATGCCCCTGAAATGAAAGATAATGATGTCATTAGCAAGGAAGAAGTTCAAGAGATTCTTACATTGGCCAGTGATGAGAAGATTGAGACTAGAATTGAAGAAGAAATTGAACAAAAGATGGAAAATCTATTGTTAAGTCATGATAAGGAATTCACAAAGGATATCAAC
The DNA here is from genome assembly GCF_945859705.1 of Episyrphus balteatus. Taxonomy (NCBI): domain Eukaryota; kingdom Metazoa; phylum Arthropoda; class Insecta; order Diptera; family Syrphidae; genus Episyrphus; species Episyrphus balteatus. The sequence continues at coordinate 172,376,811 of NC_079134.1, forward strand.
CAAATGGAGGCTGACCAGATTCCAATTAATGGTGTTGAAATGCCTTCTGAGGAACCTGCCGCCATTCAAATGGAAGAACAAATAATTGCAGTTTCAGAACCTATTGTTGAACAAAAACCACAAGAACCATCTGCACCACTAACAGCAGCAGAGGAATCAGCTCCATCACCAGTTCCAGTAGCCGAAGAAGCCCTTGAAGGACTTGGTTTGGGTGCAGCTGCTGCAGTTGTTGCTGCAACTGCTGTTGCTACTGTTGCAGCCACCACCGCCGCCACAACTAAATCGGCAGTTAAAAAAGTCGAAGACGAAAAGAACCAAAAGAATTTGAAAAAGACTTCATCAGCCACAAAATCAAAAGTTCCTGATACAAAGAAGCCAGCTGTTGGTTCAGCAGCTGCCAAGACTTCAACAGTATCGTCAGTTAGTGCTGCTGCTAAGCGTACATTGGCTGATAAGCCAAAACCAACTGCTGCAGCTTCGTCCTTAGCCGCTAAGAAGACAGTTAGTAGCACAGTTTCGGCTGCTGCTCCTCGTCCACGTGCAGCAGCACCAACTGCTTCGGCCGGTGTCAAGTCAGCAATAGAAAAGAAAACAACCACATCTACTACAAGCACAGTTAAGTCACGAATTGATGCCAAGGCACCAACAACTTTGGCGACACGTAAGCCGCTATCTAGCAGTGCTACTAAGACTACAACGAGCAGCAAGCCAGGTGATGAAACAAAATCAAGTTCTTCAACAGTCAAGTCATCCACTATTGGAAAGTCTACTTTAGGATCTAAGTAAGTTATTTGAATCCTTCTTAAATCTAGAGACTAACTGAATGATTTTGTTTTTTTTTAGACCATCAGTTGGATCTACAAGGACTTCTGCAACAAATTCGATAACAAAACCACGACCAGCTACAGCTTCTTCAGCGGCAACCACAAATGGTATTGCCACCAAGACAGCTTCAGCTGCGAAACCAACAACTTTGGCGCCCAAGAGTGCTGGTGCTGCTAAACCATCAACTACATCGCCGCGTGGCACATTGACTTCAACACTCCGCAAGACTGAAGCAGTTAAGGTAAATTAAATTTTGAAAAATATCTAACTTTTTTCCAATTCAATTTCTACCCCAAAAAAGAGAAAGAATCTATTCCTTAATGAATGTTGTGAAGATAAAAATTGTCAATTTGATCAATTTCTATTTAAATAATCAAGAAATAAATTTGAAAGGAAATTGAAATCAAGAAAGAGTTCGTGGTCGTGTTACATACATCACGGACAAGACAAGACAATGTGATATATTCTTTTTAGGACGACTCTTTTATGAATCAAGAAAATTTAATTGAATTTAATGAAAATATTCTATAAAACTTTGAACTCTTTAAAAAATGTATAAGGTTTATTATGACGTAAAGGTTTTATTACACTTTCTTAACAAGAAAGGATTTTTTTGTTTTTCATTTTATTGTTCTGATTTAGATAAATAGATGATATAAATTTTCTATTTCCAATCAATTATTAGATTTTGGTTATACCAAAGGGTGATGAGTTTAAAATTGTCGAAATAACAAATACATTTGAAAAGCGTAAAATAATTGAACCTGAGCGTTTGTTCCGAGCACCTCCAAAAGTATCAACAACAAAAAAACATTTGAAAATTGGTACACATATCTCCAAAGGTATGAGTAATAAACAAGCAAATAAATAACTAACAATGAACCAACAACAAAAATTAAAGAACACCCAGCAACTGGCACTTTATTGCAAATTATAATTTTCGATCGCACGAAGGAAAAAAAAATACACTCATGTGGTCACGGTTACTAAAGAAAAAAATAAGAATAACAATAAAGACTCAAATTTATTTGGGAATGCAAATAAAGATGAGTTTGGATGTGGATATATTGAGATCATCAATTTATTCACTTGTATTTACTTTTTTATTTTTCTGCTTCTTTGGTTTTATTCAAAGTTTAAAAATGAAGAACCACATCACTAAATAACCCTATCTGAGTGTTTCGAGGTGCATCTATCTTATAGGTGATAAAAAAATATTGTGTGCAAAGCAAAGTCATTTTGAGGGCCGCAAGCTTTAAAGAAGCCGCCTAAATTGTTCAACGAAAATTAAACAAAATGCTAGGTTTGAAATCAAATTAAATAAAATCAGAACAAACATGAAATATGACGTAAATTGTCTCGTTTAGATTAGAGTATCGCTGAACATAGGCAGTTGTTTTTTTTTTTGAAATAGTGTCATACAAATGAAATGTTTTGATGCGACGACAACAAATCAGAAGTATGACAATCAAGTGTTGAGGTAATTTTATGAAGATGTACTACATAATTGTATTTGTAATAAATAGATTGATTAGAGGTAAACCAATTCGAGTTTTTTTAGTTCATCGTTTCTGATAAAATATATCAGGGAACAAAATTTATTTTCGGAAAATTCAAAAATTTTTAAAGCTTCCAGGGCCCCTGTTCTGTATTTTTATCACTGGCGATATATAAACTCCTGCTCAAAATTAACGCACACATTTTTCGTCTGAAGTTATACCCCTGCATCTTATTTTAAAAGGCTTTAAAATTCTTTGGTGCATTTTTTTGTGTTTTGTTATTGTTTAGCAAGTCGAAAAAATGCTAAACTGCAACAGTATTATCAACCAAAAAAAAGATAAACCAAATTTAACAATTCAAGGTCTGAAAACTGATTATAAAATAATTTTTATTTTTAAGAAGAAAAATTTAAAAAAAAAATGGAAGCGGGTGACGGTTCTTTCCCATAATTGTATGCAATACTTGGTATAGTCTCCTCTAGCGTATATAACAACCTGGAGTCGTTTGTCCATTCCACTAATTAACTTTTGAAGGTTTTGTTTTAAAACTTCTTTCACTGAAGTTTTCAGTTGATCAAGACTGCTTGGAGGTGGATTTCGGTCGCGAATGCATCTTTTCAATATTTCCTACACATGTTCTATTGAATTCAAATCCAGATTTCTGTGTGGTTAATCCGAAGCTGGAATATTAAAATCTTGAAGATATTCTCAAACTACTCTAGCATGCATTATCGTGCATCAGACTAAACTGTGGACCAAATCTAGGGGTGATTGGAACCAGATGCTGTTCGAGTCCATCAGTCAAGTATTTTTGGGTACTTAACTTAGGTCTAGAAAAGCTCGCTAACTCCGTAGGTGTTGTAAAGCAGATTTAACTCCATGAAATTGTATGACTCTTCTTTAAAAGGCTCGCGGGTTAACAGACAGACTTCAGCAAATCTCTCCCCAAATCTTCCCGACAAACATATTATTCCATACCTTTAATTTAAGATCACTATTGTCTCATTTAAGAAAATAACCATGATACTGTGGCATAAAGTAATAGCAGGACTTTACTTTAAAATAAATAGGATGTGCGTTAAATTTGAGCAGAAGTGTACATATGTACGATTTTCTACGTCTATAAAATCCATTTTCTTCCATAAATAAAGCAAAATTTCTTTCAAATTCAGAACTGTGAACTGAGAAATTAATGTCGTTTTCTATTGACGAGATTCAAAATGAGATTTGTGAATCTGACAGCTGAAAGGGGGTGTGAAGAGGGGAAATAGTGGAAAAATCTCAGATTTCATGATCTATTTGCGTCTTGAGATTCAAAAAATTACAAAAAAAATGAATCTGAGATTCAAGAATCTGAATCTGGATTTTTATAAAGATTCACGCATACAAACACACGCACTCCTCTGTTTGACATTTGTCTGAACATTTGTTGTTGTTTTATTTTTTTTATACGCACAGATTTCGTACACAATTACAAAACTAGATTTCATATTATATTTGCAGTGGAAAATCTGAGATTTTTACACAAAAATCTCAAAAGTCAATAGAAAACGACATAAGATTTTGAACGAGATAAAATGGATTTTAAAGTCATTGATAAAAGTTACAGAATAGGGGCCCAGGAAACGGAATTCGTAAATGTTTTTGTAGAAAGTCTGTAGTGCGTGTGAAAAATTGTTTTTTTTTACAGATTTATAGCGTTTTCGTTTGGTAATTCTTAGAACAGTCCGGGACTGTCCGATCCGGAATGCCAAACGATCAAACTTGGATACTTCTTTTTGATTCTGAAGTTTGGGTTTCTTTGTATTTGTGAATCATCAAATAATGCGAACGTCTGGTCGTCTGATGAAAGTTTTGTTTTCTCTTCTTTTCAGAATCAGAACTGTAATTGAGTGCCAAACGAACAGTTTCAGAATCGTTCGGAAGAATTCCGGAGAGTCCCGGACGACCAAACGAAAACGCTATTAGTTAAAAAAATAAATTGATTTTTTTACCAAACGAAAATATCCTAACACCACTATGCATCATTATTGGCATCCATCTGTTTGACAAGTTTTTGTTTGATAATAACTTGTTTCAGTTCTAAGAAAGAATTAAAATAGTTTTGAATTCAAATGGAAGTAATTTTAAGTGGATTCATCCACCTCATCTTCGGATCAACGGTCGAATCAATATTTGACAACTGCGATCGCTGCCTGGTTAACAGACACAAATACACACGAATATTATAGCAAATAAAAATCAATATGAAAACGTATTCGTTTCGTACCGAAAAAAAGCCCATAAGATCCCGCCATATGTCGACTTTCCTCATCGAGTGCAAGCTAAAAGTTTAAAGTTTGCTTATAATGTTGAGATAAACAAAACGTGATACGATTGCTGCTTCATATGCCGGCTGGGGTCACATTTGCCATGTATTAAGGAAAAAGTAGAAGTATGGCGGGACTTTGTACTATTTATTTACAAAAAATTAAATTGAGTTGCCGGACATCTCGACAAACTAAGAGCAAATTTCGAAATTTATTATGCATTTTTCTTGTTTTTGCGTTTTGTTGCGCAGTTATATCAGTTTTAAATTCACAAAAAGGTGTTCAAAAGAAAATGATGTTTGGTCTGTGATCAATACAAACTATGCCGTCTCCTTGTACCTTAAGATTTTTTAATCAAAACCTTTGAGAGTTACATAAAATCACTTTGTTTGGAGTTAAAATTTAATTTTTACACCTCAACATTTACAAAGACACATACACCTACACAAACAAATATACACTTACCTACATAAATTTTTTAATTTTTATTAATTGGTACAATAACATTTTCTTCAACATTTCCTCATCACACAGAGTCCAACTAAGACCACATCATCAACGATCACATCACGTGTCAGCACTAATGGTGTCACCAAATCGACCACAACAACCCGAACAACGACCACAAAGACTACACCATCATCAACAGTTCCAACCACAACCCGAACTACAACTTCACGTCTCTCTGTAACCGGGACAACAACTGGATCAACCACACCAACATCCAAAACAACAACTAACAATATTTTAGCTTCAAGAAAATCAACACCATTAAAGAAGACAACCACCAATAGTTCGACAACTCCGACAGCTCGCAAAAGCATTGGTTCCAAATTGAATTCCTCGGCTACCAAACCAACAACCAAAGACTCTAGTACTCCTAGACCTGTTACGATTCCAGCTCAACATCAACAACAAAATTCCATTCAAAAAAATGCTGCTGCTGAAGAATCAAAGAATGCTGCTGCAGCTGCAGCTATTGCTGCAGTTATTGAAGAGCCTAAATTAAATGGTAATGCATCACCGGATGATGTATTATTACCATCTATTACAGAAGCAGCTCAGGTAGCGGCTCCTATTTCACATCCTCTTATCGAAATGGAAACAGTTTAAATTTGATAAAAAAAAAAATTAATGAATGTTTGGGAGAGAGAAAAATTTTATCCAAGGTGGAATATAAATTTAAAAGAAATTTTCATACCAATTACATACACAACCAACAACAACAAAAGCAGTCCTTTATTTTATATTATTAACTGTTAATTTATTAATTTAAAAAAAAAGCTCTGAATTTGTGTGTGTAAATGAATGTGCGTGACACACAAACACACACTTTTTTTTGTCTTTTTTAATATACATAAAACATTTATAATTATAAATTATCCCATTAAGATGAAAATCTCAAAAACATCAAAATTAAGCTTGTTTCCAGAGTCAAGAAACTAGCTTACATCTATTTATAAATTAAAAAAAAAGAAGAAAATATTGAAGTTGTAGCGGTAGTCTCTTAAAAAAAAAAAACGAATGTAGTCCTTCCAAAAAAAAACAAAAAAATAAATAAGCACGAAAGGATACCTACACACACATACATATACAAAATATATATATATTTACGAATTTAAATCATCAAATGAGAAAACAAAACAAAAAAAGAGAAATCAAATGAATGAACTTAAATATCCTTCTTACACCTTTCGTCTTAAGAGAAAAGGATAACAAAAGAGAGGAAGCAATTTTAATTAATTATTATTTTTTTTTATTATTATTATTTCTATTTTATATCACTAACAACACAAAAATGTATTAAAAAAAAAAACATAAAAAACAGAATAACTTACTTCATTTTTACTTCTATCATTAATATAGTTTTTACAATTCATTTATATATTTTTTTCTTTTGTCCGCTGTTGTGTCGTTATATTATTATTTTTTTTTTTTTTTAGATTTTTATTTCATTTATTTTTCGTATTCAAAAAAAAAAAAATAAAGTTTTGTGTTATTTATTAAAAATTAATTATTATTAAAGGAAAACAAAAAAAGGATATCATATTATGTGTTTTTTCTTAGCATGTGAAGAAGGAATGGGTTATGGACTACACCAATGTCCATTTTTACATTACATAATAAAAAAAAAACTTATATCTTAAATAAAAAATTATAAAAATAAAAAATAAAAGTTATGAACAAAAAAATAAAATAAATCTACTATATTATATCAATGTATTTGTAATTTACAAATCTCTATCCCAGTGCATGCTTTTTTGACTTAGTTTACAGGAAAATATAAAACAAAACAAAAAAATCAAAATACATCCTGAGAATTAAAAATTTAAAAAAAAAATACAAAGTTTATTAACAAAAGAAAAAAAAACAATTAAAAAAAAATGCTAATATTTTGTTCCTTTTTTTATAAACCATAGTATTTAATTTTAATAAGAATAAAAAATCAATTTCTTTTTTTTTTTTGTGTAAGACTCGTTTTTTTTTTCTGACTTGTTAATTAATTAATTTTTATTTGTATTTCTTGTTTATGTTTATCATCAAAAAATAAAATATCTAATAAATAAAATAAAACAACAAATTGAAAATTATATTCTTTGTCTTGATTGATTGGATTTTTCTCTTGGTATTTTTTACCTACATTTTTAAAAGCCAGTTTCTTTGTGCCTCTATATTTTAAAATTTATTACAAAAACAAAATTTATAAAATTCCCATGTGTACTTCTTTCCAAAACAAAAAATATATAAAAAAAAAAATATGTAAAGTTTAAAAATCTATTCAACCTTATTATTATTATTCTTAAGTAAAACGAAAAAACAAAATGCCTTTCCCCCCCTAGTGTATTTAATAAGTTTGTTTCCATTGCAGAGAGAAAAAAATCTTCTTTTTTATTAAGTGAAGTTAAGGATAATATTGTATTGTGTGCTTATGAACAAAATTCTTTTTGCGGTTATTTGATTATATAATTTCTTTCTTAAAATTAAAAAAATATATATAAAACTATATACATTTTAAAATGTTAAATAATATGAAAACTTAAAAAAAAAAAAACAAACTTAAAAAAATGTGAATAAAAACAAAAAAAAGAATGGAATCAAATAATTCTTCCTTGCATTAAAAAAATATATTTAAATTTAGTTTGTTTAATTACCAAAAAAAGTAAAAACTAATGGTAAAAGTATGCAATAATTCTGTTAATTACAAAAAAAAATAAAAAACATTAGCAAGACTTACCGAACTCACGGCATTTTAAAAATGTGAGTTGTGACAGTAAAGTTGAAAAGATTAAATAATTTTTATTTAATCTTAATTGAGAAAAAAATATTATTTTGTCAAAATCAAAACAAACAAAAATTGAGAAAAAAAAATTATAACACAATTCATTGCAATTAGAAATTGAAAAAAATAAAGAAGAAAAAGAGTTAAAAAAAACAAGCTCTTCTTAACAGCAAACAAAAAAAATTAGAGCTTCTTTGCACACATCAAAAATTAATAAACAAGAAAATAAAAAAAAAAAAAACACTTACAACACACATCTTCTATCGTATATATGATAAACTATATTATATAATATACCTTGAAATACAATTATTATTTAATAATAATACAAACAAAAAAAAGAAAACGTTTAATAAAAAAAATTATTATTATAATATGAAATAAATTTTTATATTTAAAAAAAAAAGTAAAAAAAAAACAAGTTAAAATTTCGTTTGTTTTATTTTTGTTTAAATTCGGTTGTTTTTAGTTACATTTCTTTGTTCCTTTAAAAGTTACACGAACTAAATTTTTTAATTGTTTTATGGGAGTAAAGAATTTAAATTTTTTGTTTAACTTCTGTTAGAAATAAAACTTCACTTGAATTGTGGGATATTGCTTAAAGTAAATATGTTTCAACTTTTCCATAACTGTGAAGGTAAATGTAGTATATTTCATTGAAATAGAAAGAGTTGGTATTTTGTTCATACAGAAATTAAAGTGAAAAAAGAGCTGTAAATTGTTTTCTATTCTCTTTTTGGTCGATATTGGCACCAGGGGAAAATTCAAATGTAATTTTTCGGGTGGAGTGGAAAATCACTCACATAACATGAATTCCAACGAGAATTTGCATTTCACTTTTTCATTATTTTGAATTCTGGCCCAAAAGTTTATTATGTTCTTTGCCACCGGGTACAAAAGGGTTAAGTCATTAATGATAGTTTTCCAGAAAATGCGATTGAAGTTTGAGTAATGTAGGTATGAAAATCGGTGAGTTTTTGAGCATTGATCTGTTAATTTTTATAGGAAAAAGTGGCTCTAAATTCATGTTTTTGATACCACATGAAAGAGAATAAAGACCTTAATCTTATTTGATAAAAAAACACCAGTTTGTACCAGGCGACTAAGAGTCTTCATTTGAGAAGAATAAGAAAACAATTTAGTGAAAAGTTGGTAGCGAACAAAAACATTTCGGGTGAAATGCAAAAAATATAAAAGACTAGACTTTGCAAAAGGTGAGTATAAAGTTTCAATTTAAAATACATTTTAAGTAGGTTTAAAAAATCAAATGAAATTAAAACGATCGTGTTATTTTATAAAATTCTCTCCAAAACTTAAAATTTTGGAGAAATTTTTATTTGGGGGCTAATGGCGGCTTACGTAAGAAAAAAAATTCCTGGGAGTTTCAGACAGTAAACAAAATTATAATGAGAAAAGATACCCTCAGATTTTGATTAATAAATAAATATCCAGAGTAATTAAAACGACGTTTCATAGTTTTAAAGCCACCTGAATAAGTATGATTGAAAAAGCTAGTCCTTTTTTTTTTAAATAAAATTCCCATGGGAAAATATAAAAACTCATGGGATTTTTATTCCCTTTTTATTTGTTCCTAGCTTACGAAAAATTCAACGGAGCTTTCAGAAATTATTCGATAAGAAGCCCTTCCCCCAAATACATTTCTCTTGGAGTTTTTATTCAAAATAGGGCTAGGGCCCTAGGGCACGTAACTTGAATAATCGTGTGTGGTCGACGTAATCGAGTATAGGCAGCATCTATAATTTGGTTCAATCGAAGCCTTTCAATGGAAAATTGATTGACCCAAAATAAGTGCTGCCACTGCTCGATTGTATCGGGTTAACTCGATGTTACGTGCTGGCACTCCTGATTATTGGGAACTCTCTTTTTGAATAAATTTGTACACTTTTCGTTTAGAAAAGCTGCCTTCCATTGGGTTTATTTGAAGTGATTTTCTTGAAAGCAGCCAAATTATAATTAATCGAGCCTAAAATAAGGACACTGAAGAACTGAAGGCGTGTAGGTAGGGTATTTATCTACGTAAAAATTGATTACCCTAAAAGCAGATTGTAGGTGCTAAATATTTTGTAAGTAATCAGCTATTGAAGTTCTTCGTTCTTATACAAACCTCCAACTCTTAAAGTATCTAGGTGCGATAAAAAAGGTGTACCTACGTTTTTGACCCATAAACTACTTACATACAGAACCTTCTATCCTGAAAAAAAAAAAGAAAATTTCATAAAGTTAGTTTCAATTCAACGAGGAGTTTTTTTATTTATATTTTATTTTATAAATAATTAACTTAACTTAAATTTAATCATATTTTTCTTTTATTTTCTTGATTTTAAATTTGTTTAACTATAAAATGCTTCAAATAGTCATTATTCATGAGCTTAATTAAATGTGAGTCAAATTATTTATAATTGTTTGTTTAAATAAAAATATTAAATATTCTACAGCCTTTAATTATAAAAATATGTATATTTACAAATCAATTGCTTTGCAAAGTGCTATTTTAATTTATGCTATATCTTATTTTTTTGTTTGAATATTTAGCCATATTTTTTTCCAAATATTCATATTTAATTTATTTTTTAAATAAAATGTTGGTGTAGGTTATTTAAACAAAAAAATTAAATTAAATGATATTTATATAATAAGTATATTTATATTTTTATTAAAACAAAAAAACAATACGACAAAAAAAAAACAAAACACAAAATCAATGTGAAAATATTTATTTAAATATAATATATTAATTAAAATTATACATTCATTATGAAAAAAATAAAATATAAATGAAAAGAAAATAACAAAAAACATCAAAGTAGGAATATTTTATTAAAATTATTAAAACAAAACAAGACAAAAAAAAAACTAGACTATTATATTGTAGCGTTAAACAAGTAATCAAAGATAAAACAACAAAATTCTTGGAAAATGCAAAATAAAAATAAAAAAAAGGATATGAGACCAAACACAAACAAAAAAAAAAATAATGAAATTTAAAATATGTCAAAGGTGTTTAAAAATTATATACGTGAAGTATACACGCTGAAAAAGCTGAATCTATTAAAATATCAAACTTACAGGATTTGTTTTTAATTTTAAATTAAAAGCTAAAATGGCTTAAATAACTCACTTTATTAATACAAAAAAAAATTAAAAATATCTAAAATAACATAAAATAAAACTAAATGTCGAAATCAAGTTTTTACTGGTTAAAAAAAATCATAAAAAATGAAATATATTATTTTCCTAAGTAAAACTTTATCATCTTTGATTTCAATTGTGAGTAGACTCATAGAAAATATTATAAAATTTGATTACAAAAGTTTGAGAAAAAATAAAAAAAGAAACAATTTTAATGAGTATACAGGTAATTCTAAGAAGATAAATGCCATTGAAAATTAAAAAAAGAAAAAAACAAAATATCATATACCGACTTTGTAAGCATTTAATATTAAAAAAAAAAGTTATTAAAAATATTTCGAGATCAAGGGAAAAAACATACACACTAAGCAAAAATATAAAAAACAAAAAATGAAACCTTAAAGTACTTTATTTAGTTTAACGAATTATTTATCAATGTGGGAATTGTTTATTTTCTACTGTTTTTTATACCATACCGCATGGAATACATCAAAATAAAGATTAAAATGGATATTCATATAATGATTATATATTATTGACAAAATAAAAATGAAATAGTAATAAAAATGTCTTAATTTTGTGGTTTAGAATTAAATTATTCAACAAAAAGGTAAGTTTTTTTAATTAAGAGAGGGTAAAAGTAAAGGGTAGCTCTGGTTTTTCATAACTTTAGTTTATCATATCTTTGACGCGCATTACATTAAAGCTCTGTCGCTCATAACTCTGGTTTTCATAACTTTGTCATTTTCCCGTTTTTTCTGTCCCCTTTAGCCTAGCTGTAATAAAAAAAATACCTACAAATTCATTTCGAATGAATAGCAGAATAGTGATAGATAAGAAAAATTCCACCCCGATGAATAGCAGAATATGAGTGAAAATAATTAAGACCCCAATTTATTGACACTCCATGAAAATTAAATTCGCCTTTTAAGCCTAGTACGCTGCTGATGCTAAACGAAATTTTTCATACAAAATTTCGTTAACTAAATCTTGAACGAAATTAAATTTGTTTTTTTTTTTTTTGTTTTGCTTTTAAACCTATCTTCTATGATGTTTTTCTTTAATTTTTTTACTTGTATTTTCATAATTTTTACTTTGCTATAATACCCGATGGTATTTTTTTTGTTAACATGTTCGCTGTTGACTTTGGAGACTTCAAAATTTTTCGTTTCGCTTCAGCAGCGTACTAAAAAGGAAAATTTTGTATGCGATTTGGAGAGTGATGATGGAGCGAATAAATTGGGTTTAAGCTAATTTTGTTTGAAGACTAAAGCCTAGTACGCTGCTGATGCGAAACGAAAAATTTTCAAGTCTCCAAGGTCAACAACGAAAATGCTATTGAAAAAATATCATCGAGTATTCTGTCAAAGTCAAAATAAAAAAATTCAAAATTAATTTAAAATCAAGAGAAAATAATTTTTAAAGCAAGAAATAAATGAATTAAAAGTGAAAAAACCGTCAACATATTGCTCTTGGAGTCAAGAAATATGCACAGCACAGTAAAAAGTAAGTGACAAATCGAGTGAAAACTCTCCGATCTTTCGCTAGAGCTGCGAACTGAAAAACGAAATTTCGTTTCGCATCAGCAGCGTACTAGGCTTAATGCCGGATTTAGACGACTGGCAACTTGCTATTTTATTACCATTTTTATTTTTGTTGTATAAACTCTCCGCCATTTTTTTTTAATGATGGCAAGACGCCATACAAAATGAACCTGCTCATTCAATATTATGGCAAAGGCATTTGACAGTTGTGTGCCAAAAGTTCTGGCAAAGTGCCAGTCGTGTAAGTCCGACATAAAACTTATTAATGTCGTTTTCGATTGGCTCTCCGAAAGCGTCCGGAATCATTCAGAAGCCTTCTGAAACCATTTTATTGGCATGAAAATGACAGCTAGAACGATTCTGGGAAGAAAAATTCTCTTCTCGATTTCAAATCAGAATCCACTCAAGAAGTACTAATACATGAATATTCAAATGCCAAAAAAAAACTCAATCAGTGTGTTTTTATTTTTATTCAAGAATTAATTGTTTTCTGAAAATAAAATTAATTAAATAAAGAAAGGAATGCATTAAAGCGACGGAATTATTCATAATCATCATCTTCTTCGTCGTGGACCTCATAACTATTATTTTTCAACATTAACCCATGTCATTCGTTTGCCAGAAAAAAAAAATTAATTCAATTTTTTGACATATAAAATTTTACACAAACGCAAAAAAAACAGAATTTAGTGGAAGCGATTTAAACCGTTTTATTGGATTTCAGAACGAGTGAATCCTCGAGTGAAACCAATCGAAAACGACATAAGTTAATGCTGGATTTACATACGTCTGCATGCAGAAAAGTAAAGGGGATATATACAATACGTACAATCCGTACGTATGAAGGAGATGCATTGATGAAGACAAACATGTTCGTCTTCGCACTAATCTTCCTATAAGCCTGGTACGCTGCTCGCGCTAAATTTTAGCTGAAATAAAATTCCCATAGAAGTTATCGATAACTTGTATGGGATCCATTTTATCTCGGCTAAAAATTTTCGATAATTTGTATGGGAGCTAAAATTTAGCGCGAGCAGCGTACCAGGCTATAATCTTCATTTGTGAAGATGTCTGCATTTTCATCTACTCTCTCTATCCAACATCTGTGGTTCTTAAATACTGTGTCTCCTTTCAATGCAGATCTGGAAATGCAGATGTATATGTAAATCCAGCATAATAGATTCATAAGAAAACCCTTTCTTATTAATTCTGACAGTAAAATTATATGTTGACAGATTTATAAATTTCCTTATCGATATTGCGAGATTCTATCACATTAAGATGTAGTTTCAATAATTTTGATACACCCTGTACTCCCAAAAATGTGTTGCCACCTTAAAACAAAATGGCGAATGGTTTTTCAGAATTCAGAAACACAGCACGTTTTTTACGTGTGAAAGCGCCCATTAAAATGTTTACCCAACAGTTGTGTACACGGTGCCTTTTATCCGGTTGCGGGATTCATTTGAAATGGGCCTCAAGGTTCACAAATCGAGAATTGTCATTCTGTCAAAAAGTTGAGATCAAAGTATTTTTCATTACAAAAAGTTCCAATGGAAAGGGCATTGATTGTTTATATACCAGACATTCTGATTTTGACAGGACAGTCTTAATATTTTGAGTCGGCCAAAAATTGAAAAATGTCTTTGTCTTTTCAGGACATTCCATTTTTTAGTTTTCTTAGTTCGAAAACTTTCGAAAAAAAGAATTACCTATGTGACTGTTTTTTAATGTTTCCTACAACGCTTTAAGATCTGTATCTGTACAAAAATTGTTTTCTTCAGAAAACCCTGTCAATAGTACTTAATGTCCAGATGATTCCAATATTTATTAATTAATTTTTCATGGAACTATCCTGTTGAAAAACCATGCTACTGTGCATCAAAAGAGAGCACCGCATACCTACCGACTCTTATCAACTAGAGTTGGGCACTTTAGTTCATTTGAGTGATCGATCACTTTAGTCCAAATCACGCTAATGAACTAGTTCATTTTAGTTCAATTTATTTTAATCACTCCGGTTTTGTTATAGTGGAGTCAAATTAGCTTTATACCTCGGAATCCAGGGAAAGTCGATGCATCTGAAAAACGAGTATAGGGCTGCATTATAATAGGGTCAAATAAGAAAGTTAAAAAAAAAAAATTTCACCGCTCTCGATTACAACAGTTTTTATGGACCGTTAACTGTCATTCCGTATGCAAGCGTCAATCGGAATTGCTGTCTCATTTTAGATTTTGATCAAACTTTGTAGGGATGTTCTCTAGGACTGTAAGGCAGCAAATCCATGATGATTTAATTTTAAGTTGCGTGGTTTCCCCGCTGCCCGCATTCGAACTTTTTCAGAAGGTCATTTTTATGTTATTATAGCTTTGCGTCTACTAAAGATATCTTTTTGTTTGAAACGCCATTTTAAAGCTTAAGAGTAGTAATTTTTGAATATATATTAAAAAATTACGTAATAATTATCCCTGAATTAAAAATAATTTTTGAAAAACTGGTAATTTTGCTGATTTTTCATGGTTTTTGACTGGCTCCAGAACCTTGGCTATTATATGTAGGAAGCTTATACTTACCAAATATTAAATATAGATACTTTTCAACAAAATAAATCTAAAATGAACACGATGGCTGTACTCCTTATGCAAAAATTTTAAGTTCAAAGTTTTGAAATTTTTGAAAAAATATTTTTTTATACTATGATTTTTTACGATTTGACTAAAGATAGAAACATGAAACTAACAGTGTGTTAAGTTGAAACTTTTAACTTTAAGTCCTCTAAATAAAATTGTGCTATTTTCATATCTTCTTAGTGTACCGCTTGTTTGAAAATTCGCAAAAATGCTAAAAAGCCAAAAAAAACCCTATTTAAGGATATGATTGCACTATGTTTGACATAAGATAGAAGCATGAAATTAATAGTATATTTAGTTCGTACTCTTAGCTTAACACACTGTAAGTTTCACATTTCTTCGTTTAGTCAAATCGTAGAAAATGACAGTATAAAAATTAGCTTTTTTAAAATACTCAATACTTTGAACTTAAAATTTTTACATAAGGAGTACAGCCATCGAGTTCATTTTAGATTTATTTTGTTGAAAAATATCTATATTTAATATTTGGTAAGTATAAGCTTCCTACATATAATAGCCAAGGTTCTGGAGCCAGTCAAAAACCATGAAAAATCAGCAAAATTACCAGTTTTTCAAAAATTATTTTTAATTCAGGGATAATTATTACGTAATTTTTTAATATATATTCAAAAATTACTACTCTTAAGCTTTAAAATGGCGTTTCAAACAAAAAGATATCTTTAGTAGACGCAAAGCTATAATAACATAAAAATGATCTTCTGAAAAAGTTCGAATGCGGGTACCGGGGAAACCACGCAACTTAAAATTAAATCATAATGGATTTGCTTCCTTACAGTCCTAGAGAACATCCCTACAAAGTTTGATCAAAATCTAAAATGAGACAGCAATTCCGATTGACGCTTGCATACGGAATGACAGTTAACGGTCCATAAAAACTGTTGTAATCGAGAGCGGTGAAATTTTTTTTTTTAACTTTCTTATTTGACCCTTTTATAATGCAGCCCTATACTCGTTTTTCAGATGCATCGACTTTCCCTGGATTCCGAGATTTTACAAATTTTATGTCTAATTTGACTCGACTATTAGAATTAAAATCAAAATTAGTTTGTACAAACTGTATCCCAATTTATGTAAAATTGACGCATTCTACATAATAAAACAAATACAACCTTAAAATAACAGATTATGTGTATATTTTATTTTCTATAAAAATTCTTAATTTCGTTCATATACTTGTCGAGCTTTCTGACAAAAGTCAGAAGGGGTGATTGAAGAAGAAACGCTGATACTGGCACAAGCGACCTTTTGTTCAAAAAAAACTGTTTTTGGACTTATTTTGAAGTTAACAAGATTTTTCCCAAATGAACCAAAATATACTTTTCTGAAGGTTTTCGGTGTGTTGAACTCGAAAATATCCTATCACTTCCCGTTTAGGAAATATTACCGTTAGAAAATGCAAAAAAAAAAACATTTTTTTTACCACTTTTGATGTCATGCCTTAATTTGATCATAACGGTTTCTATTTGAACTATTTTCCTTCTTTCAATAACTGTTTAAATCTTTGCAATATCTTTTTTAATTCCCGAGATATTTTGAAATGAAGTAAGTGAGTTTTTATCAAAAGGAGATAAAAACGTGATATCTGTTTGATACATTACAATAAGCTAAAAAACTGACGATATCTCGATCAATAAAATAGATATCGAAAAGATTTAAAAAGATCTTGAGAGAAGGAAAATAGTTCTTATAGAAACCGTTATAATTTATATTAAAAAAAAAAAAATTCTTCACATAAAGCATAACCTCAAAAGTAGTTTTTTTACATTTTCTAACGCTAATATTTCAAAAAACGGGAGCTTATAGGATATTTCTGACTCCAGATTCGAATTTAGCACACCGAAAACCTACAGAGAAGTATATCTTAGTCTCGACACCAAAAACCTTTTAGACCTGTGTAATGTAAGGTGACCGCAAGCTATTTTGTAATGTCATATTACGATTGCTTCAGGTTGCTGTTTAGTTTGTTGAAACAAATCTTTTTCGCTTATCGCGAACTAAATTGAACTAAGTAATTGAACTAAGTTCACTAGTTCACCAAGATGAACTAGTTCATTGAACTAGTTCGTTCCCGAACTACACAAGCCTATTATCAACAGTCCGTACTCCGTATTATACCTATAAAATCGAAGCCATGTTTGAGAACCTGAAACACTTCCATGTAGGTAAAAATTAACTTAATGATTCGTCATGTTTCCAAAACGCAAACTATGTGCCAAGGTCCTTCTGCAAAATTTGCCTCTGATTGTTTGCCTTAATACTCGGTCTTGAGGAAAAGTTATGCACGAGCATTTCTTCAAATTCAAACGAGGCTAAATGAAGTGCGCAAGGGGCTTTTACTTTTGAGTTCAGTTTTATGTTAAGAGTACCCCTTTGCATTATAAACAGGCAATAGTTTTAAAAGAACCTGAAATGCGCATTCCATGAAAATCAATAATTTCTCGAAAAAAGACCTCCTACTTTAACCTCAATTATCTTTGATATTTTAAAAAGTATAATTCTAACAAACACTTCAGTGAACTCTACTTACCGTGGCTCATAGCTGATCACTTTTAGTTATTTTTATTTTCTCTTAATACGAAGAAAAAAAACTATATCCATGATTAACCACTAAAACTGGATGAAATCAATGGTATCAAACTTTGCACTTTGATGCTTCATTTTTTCACCTGTTGTACTTAATTGATAATATAAAGCTTAGAAATAGATGGGGAAGAACGAAGAACATATATGTACTTATGAAATAAAACAAAACAAAAAGTAACAATCAGTTCTATTCTGCTATTCGATTCACGTGAATCGAAAGATTTAATTAATTAACCACGTCGAATTGTCTTCCATAAACTTATGTCTTTCGATAGCAAGACGTTGCTTCTGTCTGTTTTAGTAATCCTCAGACAAATTTTTTTGTGAAAATTTTATTTTAAACGCATGTTGTTTTAGATTAGACTTTCACGTGAATCGAATAGCAGAATAGGGCTGAATTATCATTTAAGAAATTGACTTTTGAACATGTCTCCTATATAGAAGGCTCCAGTGTGCGTTGCACATAATTGTTTTAATATCTCTAGGACGATTGTAAGTGACCGCTTAAGAGTTCAAGGAATCAATAAAAAAAAAACTATTAATACCTAATTCTAGTTAAGTCAAGTTTTCGAACCAAACAAGAGGAAACCAAAGTGTCTCTTCAAATAAATCAAAGCAAAATAGGTATGATCCGAATATTTCGTTTTTAAAATATGCTGGTATTGAAAAATAGTAAATTCTAAGTTTTTTTTATCATTTCTGCATCCATTCTTCTACTAAAAATTCCCATGTTGACCTAAATCAATTTGCAGAATTAACTTATTCTGAGTTAACTCAGCAGTAAAAAACTGTAAAATACACGAATTTAAATTGTGTTCAAAATCTATAGGTTTTTTGAAATACCTATGCTAAATACTTGATAGCAGTGGCGTATCCAGAAAAAAATTTGGGGGGGGCTGAAAAATTTTTCAAAAATTTTTGATAAGGTAAATGTACTACAAATTTGTCTCCTTTTTACTTGCGATATAGGTACTATATATCAAGTTATGCATTCGTACAAAAAAAAAAAGTTGAGATAACATTTTTCCATAACATTACGATGGTAGACAATGCCAAAAAAGTGGGTCCCGGAAGTCCGTCTGTCTATCTGTCTGTCTGTATAAGGACCTACAGCCTAAACGGATGGACCGATTAATGTCAAACTTGGTATGTAGAGTTATTTGGCGACTCTCCAGAGGGGTTTAAATAAATTTTTTTGGACCAAAAATAACGGTACTTGTCATATACCGATTTTAGTAAAATTGAAATATATCGAAAACGGCTCCAACGATTTTGTTTAAAAAATTCAAATGTTAGTTTCAAGCTAAGGTCTATATTTCAATGAAAAAATTTTTTTTTGAAAATCATTATTAACGGTACCTGCCATAGAACCGTTTTTTTCAAATTCGAATATCTCTGAAACTTCTTATTCGATTTCAACGAAACTTTTTGTGAAGAAGCATTTATATAATTTTAATATAAACCAAAAATTAAATTTCAAAAAAAAGAATTTTTGGATTTTTAAAAAAATTTTGAAAATTTTTTTTTGAAAAATCAAATTTTCGAAAACGGGACATTGAATTTTTTTGAAATTTTGTTTTTAGATGTTGATTAGTGATTTCTACAAAATGGCATACCAATATTATTTTTCAAACTTTTTTTCCAAAAAATTATTTATAAAAAATTGTTTTTTTAAAAAACGGCTCTAACGATTTTGAAAATTTTTTTTCTAAAAATACACGTTAATATATCAATCAAAACTGCATACTTGTTTTGGAGGGCAATTCAATTTCAGATTTTATTTTATTTTTTTTTTAAACGAATTTTATTTTTTTTTTCAAATTTCTATATAAAAAGTCTTAAAAATTTAAGCAACTTTAACTCCAAGAGCAAGTTCGTGCGACCCAGTCGTGCATTTTGTTTTATTCATCTTTGATCGAGAGAAAAGCGCTGTGCTGCGGTACTGAAATTCGTATAGTAGCATTTTACTGCTCCCGACAACTTCGTACTACTGTCTCCTTTCACATTCAAAGTAGCTATTTTTCCAAGTTCTTGTATCCCAAACATTTTACACAAACAGCAAGGTGTTTAGTAACCTTTAAAAAAAAAAAACACTTTTTCGTTCGAACTTTTTCATGTGCTGAATTCAAAACTGTTTACAGATTTATTCCTATCACGTCTAGTTTTTGAGCTATACTCATCACTTTTTTCGGCATAGATGCCCATTTTTCCGCAATTCGACCGAAAGTGAACTGGCATCACTTTTCAATTTCACGTGAAATTGATCTTCGATCGATTTCGAAAACTTCGAAAATGCTTCGAACTGTCAAAACTGAAGGATCATCCATTTTTATTTTGTTTCTAAAGTTTAATTACTGCTACTTTGAACATGGATGCAATTTTATTGGCAACTTTATTAGAAAAAACCAGAATTTAAAAGAAAAAATAAGAAGTCACATTTTGTAAGTGAAATGCAGAACATGGGCGATATTATTGCAAATTTTCAAAGAAAAATGAATTAGATAAAGTGTAAAGCGAATGAGGTTGCAAACACAGAGGCATGATATGTATTTCATGCCTCATGTGTTTTATGTATTTTGTATTAAATTAACAACAAATAAATATTACAAAACAATAAAAATATAAGTTTTGATAATATTTTGTCCAAAAATTGGAGATTCATTGAAAAAGATACCAAGTTCACGAGCAGAAACAAAGAGAATTGAATTCGATCAGGAAATCGAAATGAGCGAAAAAATGTAGAACACCTAATTTCGCTATCGGGAACGCAAGTGAATGCTCAAAAAGTGAAATGCAGAACGTAAAAGTCTCAAAAACTAATTTTCAATGAAATTTTTTTGATGTTTAATCCGAAATATATATTTTTTAATAATATGTTCCTTTTTTAATACAAATCAGAAGCACAAACTGGAATTTGCTTAAATAAATTATTAGCTATGTTGACCACTAAGATATTGAGATATAAAAAATTTGTATTTCCAATATCTTTGAGAAAAATATTATTTTTGAAAAAAAGTAATATACTCAAGACAATAAAATACGACGTGATTGCATAAGAAGCTTTGCAAAATATAACGGTGATGTAATTCGACGTCAAAACAACAAACAAATTATTTGAAGAATTCTGGATTGGACTAAAATCCTGAAAATCCCAAACCTCAACGTCAACTAAGGCACTTACTCAAACAAACACAAATAACCATTTTAGAATTTGGAGGGGGCTCGATCATTTGAGCTGCCTCTAAATCTCTACGATTTACGAAGAAGTTTCAGTTAATTATGTAGATTATGATGAAATCAGCTAAATAGTAACATGATTTTGGAGGCTTGGGGGGGGCTTGAGCCCCCTGAGCCCCCCCCTCAATACGCCACTGCTTGATAGCGTGTAGTTTTTAATATTTTAAACAAATAGTATATATATTATTTGAAAAAAGAAGAACCATAAGAATCGGAATAGATTCGAACAGTTTCCTGATAATCCAGCCCTTCGAAATTCGAAAAGTACCGTATCTTCATTTTCGAATCTCTTTAATTTGGTTATCCACCATTAGTACCTATTTATTATTGGAATAAAATGTTTGACATTTTCAGTTGAACGGAATGAGTGTTCAAAAAAGCATTTAAATCTTTCTTTTATCTTGAAGAAAACTGGGGTTAAAAATTCATATAGGTACAATACGACTCGAATTTTAAAAATTTACCTGAATGCCTTTCATAAGTCGGTAATTTTTCAATATTCCTGCAAGGTTTTTGTTCAGAAAACTAATTGTTTTCCATCATTATATATTTCTCAAATGGCTTTTTTTAACTCTCTATTTTTTTTAATTTTATCGAAAATATCCTAACAACCAGAACTGCATGTACGAAGAATAAATTTACTAAGCTTTTGAGTTTTAAGCTCACTTTAATGAAAGTATTTCTTTCTTCCCAAATGTATTTAGCTATACCTTAAGCCTTTAAATTCATTTACCTTGACAAATGAAACACAAATCCAGTGTGTATAGAAGAATTTTTAACTTTTAATTGAAAACTCCATTGAACCCTCTTTTATCATTTTTTCCTAAAAATATATATTTTCAAAAAAAAAAATTATCAACAATCAACAGATGTTGGGATAAACAATCACATGACTCAAGTCAATTACCTACGTTACCAACGTTTATCTTGCTATGCAGTTCAACAAATAAACAACAAACATTTCATTAACAAAAAAAAAAGTCAATAAAACACCAATCTTGATTTTTGAATATATATTTTTTTTAATTCTAATGGTAAATTGGGAGAAACTTCTATCGTTTTTTTTTTTTTGTTTTATTTTGTTTTTAATGAATTTTTATTATTTTTCGTGATATTTTTGTTTGTTTTTTTGCTTTTTGAATCAATCTTTATTTTTTGTTATTTGATTTGAGAAGGGGCTTAGAGGAGGGGTAATCTTCGAGCATCGTAACACTTAAGAAATAAGAAATTAATAAAAAAATGAAAATAGTAAATATAAATCAGGATCATCATCAGAATTATGAACATACAATAATTTTTCGATTTTAAGCTTAGCCATTCTAATTTTTTTTTTTTTTATAAATCAAAGATCATTATCATCATTTATATAGTATTTATGCAATTAAAAAAAAAAAAAATTGATGGAAGGAAATCCAAAAAAAAATATATAATAAAAAAAAAAATATATATATATATAATGTATATGTATAGTATATAAATGTACGGTTTCAACATTGCTGCGCGCGAGGGAAATTAATAAACAACTACAACTCAGCTGCATATTATTATTCCTACAAATGATGCTGTAGATCCTGCTGCTTCAAGAACGCCTTATAAGCCTTCCTCGTTTCAGCATCCATTTCCGGATCAACTTCCAAATCCGAATCGGATCCCTCTAATCCATCGCTAGCAGCTAAATTGGCTACCAAAAAGTTGCTCTCTTCCTCGGTCAATATCTGGCCATCGGGACCATAGAACACAGGATCGTCACTCAGACGAACACTATTGGCATTGTTAAATGGCTGAATAACAGCTGCTGGCGGCTCCGACATTCTACCCCACTTGTTCTTCTGCAGGTTGAGCACGTTTTCCAGAATCCGACTGGTACTAACATCCAAGGCATTAACAGAGGTCAGATTTTGCATAATGACTTTCATATCAGCCTGACAATCAAACTCAAGATCGTATCCAGCAAGCTTTAAGGTCAAACAAATGCATTTCATATTCTCGGGAGTTGTCTTCCGCAAGAGTTGGTTTATAGAGAAGACAATGTTTTGTGCGATGTCTTTGATACGATTGCCATCGTTGCGCAGTTGCATGTACAATTCAGCAAGGAATAAAGTTGTTCCACGAACTTTAGATTGTTCATTTTGCATGTACTTGAGAATCTCATTGCGATGGTATTCGAGTTTCAAATTGAGTAACACGCGGAAGGAACTATCCTCCCTAAGATCAATCAAATCGAGCAGGCCGTATAGCTTGGCTCCCATGTAGCGGAAGTTTTGCTCCTCAATGGAGCGATTAAAGATCATCTCCATGGCATTGCTAAGGATGTATTCGTTGGTGCCGAAACCCTCGAAGACGGTCAGAGCACTGGCGGTGATAGAGTCAAATGAGCCGGGATTCTCGTTGAGGCAGTTGATTAGAGATTCGACGTAGTTGACGGCGAATGTTTCCTCCTCGGTTTGTTGGTTGGGATCGGAGCTTGCAGGCGTTCCGGTTGCCGTGGTGGTGTTGGTAGAGTTTTGTTGTTGTGGCTGCTGCGACTGTTGCTGGTTGTTCATGTTGTTGGCGGCGTTCGAGTTGGCATTTGAATTGCTAGAGTGTTGACTAGAATGACGCGGTTGCGGGTGTTGGCCGCCGCTTCCTCCTCCATTGGCATAACGATGCTGTTGTTGCTGCGAGTTGTTGTAATGTTGTTGCTGCTGATGATGCTTGTTGTAGCCACCGCCGCCTCCGCCGCCACCGCCACCTCCACGACCAGGGAACTGTTGGTTGTGCATGTTGTTGTAGTGATGAGGCTGAGGATGGGGTTGCTGCTGGTAGTGCTGCTGTTGAGGATTGCCGCCGCCGCCGCGATTAACCTGCAGACGTTCTTGTACAGAAGGAGCCGCGTTGTTGCTCAGTCTCATGGAATTCATTTGATGAGGTAAATCTCTCATTGCAGCTGCCTGGCCATGGTTATGGTGATGATGCTGCTGCTGTTGATGGTGATGATGATGGTGTGGCTGCTGCTGATGATGATGGTGGTGTTGTTGTTGGGGATGATGCTGGTGCTGCTGCTGTTGTTGTTGGGGAAAGTTATTACCTGGACCTGGTTGAGGAGGAGCTAAATTATTTGTTATGTTATGAATAATATTGAGCGTATATCCTCGTGGTATAAACTCGGGAGCATTTGCTGATAATTGCTTCGAGGGTGGTGCTGACATAATTTTCTCCAAAAAAACTTTTTTTAAGACGACGTTTTTGTTTCTGAGGTTGTCCCTTTTGGAAGGTAGAAAAGAAGAGAATGGAGAGAATATTCGATTGGATCAACTTTTATTGGTAGCCTTTAAGAATGTGACATATAAAAATACCAACCAACAAAATAAAAAAAGAGAAGATTCACACGCTTTTGCACACACAAAAAAGAAGAAGGAAAAAAAAGTGTGTTGTAAAAATGTAAGAAGAACGACGACAACGACGACGACGTCCGATTCGTAAAATAATGTAAAGAGAATTTCACGGGATTGGAACAATGGATTTCGGATATATGTATGGAGGATGGAGGAACCCTTTGACAATTGAAATCTAAAAAAAAAAAATTCTTTTTTTTTGCTTTTTTGATGAGAGTTTTTTTTGCCTTTTTTCACGTCGATCTCGATTGAGTGTCGTTTTTTTTTCTTCTTTTTTTTTGCGATTTATTTTTTTTTTCTAACCCCACTTTGTGTGGTGGTAGTGCGCGAAAGTGTTGTGGCTGTTTCTTTTCTGCTGCTTTCTTTTGGTGTTTTTCTTTTTATTGTTCTTCTTTTTTTCATGTGTATGGGAAAGTTGGAAATAAAAAATGGAAAAGATGATGAGTGGATTTGGTTTTTGGAGTTGCTCAAATAACTGGTATTTTTGGGATGTGTTCAGTAATGTTTGATTGTAAGAAATTTCGGAAAAGAATATTTACAATGTGGTAAAAGTGATTACATATTAAGAATTTCATCTTATGATGAAATAGTTAATATTTCTGTAAAAAGTGGCAGTTCTTTTAGTTTTTCAGTAGCCAGTTAATTTTAAACTTGCATTTGTTTTAAGAAAATTTAAAACATTTTTCTTTAGCTAGCTCAATTTGTTCTTTGTGAAAATGAGTATAGAAATGTTTATAAGGACCATATTCACTAGTTTAAAAACTACATTTTGGATTTAAAGAAATTTAAATCAAAAAATGTATCCAAATCAATAATATTCTTCACTACTTAAATCCTATTTCTGCTCTGAAAGAACGTGTTGAAAAATGGAACTTTATTTAACTTTTATTTCAAAATTGTATACACAGAATTGATTTGCATTTGATTTGCAAATATAGTCCTTTAAATTTCCCTTTTTAAGGTGTTTTTCAAAAATTCATATTTCGAAACGCAGAGACAAAAGAAAATCCATAACACACCCCTATTTTTTTTATTATCTTTCGAATGACGTTTTTCAAATTGTTAAAAAAAATGTCCCCTACCTATAAAAGCTGAAACACAATCACGCTTTGCCGTCGATTTTGACAACTGCGAAAAGTTCAACTATAGGAAATCTGTGTATCCTCACACAATGACGCTTTTCTTACGTACGCTTTTTTTGACAAACGTAAGGAAACGTAAGAAAGCGAGCAAAAGTTCAACCAGACTGAACTTTTGCTCGCTTTCTGACATTTAACAGACATAGTTACAGTCACCCACATTATTATTGCGCCAAATGTGAATAAAAAAAAAAAAATTATTGCAAAACTATGTGTGTTTTTTAATTTCTCTATATAGATTTTGCACAAAAAAACGACATCGAGATATTTTAAATCAAAACAATTTACGTATTAAAAACAAAAAAAATTTAATGATGTTTTAGACTGAGTTTTATTGTTAAAAACAATATATTTTTTGATTGGTTTTGTTTTTATAAATATAGGATTAAAGAATAAACAAATTTCTATGCATTTTTAAAACACATTAATATCCTTTTTCATTTTTCCACAATTAAATCAAGATAAAGACTTGGCCCAATAATTTTGTGAGTGAGTGTGTTTTTTTTATTTGACAGCAGATTTTATGTTGCAATCAGCTGTTCAAAGTCAAAGTGACAGAAGCGCGCTTTGAGGATTTCTCAACGTAACGCAACGAAGCGACGCACAGTGTGGCGATTGTATGGAGATGGTGGACAAAAATCAATTTTATAAAAAGGAATAGATTTGGCAAAGAAAAATTGTTGTAGATGTAATAAAGAGAAATTCTAAAAAATTGACGAAGTTTTCACGCCCCCTGCCACGCCCACTTTTGTATATGATTGTTTATACCTTAAAAACGGTTTGCACTATTTGCACCAAATTTAGGAAATTTGATTATCTAGATGAGTTAAAAAAATATAAAATAGTTTTGACCCTCTCCGCCCTCTGCCACGCCCACTTTAGTGGCTAAAGGCTAAACGCTTGCAAATTTTCCTTTTTTCGTCTTTGACGACACTTTTAAATGTAGTGTTTGTGTCTTCCACGACTAGTTCCCCTTCATCAAGAGGTTAAAATGCTATCAGGAAGAGTAAGTTTATTTTTAGGATTAGCTTCATGATGCTTCTCGAAGAAAACATGAACATTGTTCCCATCATCGAGGTTTGAGTCAAAAAACTTAATTTGTATTTTAGATCATTTTTAAATTGTATGGAACATTTGTTTATCTTCAATTCATACAGAATAATTATTAACATATTCAATTCGTGATTTTTTATAAAAAAAATACATTTTTATAAATTTTTGAATTTTTTAAAGATTTGACCTTGTCCTAGCAATGTTGAAAATTTTTATGGATAGCAAAAATTAGCATGAAAACTTTACATTTCAACAAAGTAAAATATTAATACAGTGTAACGACACTAAAAATGTTGCTATACTTTGCTAAAATTAATTTATAAACATATCCAAAATGGAAAAAAGCTCTAAAAAGCAATTTTTTATGCATTTCTTCCCCCTCGGATCAAGAATTATGTCGAAATTTATCAATTTTTTTCGTAAAACATTTAATGTGGCAGTTGCTAGTACTTAACTAATTCAAAATAATTTCAATGTCTTCATCTTCTCCCCTTTTTTTGCCAAAACAAATCCACCTTTCAAAAAGTCGTTAATTTTTTCTGGTCCGACTTTGGCTTACAAAAAGTCAAATATTTTGAAGGTTAGCAAAAGTTAGCAATGAAACTAAACGTGTTCTCAAAGAACAATAACAACACAAGATAATGCCATAAATCATTGTGCTACAATTTGTTACTACAACTTTGTAGGCTTAATTTAGATGAAATTTTATGCCTTAAAAAAGAACTTTTTTCGATAATTCACTAAAATTCAAATTTATTTAAAAAATTAAATATAACTACTCATACAAGTTCTCAATGTATCCATGATTATTATTCACAAATAAAAAAAAATAAAACTTTGGTACTTTTCTTACACGAACCAAATGAAAATGCACAAAAATAAAATCTCGAGCTATCAAAATGATTAAAATTTTTTTCAGTGCTTTTGAAAGTCCCGCTAATCCCCCAAAATGAGCAAAACAAAATTAAAAACAGCCAAAAACAGTAATTTAACATATGCTTGACCAGCTCCATAGCTTAGAAGATCAATATTGCATTTTTGTTTTTTTTATTTTTGTCCACTAGTCAACGCACTGTGCGACGCCCTGAAGCGTGATATTAGGTCTGTTTGGGTACTGCCTAAAACACATTGACTTAATATACATGGACTGCTAGAAGCATATTCAGGTTGGTTCCACTTGTTTCTTCGCGATACTAGCGCCCTAAAAAAAAGCGGAGAATAAGTGCAACATTTTTGACGAAGTGCGAAAGGAACAAATATAGAAAAACAGAGAAAGCACTGCCTTTTAACGACAGATGTCATTAACTAAAAGTTTCCTCTTTTCGCCGTCTAAGGTTATACCGCTAGTAGGGCTAGAAAGATGTGGAATCATTTTTTTTCAATTTTTGTATGGAAAAGTCAAACGACTAGCAGTCCATATATAGTAGGTCAATGGTCTACCTCATGTTTTAAGCCATAAGTCAGCTATTACACCAAGCCTCAAGAGTCTTGACTCTTTTCTAATTTTCTTTTGATAATCATTCTGTCAGGACTCAAATTTGACATTTCTCTTTTGATTTAAAATTTATTGTTGTTGTGTCGCACCAAGAAGCAAAAAGAAATGAGAGGGAATGTTGAAAAAAGAAAAAGTGGAAAAAGAAACGTCAAAAAAGAGTCTCAGAAATCCGACCCACGCCGCTCTGGTCGGATAATTTTTTGTTTCATCTTTTTTCTCTTTTGCACTCATTACGTTTGAAAAGAGCCGCTCCTCTTGAGGCTTCATGTAATAGCTTACTACCTACAATGACCTTAAAAGTGAAAAAGTGGGAAATTTACAAAAGTAAAATATTTGTATTTCTTTTAAGCGCTATTTGAGTTAGGAAAAAACTAACAAAATTGTTTTTTTTTTACCAAAAAAAAAACTTTCTGCATCATTAGGTGTGTTTTTTTTTTACAACCGGTCTTAACTGGACAAAAAAAAACGCAGTCTGGGCTAAGCAATTTACATGTTAAATACAACAACACCGCTTAGCCCGTCGGGCTTAGTTGTTTAGCCCGGAGAATTCTCGCTAAGCCCCGAGGCGTTTTTTTTAATCAGCTAAGCCCGGTGGTTATAAAAAACACACCTAATCCCCATAGAAAAATCCTAGTCAACCGACATATCGTGCGGTTAAAATCGACTCGTGAAAAGTCGGCATAAAGCTAGAACTATATCGAAACACAAAGGCAAAATAACAATAACAAAATTTATTGATTTGACATTTAAAAATATAAATTATTTGAAAAATTAGAAACTTTTTTGTACTTTTTTCACTTTATGTTTCTTACCAAGATTTTCAGCTACCCTCAAACCGAGATTTAGAATAAATCTCGAGATTTAAGCTAAATCTACTTAGCTAAATCTCGGATTTAGCGTAGGTGGAAGCATAGTATTAGTGCCAGTTGTACAAACGTGGTTCAGGAATTTAACACACCGATTTCGGCGGATTAGCTGCGGGTCAACTTCGGTTCAAGCATGAATGTGGCTTTTTCTACATCTACATAATAACCCCTAAAACCCCATAAATACCCCATTCACGATTCGATGCAAATGGTCTTGTATTGTTGTAAAAGTGCAAAAGTGTAACATTTTCTTAAAATAAAACAACCAAATATACAGAATAAAATTTTTTTACACTTTTACACTTTTGCTATACCCCAACCCTATTGCAAAAATAAAATACAATGGTGCAAAATTTGTCTATTGTAGTTGTAGTAGTAGAAAACAAAATTTTGCATTTTTACACTTTTTTGTTACACCGGATCGTGAATACCCCTAATATAAACCTTGAACCATTGCTAAAAAAATAACTGTGATGCTTTTAACAACATTCAGAATAAAAAAAATAAAACAGTAGGGGTATTCACGATTCGATGCAAATGGTCTTGTACTAAATTGAGCTAAATTCAATGGGTTGATCCCAAATCTGAATACAAAAACTGAATGCATTCATTAAAAACTGCGCACACCTTCATATTCCAGTCTGAAACATAGAATTCCACCATTCCGCCATTGCTTTTCGTTCACTCAAATAAAATTCTATATTCTCTCTTTAACTGTCACCCCAAAAACCAACAACTAAACAGCTGATAAAATATTTTAACTGATAGAGAGACGATTAGACGACGACTTGAACGACATAGAAGGTACCTACTCCCTTTATGATTTTTTAAAATCTTTTTTGAATCGTTTCCATGCAAAAACAAAGTTTAACAAAAAAATTAATTGAAAAATTTAAAAAGCGTAAATCAAAAAAACCAAACATGACACCCGATTTAAGTACTCTGGCCGAACGTAACGAATGGAAGATTCTCTACTGGATGATGGCTACAATCTGTATGCCAATTGCATTGCCATTGATTGTTTTCAATTTAATGAAACGCGCTAGAGAGAACAAATACAGAAATTGCTTACCAGGAAAGGTATGGTTTTGTCATCTTCTCAAAGCTGGGCAAAAATAAAAATTGGGTTCCTTTTAGGTTGTGGTAATAACAGGGGCTAGTTCTGGGCTAGGTGAAGCTCTAGCTCATGTCTTCTATCGTGCCGGGTGCAAGGTGGTTCTTGCAGCTCGTCGGCAAGATGAATTGGAGAGAGTCCGGAAGGCGTTACTCAATTCCGAATCCGTAAGTCGTCAATTTTTGTCGTATATTAGTTCCAAAGTCCATTTAACTAACTAACTTTTATAACTCAGAATGATGTCACTTATCCACCAGTCGTGATGCCATTAGACTTATCCGAACTAAACACTTTGCAAGGTGTTGTTGATAAAATTCTTAAAATTCATAGCAAAATTGATATTTTGATTAACAATGGCGGGATCAGCGTTAGGTCGGATGTCATGAGTTCAGCCATCGATGTCGATGTTAAGGTTATGCTGGTTAATTATTTTGGAGCTGTAGCACTGACCAAAGGTTAGTTTTTGGTAGATGATAAGAATGTTTAATTACTGATAGCACTAAATATTGATTCATTTTATTTCTTTTGTTTGAAAGAAGATCTAGTCCAGTAATTTTAGGTTTTAAAAATTCCTAGTGGGCTGAATTTTCGTATACTACCTACTTTATTGCGGCGTTGTTATGAAGATGTTAAAAATCAACATTGATATCGTGCCGGCAGTTATAAGGGTCAAAAGGTCACAAAAATCAATTTTTCACAGAAAAAAAGTCGAATGCAATGTTCGATTTTACTAGTCGAAAAGTTTTTTTTTTATAGAAATCAAATTATATTTTTCTAATGGTTTTTTGTGCTCTGAGCTCGATCCCAAGTCAGAAAAGTTCTATCACATCACGTTTTTGAGATATTGCCATGCCAAAACATCACAGAAATAGTGTTTTGGGAAGTTCAAAATTCAATATCTCGAAAACTTTGCAAGTTAGAGTTATTATAATGCTAGATTCAAATTAAGAAGGTCAAAGGCCATTGGATAAGTATATATTGGTTTTTATGGAAAAATATTTCTCGCTAATATTACTGTCATTTACGGAAAAATCAATCTTTGAAATCGTTTTTTTTTTTCAATTTTTCTCAATATTTTCTAAAACAAAAGTATAGTTTTCTACATAATCTTAAATTAAAGTTTTTAATCTAAATAACTGCATTCCAAACTTTTCGAAAATCAAGATTTTTTTTCGGTAATGCATTTTTCTAAACTAAATTCGTCAAAAATCCAAAAATTAACTTTTTGCTCAAAAAGCTTTCAAAGTAGAGAGAAAACATAGCAAAATAATTTTTAACCAAGTTTTCTTCAAATCCAACCATTTTTGTAAAAGATAGAAATAAAAAAAATGGTAGATATTTTTTCATTTTTCTCAATATTTTTGAGGTTATATAAAAGAATTATTTGAGTAAAAGTTGTAGACACTTTTACTATCTACAACTTTTGCATATAACTTATTTCGATAAGAGGTGTACTTTTGACAGAAATCGTAAAAAAAACACGATTTTTTGAAAACCACCCCACTTTTTCACCCAGCCAAACGTGGGTGAAACGCATTTTGGACTACAGGTCATAAAAACTTTTTACATTGAATTTTATCATAAAGTCCACAAAACATAAACAAATATTACACTGTGATACAAAAAAAAAAATCACGCCATTTATTTTGGAAGTGACCTAGCAGGGGTTGTAGTTATTACTGAGTACATAATACTTCGTCACTTGAAACTTTTCATAAACCCTCAAAATTTCAAGTTATCGTCAAAAAACCGTTTTTCAATGTTTAAACATTTCAACGATTTTTTACTCAGTCATTTTTCGGTTTTTCGACGATAACTTGAAATTTTGAGGGTCTGTGAAAAATTTCAAGTGATGAAATATGATGTTCTCAGTAATACCTACAACCTCTGCTAGGTCACTTCCAAAATAATTGGCATGATTTTTATTTTGTAACACAGTGTAATTAATTTATTTTTATTATTTTAGTTTTCTGTTTTCTTTCTTCTTATAACTTCAGCCAGACCACGGCCAATATTTTTTAGTCACCTTCTCTGCGCTCTACTCCCGAAACGGTTGATTTTACAGAAAAACCTTTTGACCCTTTTAACTTTTTAAGGCACGATATCAATGTCATATCAATTTTTCACATCTTCATAACAACGCCTTAATAAAGATGTATAATTCAGCCCACTAGGATTTTTCCACATAGTGGGGTTAAAAATGAAAAAAATTACTGGGCTACGTGTGGATAATGCGATATCTTTCTTTAAACTAAAATTACGAAATCTTTGATTACACAGCTTTTGTTTACTATTTTGATTTATTCTCCAATTCCCTTTGTTTTGGTTTAATATCAAATCCATTTTGGAATCTTAAATAAATAAACGAATTCCTCAACTATTTAGCCGTGCTTCCGTCTATGGTCAAACGGAAAGAGGGCCACATTGTGTTTGTGAGTAGTGTGCAGGGTAAATTCGCACTTCCCTATCGTTCATCGTATTCCGCGTCGAAACATGCTTTGCAAGCATTTTCTGATTCTTTGCGAGCTGAAGTCGCTCACAAAGGCCTGCAAGTGACAACTGTTAGTCCCGGTTATATTCGAACAAAGTTATCAATGAATGCGCTAACTGGAACTGGACAATCATATGGAAGTTGGTTAAAATAGTTTATTTTTACAAAATTGTATCTTTTATTTATTTATTTTTCTTTATTTTTAAAGAAATGGATGATACCACTGCGACTGGTACTTGTCCTGATAAAATGGCTAAAGATATTCTTGTAGCATTACTTCGGGAAGAAAAAGATGTTATCTTATCACAAATTCCTGGCATACTTGCTTATTATGTGAGAGTTTTGTGTCCGCCAGTATATTTTTGGATAATGGAAAAAAGAGGACGTAAATTGGAAGCAGCCAATAAATCGAACTGAATAAAATGCAATTAGTGCATTGATGAAATGATTTTTAGTTTTAAGTAAGTTTATTGATGTTTTCTTGGAGTATGTTGAATAAACAAAAAAAATAAAAAATAAGTTAAATTACTTTGTATGTGAATTTGAATACGTATTATTATTTCCATTATATAGTCAAGCTCATAAAGAAATCTCAATGAGAGCGTTTTGTACATCCCGATGTATTGTCTGTCTGCGTCTCTATCTCGAGCTGCAGTCTAAATAGAAATTGTGCCTACGAGTATGTAAGGTTAATATTTAACGGAATAAACTTAAAAAAAAAAAAATAAACCATAAACTAATTGCCAAGAGGAAAATTTAAATATTTTTTTGATCGTTTTTAAGAATACTTGCGATATAACCGTTTTATGATTTTTTTATACTTTTTTTCAAGTGTGTGAGGTCCTACGACAAAAACTAAACAGTTGAGCAACATAAACCAAAAAAGATTTATTCTATTTTTCGCTTGTCCCTATTAATATGGCAAGGGACTGTACCTTAAAAAAACATTCATATAAACATACATTATGTTAAACTATTTTTATTGTGCTGATATAAGACATAATAATATTATTTAAGTAATTTATCATATTTAAAAAAAAAATCATTAATCTACCCTCTCTCTCTTTCTCATTTTACTGCTTTTTCTGTTGCTCTCTCACTTCCTGAGCAATCTTTTGCCATCTTTCCAAATTCTTTTGACACATATCGAGCAAAGGTTTCGATTCGGGTATCAATCGATATAGCAGTGAATAACATGGAATACATATGCCCATCAGAAAACCAACTTGTGAATTAGCCTGCTCTTCGGGTTGATTTCGATCCATCATTGGAATTGGAATGCGGCCAGCCGCACGTTCCGCATCACCTTGATCGTAAAATTCTTCAAATATAACCTTAACCGTTTTCTCTTGAACTTCCCATGGTTTAGCCGATGCTGACAGATCGCTAGCTGTCATTGCAATGGCTTGTATCAATAAACGATGTTCATGATTACTCCATGTGAATTTTTCTTCTTCGATGAGATTTTGTAGTTTGGTTTTGTAGGGGAAGAAAAGAGCAAGGTCTGTAGCTAAAATGCAATGTTTTATCAAGCCCAATACTTGTTTGTATTCGGAACTTGACAGTTTAGCAAATATATTATGACCATCCTGGAAAAGAAAAATAGGTTATAAGTTGGGGAATAAAGGGGCATCGAGCGTCAGTGTACCTGTTGTAGAATTGTGACAGTTTGGTTGAAATGATGATGCTCCATGGTCGATGTACTGTAAATGCCAGCTAAAGGAGATTCTGTATCGAGCATAAATTTATTATTCTTCCCACGATGATCCAGATCATGACACAAGGATCCAATATAAAGAGCTAGGCACTGTTCAAGAAAAGGAGTTAGTAAAAACATATATAAAAATAAGGGTCTGTTTTCACTCATTAACACGTAATTGAAGCTTTACTTCTTTTTCGCAGAGATTCGTACTAGTGTGAACATGCCTTTAAACAATTCGATGCTCACTGAGTTATGTAGATAAATGTCATTTTGACATCTGTCAAAAAGCATATTTTCACTCTGACAAGAACGTCGCAAAAGAAGTATAACTTCAAAACGTCAAAATTGCCAACTAAAAAATTTACTTTTATAAAGCTTTACAGAAGCAACATTAGCATCTGTAATTCTTTATAGAAGCAAAAATGAACGGAGGGTTACCTCTATTGGTCGAAATACATCTGATGTCTTCTTCACCAGCGAATAGATGGTATTCGCCACTGAGAATCCATGACTCCAATTATGGTATGGCACTCTGCGGTAGTTCTTCTTAATTGTTAGGGTGAACTTAATCAAACTAGTTTTATCGAATCGTCTCAATCCGAAAAGATCGATAAACATATGCGCTGACAATCCGATCTTTTCCATATCATCGAAGGCAAACGGATTGAAGTAGTAATCGTCAATATCAGGTGCAATTTCGGGACTAGTGTCGGTGAGAAATTTCTGTACTTCTTCATCGGTGCTGGTATTGTGATAACTTAAGACCTCCAGGGCCACTTTATACTTTTGTTCCGATCGACGGATTTTATCATATAATTTAGCATGATGCAAAGCCAATCCACAGTAAACGGCAAACATTTCGAAAGCTTCTTCATCTTCTTTAGTAAAACAGCCCGAATGCTTATTCACCATTTGGACGACACCAATGACAGCTCCACGAATGAAAATTGGCATGCAAAGGATGGTTTCGGTTTTGTAACCAGTTTTTTGATCTACAGAACGATTAAAACGAGGATCCGAGTACACATCTTGAATGTTAAGAATCTCTCCAGTTAGGGCAACAATTCCTGCAATTCCAGTCCCGATGGGAAAACGAATTTCGTCGGGCTTTTTGTTGTGGTCTTCTGTACTTTGACCATTCGCTTTTCCTTTATCGTTGCCAACATCAAAGATGGTCGCATAGAGTTCTTTACTTTTTGAATCAACTAGAAACAACGATGCTCGATCGGCATCGACAAGGCGTTGGGCGAAATTCATAATTTTTGTGACTAGCATGTCCATACTGACCATGTCCTGGAAAATTGACCTAAAAATGTAAAAAAGTTTAGTTAATTGGTAGTCGAATTCATATCGATAGCATATTTTCGATTTCTGTCGAATTCCATAAGTGAATTCATATCGGTAGCATATTTTCGATATCTATGGAATTCCATTAGTCATAATTCCAATATTCCCAGTTTTTCCATTACAGTACGTTTAAGGAGGAAACGTCACGTTTTAAAGGGTATGTTGAGAAGATTTAGGGACTAAATATTTAGTTAAGATCCGGGCTATTAATAGCTGTAAAAAAATGCTTCTAATTTGGCCAATTTTATTGGAAAATTGGCTGAAAAGTTAGGCAAGAAAATCTCTCTAACTCGATTAACACATCTACCCAAAAACCCGTTCAAAAACTGACGTTGACTAAATGTCTAATTCATAATATTTCTTGAACGTGCCCAATGCGACATTTAAAACTTCGATATCACTTTACTGGAAATATTTGAAGATATATCGATAGAAAATTTTTGACTTGTTTCGACAGTTTCTTCTATCGAATTCCAATATTTCCGGTATTCCAGTATTTTGACGTTTTAAAAGGCTTCTATGTGAAACTTCGATATCACTTTACTGGAAATATTGGAAGTTTTGTAAAAAGTTTAGTTTATTGGAAGTCAATTTCATATCGATAGCACATTTTTGACATGTTTCAACATTTTTTCTATCGAATTCCAATAGTTCCAGTATTTCAGTATTTTGACATTTGAGAAGGCTTCGATTTGACATTTTAAACTTCGATATCACTTTAGTGGAAATATTGGAAGTTTTGTCCTATTCGACTTACTTGACAACTGCCAATAGGAATTCATTCAATTTCCGCTGCTTGCTCATATTCATGAAGAGATGGGCATAATGCAAAGCAATGCCACCCCACACCAAATAGCTGCAAGATATCTCTTCGTCTTCTTCGTGGAATGGAAAGCCTTCTTCGCGTCTATAAAGTTCTACCACGGCTATAAGTTGACCATCAGGTTGACCTATAGCTTGACAAAGCACATGACCAATATCACTCTAAAACGAAATCTCAATCAGTTCAATGGAAATCAAAGTTTTGAAGACACAAACTTACATTCTTCGGAATACCATCGGGAAATCTTGCATCTGGAATTCCCTTTGACAATCGAATAGCTTCTTTGGTCTTTGCTACATGCAATAAATAACTTCCTTGTTCCGGTTTGACTTTTTGCATTTTATTGGTCCCTGATGTTGAATTTTGTCCCATGTACACGGACATATTTTCCGGGTCACCCGATTCAGCTATGTAGAGAGTAAATCCGTCGGCATTAACAGCTGATGATATACAACTGGCCAATTCGAAGAGAACATGAGCTTTAGTCGGTCGAAGCTGGAGAGATTGTGTGAGATCCTGAAGCATTTGACGTTTGTCAGCATGCACACAGAATTTCCATCGCGATAAGCTTGTTTTGCGACCATTTCGACCCAGAGATTGTGTTGTTTTGCGAGCACGTTGTGTTCGACGAATCATCCAGCGTTCCAATTGCTCCAGCTCAACATCGTGCATAATGTGTTTTTCAAGAAATTCCGGATGATCTTTGAGGAATCGCTTAACTGTTGACACAGAGAGGCCATATTCGCTGCAGTTGCTTTCGTCGGAATCATCATGGGAATTTTCTTGTCCTGGAAAAAAAGGAAAACAATTTATATGAGTTGATCTAATGAAACAAAAAACCAAATTTGTTAATCTGTATAAATGTTAGTCTTAGATTGATATTGGAAAGTTAAAATCTTTTCAACCCACTTAAATGATAAGGAAATATAAACAAAAGAGGACCTACTTAACTACCCTGGGGTATCCCTAAAGTTAAAAGAAAACAAAAAATGGCGAACAAAATAACCGTAACGACGCGTCACACTGTATTATTCTACATGCCATATAGTTCACACTTGCTTATTGTAGCAAAATCATGAATAAGTAGAGGAGAATTCCTGTCATCAATTTTAGGTTTACTTCCATTTTAGCGTTTTTTGCAGACGAGGGTTGGCAAAACCTTCCTTTCTGTTAAACAAATGCAAACTAACTTCCCGTTTTTTTTTTTTTTTGGTCTATTTTAATAAGACAGGACACAGGAGGCACCTGGTTTTTACTTCAGTCTTTGAGGACCCCAATTTTTCCAAGTCGGGGATAGCCGTACCGAAAATAAATAATCGTTATCGGTCGTTCGTTATTTAAAGGTTTTCCGAAAATCAAGATCCTAAATGGAAAAACTATTTCAAAATAATAATAATCAAAATCGCACATTTTTTTAAGATTTTTATTTTGTCGCTAGATGGCGCCCCACGATGGTTAAATAGCCCCGTCCCATTAGAGGTGGTGGTTTACTCATGAGTAGATCTAGTACTACAAATAACACATTGATCTTCTACTCGAGGAGATAGGGATGTGTAGTTGTTGTATAGTTATATGTTGACTTATGAGGTAATTTTTAGGATTTTGATGAGGTTCTGGCTACATTTAATACCATTTCCAAAAAAACCTTTTACCTATTTCAAAATTTAACCATCGTGGGCGCCATCTTTTTGTTTTTATTATTTTGAAATAGTTTTTCCACTTATGAACTTGATTCTCGAAAAAACCCTTAAATAACGAACGCCCTAATGTTCATAATTGTAGTCATATGCCACTTTGTTCTTATGATCTTTTAGGTACTGTCGTGAGAAAGTATTGCTTTCTTAGGTTAGCTGGCATACGAGCACCCTTCTTCGAACGTGGTTTGTCTAGAGCCACGTGTTGTTTATCTTTATCGAATTCCCAAAGACTTTATAACTCTTACCCGATCTGATACTAATACAAAACAATCCAAATACTTAACACATCCCTGATAACACTGGTCAACAAAATTAAACTTTTTTTTTGTTACAGAAACCAAGGTATACTTTTCTATAGGATTTTGGTGTGCTGAGCTCAAATCCGAAGTCAAAAAAATTCTACCACATCACGTATTTGAGATAATCCCGTTAGAAAATCGAAAATGCCGCTTTTTTACCAGTTTTCGAGATTTTTTCTTAGCTTTTGGTTATTTGTTTTAAATAAATTTGTAACGGTTTATAATAGAACTAAATCTTGTCTTTCAAAATCCGTTTGAATCTTTTAAAAATCTCTTATCTTCTTTGAGAAATCTGAAATTGAAATCAACGTGTTTGGTATATCTCATATTTATTTGCTTTTAATAGTATATCTCAAAATGTTCTTTGCCAATCGCTTTCAAATTTTGACACAACGTTTCATTTACATTCCAGTAAGTTCTTATCTTGTTTTTAACAAGAAAAAAATTATATTTTTCTCACTAGTAATTATTTAGTATAAGTATCTGACACGGTCACGCTTTGATGTATTTCACTGCTATTAACCACCTTCGCAAATTTAAAAACTTGCAAGATTCTAAATGGAACGTTGTGTCAAAATTTGAAAGCGATTGGCAAAGAACTTTTCGAGATTCGCAATTAAAAGTAAATAAACATGAGATATACCAAACACGTTGATTTCAATTTCAGATTTCTCAAAGAAGATAAGAGATTTTTAAAAGATTCAAACGGATTTTGAAAGACAAGATTTAGTTCTATTAGAAACCGTTACAAATTTATTTAAAACAAATAACCAAATGCTAAGAAAAAATCTCGAAAACTGGTAAAAAAGCGGCATTTTCGATTTTCTAACGGGATTATCTCAAAAACGTGATGTGGTAGAATTTTTCTGACTTCGGATTCAAGCTCAGCACCCAAAAAACCTATAGAAAAGTATATCTTGGTGTCTGTAACAAAAACCTTGTTGACCAGTGTAATTAAATAAAAAAAACTAAAATGCATAAAATTAACACTAAATAAACTAGTATGAAGCACCCAACTTGAAAACACCCCCAGTATACCTAAAGTAAACAATAATTGTAATCTTATCTCGCTACTTCAACTTTAATAGGTTTTGTACCCTCCTATATATGTATGATTGTAGATTCTATCATTTTAAAATCGTGCAAACTGTTAAATAATCTAAACAAAAGGCATATGTTACATTAAGCTATATTTGATAAAGTAGGTAAATTATGAAAATAGGTACGCATATAGGGATAAACTTATAGTTCCAGATAATAAAACAAAAAAGCAAGAATTTACAAGTCCATAAAGTCGATACCAACTTTTACTGTGAGATCACATTTTTCACGTGAAGAATTAAAAAAATAACAATAACAGCTGCTGTAGCAGATGGAAATTAACCTTAATTAAATAAATTAATCCATTGGGATATCAAATATTTACAATAGATCATAATACGATAAATTGACTTTGTTAATGAAGGGTGAATATTACGTCAACAGGGAAATTTTCCCTGGTGAGATAGCAGAATGCACCATGGCTAGAATTGAGTAAATATTGAAAAGTTCAAAGAATATTCAAGAGATATTTCATAAAGAATAAAAATAATAATTATCATTTTCAATAAAATTTTCAAGGCAACCCGAGTAAAAATAGAAATTGAATTTTAAAAGAAAAAATTCAAAAAATCTTGACCGCTGCACCAAAGCTGCTCCACCACCGCACCACCGCCGCACAACGACTGCACCACGTCCGCACCATTTCATTTTGTATGAAAAATTCGCTGCACCATGATACAATATTTTGGATTGAAAAATAAAAAAAAAAATACTGCGCTTTAGGAATGTTTGATCATGGTGCAGCAGTTATGCGGCGCAATAGAAATTTCTGATAATGGTGTGGATGTGGTGCGGCGAAAAAAAAGTGATGCTAACGTGGTGCAGCGGTATATCACAACACAATTTAAGTTCAAACATTGAATAAACCTCGCCACCGTTACTAATTGGCTAAAAGCCTTTTTGACTGCAGCTTAAATGACATAATTTTGCAAATTAACTGTTTTTTTGTTTGTTTCAAATTTTGTCAAAAATTTCTTCACCAGACAAACAAAACTGACAAAAGTTAAAAATAAAAATTATTAGTAATATATTTATAACAAAAAACAAAACCGACTTTTTTCTTATGGATGCCATTGTCAGAAATGACCATTGAAATTCAAATGGGATCACACTGGAAGCATTAACTTTCAAATACAAAAATCATTAAAATCGGTTAACCCTGTCAAAAGTTCTGAGGTAACAAACATAAAAAAGGCTCAATAGTTTTTTTGAAACTAAATCAATTTTTGTTTCAATATTTCCAGCATCCAACGACAAAACAAATTTTACTTTTTACAATAATTTAATGAGTGCGTTTTGCTGTAAATACGAAAAACGCGATGCAAAAATTCAATAAAAATATTTGCTTTACGTGTATCAGAAAATTTTTGTGCTAAAGTAGGTTTAATAAATTTACCAAATATACTTATCAGCTTTTGTTAAAATGTCACGAAAATTGTATTGTTTGTGTAACACTGGTAAGTTATATTATTGAACGTGCTCGCAAAAGTAGAACACACAGAATAGTAACATAAGAAAATAAAAAAATAAAAACACTTATTTCTTTATGGTGTTTTTGTTTTGTTATAAATTGAATGAA
Source organism: Episyrphus balteatus (assembly GCF_945859705.1). Lineage (NCBI taxonomy): Eukaryota > Metazoa > Arthropoda > Insecta > Diptera > Syrphidae > Episyrphus > Episyrphus balteatus. Next base: position 172,417,970 of record NC_079134.1, read on the forward strand.
TCAACTCGAATTATTGCACCCAAAATCATCTTAAATGTAAAATTTATTATACAAAAAAAAAAAAAACTGAGTAGAAAATTGAAACAAAAAACAAGATTCTAGAAAATAAACTAGTTGATTATTTTAAATGCATTTTAGACAAAAATCTGAAGACCAAATCATTTTAAACTAAATAAAAAAATATTTGTTGTTTTTGCAACCACAAACATCTTATTCGGTTTTTTTTTATTTATCTGTAGCTACATTCTTTCAGTTGTATTTATCTAATGTTTTTTTTTAAATGATGATAAAAACACTCTGTTTACAAGATCTTCAAACAAACTGTTTAGATCTTTAAAAAATTCATCTCTCAAAAGCGTCTTGTTTATTATTATTTTTACTGAAAAAAAGTATTACTCAACCACACAAGTTGTATATCAAGGTTGATGCAACAGATAATCATTTATTTTGTCTGGAATTCTATGAAATTGTTTCTAAATAAAATTTCAATTGAATTTGTATCGGTCATCAATTTCGTTAAATTAATTAGCAAAAATAGGAACACAACCTAAACAAAATCGAAATTTGTAGATACGTTTCTTTATCGATATTTTCAATATTATCAAAGGAAGTGCCACTTTGGGTGTTAAATACACGGTGTTACAAAAATGAGGTTTCAAAATATACGCGGGCGGAGACCTATCAGGTTTTGTAGAGCTAGTCGCACTGATTACGAAACGGTATTTAAAAATCCCCTAACACCCCCAAAATCTGGAGTTACGGGCAAAAAACGGTTTTTTGCACCTTCACCCATTGAAAAAATTCTAGCTTCGACAATTTTTTACCCATTTTCGATTTTTTTACAGTTTCTGATAGAAGATAAATATACCTTTTCAACAATGTATAAAACATGTAACTCGGTTAAACGACTTAGAATTTATAAGCTGTCAAAGTTCAAAAATTCCATTTTTTTCGTCATTTGCCCAACTTCGGCATCAATTTAAAGTATATGTTTTCAAAACAACATGCTATTTAAAAAATAAATTCATAAACTATATCTATTTTCCAATCAATCGAGGTATTTTTTATGAAAATCACTCCAAAATTGGCTTAGAAAAAAAAATTTTTCGATCTCAACCCAGATACAGAATTTCGAACTTTTAGATATAGAACAAAAATGTTGTTTCGGCACGTAGTAGGATAACCTGGGCGCCAGGATTTGATAACGGGTTTTTGTAGAGGAGCTCAATACAAACATTTTTTTCTTTGAAAGGGGGGTCTATCTCCCCCCGTTTAGGTGGGAGAGGCATTTTTCTAAAAAAAAATTATCAAAATAAAAAAAAATTATTAAAAAACAACGGCAACACTTACAGTAATAAATGATACCATTTCCGAAAGGAAAAATTGTACATTTGATTCTAATTTTTAAATCAATATAACATAACCAATAGTTTTTGAAATAATCGATTTCAAAAATAAAAATTGGCGAAAAAAAATTTTTTTAAACTCATTTTATACAATTTTTGTCCAGACTGTGAATTTTAGTAAACAAATTTCTTACACAGAAAACTGCCTCAATTGATTCCTTATCGAACAGTGAAAACTATATGTTTCTATGTCTTCTAGTTTTTGAGAAAATTGAAAAATTATTTTATCAGATTTTTCTTTTTTCAAAATATTTTTTGTTTTTATTTGTTTTTATTTTTCTATTTTCTCGAAAACTAGAAGACATAGAAACATATAGTTTTCACTGTTCGATAAGGAATCAATTGAGGCAGTTTTCTGTGTAAGAAATTTGTTTACTAAAATTCACAGTCTGGACAAAAATTGTATAAAATGAGTTTAAAAAAATTTTTTTTCGCCAATTTTTATTTTTGAAATCGATTATTTCAAAAACTATTGGTTATGTTATATTGATTTAAAAATTAGAATCAAATGTACAATTTTTCCTTTCGGAAATGGTATCATTTATTACTGTAAGTGTTGCCGTTGTTTTTTAATAATTTTTTTTTATTTTGATAATTTTTTTTTAGAAAAATGCCTCTCCCACCTAAACGGGGGGAGATAGACCCCCCTTTCAAAGAAAAAAATGTTTGTATTGAGCTCCTCTACAAAAACCCGTTATCAAATCCTGGCGCCCAGGTTATCCTACTACGTGCCGAAACAACATTTTTGTTCTATATCTAAAAGTTCGAAATTCTGTATCTGGGTTGAGATCGAAAAATTTTTTTTTCTAAGCCAATTTTGGAGTGATTTTCATAAAAAATACCTCGATTGATTGGAAAATAGATATAGTTTATGAATTTATTTTTTAAATAGCATGTTGTTTTGAAAACATATACTTTAAATTGATGCCGAAGTTGGGCAAATGACGAAAAAAATGGAATTTTTGAACTTTGACAGCTTATAAATTCTAAGTCGTTTAACCGAGTTACATGTTTTATACATTGTTGAAAAGGTATATTTATCTTCTATCAGAAACTGTAAAAAAATCGAAAATGGGTAAAAAATTGTCGAAGCTAGAATTGTCGAATCTATGGGTGAAGGTCCAAAAAACCGTTTTATGCCCGTAACTCCAGATTTTGGGGGTGTTAGGGGATTTTCAAATACCGTTTCGTATTCAGTGCGACTAGCTCTACAAAACCTGATAGGTCTCCGCCCGCGTATATTTTGAGTGTTACACCGTGATATTGGCCACTTAAAAGCCATTTCCTTGACTTTAAAAAATGATATTCATTATTTCTAATTAAATGAAATCAGTGTTGGAAGTGTCAATTTAAAGGCCTTATCCGAAAAAATGGTCTGCGTTCGTATTTCAGCCTCTACCACGTAAAAAAAATTTTAAAAGGTACTGCTTGGAAGAAATTGACCTCTAAAATTGGGCCTCGAAAAGTATCACTGTCTTTAAAAAGTGCATCTCTACTCGATAACATCCACTCAAGAATTGTTGAGAGTTGTTAGTCACTAGGCCTTGCTCCCTTGCTACTTATGAAATATTTTGCCACAAATTATTAAAAATAACTATCCGAAAATAAAGCCAAGAGTTAAATCCGTTGCATAGTTTAGTATCTTTTATCACAAGATTTAATATAAAGAGGATTTTAATAATTCTCTTAAAATATTCATCATCAAAAACATCAAATTCTGATGACTCCGAAATGTCTGTAGTATAATTCTCAAATAAAATCCTTATTGCTTTGAGTTGATAATTACAAATTATAATACATATCCAACAGCTTAAATTCGTGATATTAAATAATTAATATTCTATCGCTTTAATCAAAGTTCATAGAATTTCGTCATCAGACAAAAAAACGTGTCAATTAAAATATTAGCAATAATTGTTTTTCCAAAATTTTATAGCAGTAGCCAGTAGGAATGCCATGTCGCCCACCCACACGTAATAGAGCAATATTTAAGTTATGCTCATGCTTTTTATATGCAAGTCACAAACTCATAAAAGAAAATTCACATGACAATCATAATACAGACGAATTAAAATTATTGATTAGAATATTATCAAATTTGTTATTAAAATAATGGAAAACTATTATTTCGATGATAAAAATTGTGTGAGGTTATATTGAAAAATTGGTATTGATGATTAATATAATTTTGATATTGAGTCTTCGTTGATTTTGTCTGCTCCAAATGGGCTGTTATTTGGCAAAGTGCCAGTTCCTAATTAAATTAATAATAATTGATTAATAAATATTCGTGTAAAAAAAAAAGATGAATAATATTAAATCGATTAGCCCACCGACAAAAGAAAATCTTACACATGGTAGTGATTCTTTGCCAGCATTAATTAACATAACCATGTGAAATAAATTGAACTCAACAAAGTATACAAAATGTAAATGCGTGATCCGAATATGATTTTTCGAGAAATACATTGTTGCTACTTCAAATTAAATATACGCCTTCTTGTCATTTTTTAACAGGAAAGTAAATTCTTTTATAAAATTATTATTTTGTATGACAGTTTTTGAGTAAATACCAAATATTCACAGAGTATTTTCAAAATGAAGTTTGAAAAACTACGAATTGAATAATGATTATGATTATATTTACAGGTTTTTGATTTCTGCAGCTTATGGTGTTGAGTAAAAATGCGATATTCCTAAATTTATATAGAAAAGAATGGAGCAGTAGGTAAATCATGTCCAGATCATACATTTAAATATAAATTTACAATTGATACCTTTCAGAATGTATTTGCGAAGATTTCTGATTAAATAAAAGCTCCATTTTAAATTGAGAAAAAAACTACGGTCAATAGGTGAAACCTATCAATATAAGTTCATTCGGTGCAGACGCTCAACATACAGCATGGGGTAGTAATAATGGACATCAAGTATGTCGTCATAGTTGAAATAAGAAATCAAAATATATAACAAATAAAAATTGAAACAAAATTAAGGAGTATTTAACAAGCCGTTCCACAGAAAATACTTCCAAGAACCTTTCATAAAAAGCAGTTCTAGTACAACGGCAAATAATATACATTATAAACTTGCATATGGATCTGATCGTAATAACTATAATTTAAAGGGAAAAAACTAATTTTGGATACATTTTTAGGGGGTGACTTCAAAAAAAGGGATAAAAACAATTTTTTTAAGAATGATGAAAAACCTTAGATATTGGATATCTAAGAACTGAAATAAGTTATCAACATAGTTTAAATGTAGTTAAAAAGGCTAGTATTTTTCCAGAAATAAAGAGTATGCTAATGTAACGTTTTTTTTAATCCCCGATAAATGACGTCATTATTGGAAAAAAATCTTGAATTAAGGTCCTTAACAGCTCTTAAGGTTTTAATCAATATGTACTATCGGATTGTAAAAAAAAGTTGTTCTATGTGGAATTTTGTACAATTTAAAAAATCTAAATTTTTGCAAAGGCTTCTCGATTACATTTTTACATAGACGACTCAAAGTAGAAGCATTGAATAATTATATATAGAAGTGACATCGGAAAAAACAACCGCTTTGTTTGAGGGATGGCGCCACAATCGTTACAGGAGTGGCGCCACAATCGTTTTAGGATCGTGTATTTGATAGCCGAAAAATTCCTGAAAAGGACTTTTGGTTACTAAGTAACCACAACTACAATATTATTCATTTTTGGTGTATTTGTGTTAGTTTTGTTTTGTGTTAGTAGTGTGTTTGTTTATTTTTGTTTCTGTAATATTCAAATTGAATTTATTTTTAATTTTTGTAATATTTTGAATTGAAGATTTATTTTTGAATGTTTGATTCTTATGTATATTTGAAAGGATTTTGTTTTTTGTTTTTATTAACGACAAGAAGATTTTCTTCAGTTATGGAGCGCAAGTGTTTATTTAATTTTGATTAGGGTGCTTTTTGTAATAACATCTAGGCCAATGTTGTCCACATGAACTGTGGCATATACTTAGGGTTGCCATGCGTCCGGGTTTTCCCGGACATGTACTCTTTTTTGGCTGTGTGGGGGACGTCCGGGATAGTTTCTATCAATTGTCCGGGATTGTACTCTTTTGAAGCCTTTAAAAATCTCACTTTTTGTATGCTTCTCTTAATTCATTCCTTATTCAAAAAATGAATCGAGTTTATTAAAAGCGAGGCGTTTTTATTTTGGTCTATTATCTGCTAAATTCTTTTTTGTGTTCTGTTCCAATATAATCAAAACTCAAAAATGTGCGTATGAGGTACCTAATGGTTAGTGAATTCTCTGACCAACAAAAATTTATTTTAATAATTTATTTAAATTTTATTATTTATTACAGTAGGTACCTTATTGTAAGACTCAAGGTGCAAAATTTTAAACGATTAAGAAAAATATAAGGCCGCTTAAGTAATTTGCTAAGTCAAAAAGACCATTTCTTAACTTAAATAGTAACTTACTAAAAATTCTATTAGCATTTAACTAAGGGCCTATTTTTCAATAGTTAGAATAAAACTATCTGCTTCTTTCAGAGGCGAAAAAAATAATTCTAAGGAATAATCTCAGCAAAAATATTGTGTCAGTTGTCAAAGCTGTTTTGAAAGAATTTTGAAAAAAATACAAACAAAAACAATCATGAATAAAAATGACGTTTAATTTTAAATATTTTTGAATTTGACAATTTTTTTTGTTATTCTGTAGAATAAATTATTCTTGATTGAAAAATTCAATGTTTTTATCTGATTGTTTATGAGCCTAATAACTTTATTCGTCGAACAGTTAACTGACTGTTTATTAGAAGATTGAAAAATTGGCTCTAAATCGTTTAAAATTTTGAGCAATTGGATTTTAATGGAATTTAAAATTTTTTTTTTACTGTAACTAAATTCCAACTTTTGTAATATTAGCTAAAATTTTTACTTTTATTTTTTTTTTTTTGTGAAAAAAAAAATAAGAAAAAAATGCTACGGGAACAAGGGTTAAAAATGTGATTTTTAGTTAAATTTTGAAAAGATTGTTAAGCTTTTTTTTGTTTTTATAAAACTATGCATTCCTTTTGTCCTAGTTTTGTACTCTTTTTTGTGTCCTTATTTGTCCGGGAAAGTCCGGGATTTTACATCTCGATTACTAGTTTCGTCAAAATATATCTGGCAACCCTACATATACTTACTATTTTCTTAAACCGCATAATGCAAGAGCAGGTAAGGATCAAGTTCATACAATATGGCCATATTACACATTATTTCAAAGTAGGTAGGTACATATTTCAATACATATTTCAAAGTATTGTAATACAATACGAAGTTATCAGGTGTAGGTTAGCCTAATAGTAAGTAAATGTATAAGCGTGGTCGAATGTTCGGTATTCGGCCGAATCATAATTCTCAGCATCTCTAGTTGGTACCGTTAAAAAATTTCAATTTCTCCTCCTTGGAATCACAAATAAACAAATAGTTTGAGCCAAGTCGACTTATTGGTTTGAGCTCTTACCTCTTACAATATTAATTTGAGTTTTTCTAAACGCTTTTCTTTTTTTCTTTAAGGGCCATTTGCTGAAACGAACCTTAAATAATTTATTTTGAACATAAACTTTTATGCTCTACTTTTTCTTCGGCGTGAACTGTCACGTAAGGATTTAAATGCTTAAGTTTCGATTCAGCAAAAAATGGCACTAATTGTTACGCTTTTCATAATATTGCAAAAAAAAAATATAATATAAAAAAATAGCAATCTCTGTGGGGATACGAACTCAGAGAGCAAAAGTAAAGAGCAATCACCTTGTCACCTACGCTAATAGGACTATTGAAATAAGGGTAACTTGTATGCCCTATAAGCTATAACGTGCCTAGGATATACAACAATAATATTTAATTTTGTTCAAATTCTCGTCGTTAATAAAAAAAATTCTTGTTTTTAGTTTCGAGTTACTATGGATACATTTATAATGTCAACTAACTTTTTAATATTTTTGTTTGATATTTGTGTAGTTTTGTATGTATTAGTAAAATTTCCTTATTTTTTTTCTATTATAGAATGTCGACGTGTCGATACGATTTATTTGATATTTGTTTCTTTATGTGTGTATTAGTGAAATTTCCTTTTTTTTAAAACAAATTTTTGGAAACATTATTTTCTAAGACAAGCTCCATTCTCTCTGGGGATTTTTTAGTACATTTGATTGCCAAAAAAAAATAAAATTGTGTGGCGCTAGAAACTATCGGTGTCACTTCTATATATAATTATTCAATGGTAGGAGGTTAGATTTGATCCATTGTCGAATAAAAAAAATTCAGAATAAGTCCAAAGGTTCATAGTGCATAAACGCATTGATGTCTGATTCAATTTCAAATTTAAAAAGTCGTGTCAGCCTAGGCAACTAGGTGGTTGCGTTTTACTCCCGTTGGCCAAGGTTTGTATTCCAAGTTGAATTTAATTTTTTTTTCCCCAAAATACTACACTGAGGGAAAAAATAAATTGAAGTTGAAACGTCGTTGTTTCAAAGATGAACTACTTTGATTTATGTGACTTTAAGATACGAAAACATCAAAAACTAACCTTTTTTCTACGGTGATCTTAAAATGTTTATCTTCAATGCAAAATCATTCCGAATAATAGTTAAATCAATGTGGTTTTCATTAATTTCACGTTATTTAATGGCGAATTTTCCCTCAGTGTAGAAGAAACTTCAATTTGTCAAAAAAATCGCGTGTGAATTGTCTTTTAATTTTAAAACTTTTTTTAAATGAAAAACCTTGAGAAATTTGTTCGTGATAATTATTTTAAGCTGTCGCTACCGTTATGATGATATGTTTTTGACTGCTTACAGAAAGCAAATTTTTAATCATCAGAACCATATCGTCTGTTGATAATCGAATTATGAAATGACTTCTCAGGAATGCAATCCGCATATAATATCGAAGTTCAATTTGTGTTCGGTATTTGAAACGTTTTTTGAAATGCAATAGTATAAACAACTTCCCTTATTCGAAGCGCTTCCTAATCAAACTAAAAAAAAATCAAAAAAGATCTGGGAAATAATTTGGCTTTTGAAAATGTTAATAAAATAAAAAAAACCCTAATATTTTTCATTTGAAGCCTATTGTTATAATTTGATGCAGATGATTGTTTCCTTCTTTAATCTCAAAGCACCAAATTAATCATATACCTAATATCGTGTTTAACTTTAGCATACGTCTAAATATAACCCTAAAACCAACCTTCACATTTATGACTTTGTTTTTTTTTCAAAATCCAATTACTTAACCCATTCCACGTAGTATAAAAATAAATAGAAATACCTAACAAAAATAAATAAATTTACTTACTGTTCTTAGGTTTCCATATCCTATTGAAATTATGCACAATATTATTCCACATACTGACTATCAAGTCAATTAAATTATCCACATATGACAATCTCATTCATTCAAATTATTTTATCGCCCGTCAATAAGAAGACATATAAAATGATAAAAAAAAAAATAACAAAAAAAATAATCACCACAAAAAACTAATCACCATTTGCCTTTTTTTTCACTATCAAATTGAATAAAAAAAAATAAAAAAATAGCTACATCACACTTTTTTGTTGTTATTGTTTTATCATTGTTTTAAAGCTACCTTCTACCTTTTACAAAATTCATCAACAAAAAAGAAAAACTAAATTAAGGCAACTCCTAATCTATATATTTTGTCTGCACTCAATTGGAATTACAATTGCACATCAAAAGAAAATTTAGCGACATCGAATTTTATTGAAAAACCTCCTCGCTCACAACCGCACCCCACAAAACCGAACCGAACTATTCGTACTGGTTAAGTACTATGCGATTTTTTTTGTACAAAAATGTGAGATAATGCACGAAAGTCAAATACCTCGTCAATAAGAACGCCGGCACTTTAAACGAATTAAAACCACACAAAATAAAAATTGAAAAATCTAAATAAAGATATAAAACAAACAAAATAAGAAATATTGATGGCGCAAAAGCTAATTTAAATCTTAATTGTGATATAATTAACTGTGTAGACAGCAGCACTTTCGTTTTTAATTGGGAATTTTGTAAATATCCGTGAGTAGTATGTCAAAAAGAATTTATGTCCCAAAAATCACAGTTTTGTTTGTCAGCACTTTTTTTTTCTTCTTCAAGGTGGGATATAGAACAATCGAACTTAAATTGGAGGTCTGTACAAGACCTGAGGAGGTATATCGCGTGTTTTCAAATTTTAGATTGATTTGGGGTAGAAAAAAACTTATCATTTAAATGACGATGTTAACTTTATCACAATGATTGACTTGCCATATTGTTAAGGGACCGGAAAAAGGAAACAGAGTCAAAACGGAAATGAACTAAATTCGCGCCACTGCGCTCGTTAAAGCCAAAGGTGTTTTTGTTCTTTTGTATGCAATCACTCGCAGTTACACCAAGATAACACTTCATATCCGGTTTGCTTTTGGGGATACTCCATTCACGAATTGTGTAGCCAGCACCAGGAAACACGTTTGCTTGCTTTTCTCTCAATTCAAATTGTATCGTATTTATTTGTATATAACTGTTTAAGGACCTACACGGATGTGGAAAGTACGAAAAATAATTTCGAAAGCGATATAACGAATGGCAACCATTAGCTTCTAGACTCGCCAACGATCTACAAACGAATGGGATGTGTTGGCGGTTACACTAAGGTAGACCGAGTGTATGGTTGTTTAAGGTGTAGACACAAGGTGTTAGCCGAGGTAGGGAACAGGAATAAGCAGAGAGATAACCAAAAACGATTTGAAAAACGAATACAAAAACAAAAAAAAAAACCATTCGACGATAAATGAGTGAGAGAAGATGCGAACGTTAGACTGGCTTGAATGGAACTAAACCAATATTGGCCATTGAATTGGCCAGATAGATGGGACTTGAAAAATAGAGTCACAGACAGTAGACGACCGAGACCGACGATGTAGACTATTCGTATTCGTATACTCTCGTATTCGATGGGGAGAATATTCGAATTCGTTTTTGTCGTCGTTGTAGTTTGTTGGGCACTTGCTGTGCGAAAAGAATCACTTTGCTTGGTAGTGTATTGCTGGTGGCATGTGGTGGCGCAAACTATGATGATGGCAGTGATGATGATGGTGATGGTTTTCATATTTGGCTTTGCTTTATTTTTATTTTTTGTTTTGTTTTGATTTGTTTGGCATTTGGTTTAACTTTTTTTTGTTGTTGTTGTTGTTGTAATTTTAATAGAATTCACTCTTGGTGTTCATATGGGGTCTTAGAAGAAGGAAAAGCGGTTTTATCTCTTGTGAGAATTTTCTTTTTAAGAAGAACAAATTTAGTAGATATAGATGTGAGTTTAAGAAAAGAAAAAAACGATTAATCTGTTGGGCTTTTAATTTAGTACGAGTAATATCCGGTTGATGTGATGGTGCGGCGACGACGGCAACCGAACCGGGGCGCGGCGGGATATTTTTGTCTATCTTTTAAGTGTTGCGGAAATCTTCTTGAATTACAACATTTTGCAATGAAATGGTGAAATGTACTTTTATATGAGAAGATTTTTGTAGATGAGTGAGTAGAATTTTGATAAATGGTGGAACAGGATTGAGATTGATTTGATCTAATTAGATTGTATTAATAAGTAGTCAATTTGTTTTATGTCTAAGATAGATTAAAGAGTTTTCAGTTATTTTGAAATAACTTATTTGAAATCTTTTTTTGACATCTAAATGAATTATCTTCAACCGGATTAATTGATTTTCTATGTAAACAAATTGTTTAATGGTTAAGTTAAACGGTTGAGATTAATTTCAATACCATCAATCATTTAGGCTTTGATTCAGTTTACTTTCTTCCGAATGGATTGAAAAAAAAAGTCAATGATTCGAGATTTTAAGCAGTTCAAATCCTTGTTCAAAAAAAAAAAAAATCTACAAGTAAAACAATATCGTTCTAAAATTTGATGGTTTTTCTTGATATAAATGTATTAAAAAATATTAAAAATTGTTTTGATAAAAAAAATATGTATTTTTGTTTCTTTAAAGTGACACTGCATTTTTCATAAAAAAAATAGTAGTTAAATAGATTTGGACTGTAATGTACACTTCTTGAACATGACGAGTTTTTTTCAATGGGAAACTTCCTTTAAACTTATTATCCGCAATGCTGTTTCAAAAACGTATTAAAACCCAAAGTGCATGTAAAAATTTTGACTATAGAATACCCAATTTAAACTGTCAAAAATTGATTCACAAAGGTCAGTGTATTTTTGTTTAACAAAGAAAATGCATAACCAACAAAAATGGATGTAAATAAAATGTTACGAATACGCCATAGTAACCATTTAAGTTTAACTTTGAAAAAAAAGTACCTATCGTTCAAAAATTGTGTTTGTTATTAACACCAAACTTGGATTTAACTTCAAACTGACTTCAAATACATCATGAATACGTGATTATCAGTTTCAATATAATTCGTCTAAAAAAATAACATATTAGAATGTTTTTTGAGTCAACCATCTTAACCTCACGTTTTTTCTCTATTTTTGTCTTTAAATACAAACTATTTCAACAATACGATTGAAGAACATACTAATTAATTCGAAAAAGGTAATTTATCAAGAATCTCTGTCAAAAATAAAAAAAAAAAAAATCATGTGTGCAATTCACACGTGGTAGAAGTGAAACCTTAAGAAATCATTTTTCTTGCAAAAAAAAAAAAAAATAGAAAAAATCTACCTATTTTTATTCTATCACCTTCAAATCTATGTTTTTTATATGACAACCTATATAATTACCTATATTTTATATCATCTGAAAGCTTATTGTCTAAGCTCAAAATATATATATCGATCAGGTCTATGAGACATCTACAAAAAGAGCTAGAATTTTTTAAACTCGATGAAATTTCATTCAAAAAGCAAAAAAAAACATTTATTTTTATGTTCTCATGCTATTAAATCAATTTTTTTGTTTAACAACCTATAAAACATTTTATACCATGTGAAAGCTTATTGTTTTACCTAGTATAATGATGTATAAATCTTATTTCAAAGATGCCTACAAGAGAAGTTAGAATTTTTTAAATTCAACCATGTCGAATTTCCAGACTGAGATTACGGTACTTCCTATACTGGTGGCTGGTCATCGGCAACAGATCTCCACAGGTGTTTTGAGGTATTTTTCAATTTTTTCAATTTAAGATTGTGTAACTTGTAGAGCACGTACTGTTATGTGTGATATATCAAATAAAAGGTTATGTTATCAGCATTCGTATTAAAGTTAAATCAATATGTGCACTAGATCAAAAGATATAAAGTGTGTAGGAAAAGAACATCTTTTTACCGTTATCTCAGAATTTTGAATATGAAAGTAATTGAAATTTTGTACAATTATAATTTATTTAATTACCTATCTACAGTATAAATTTCATTCATCTATCTATTAAAACAAAAAAGTTATAACAAGTTGAATGTTCGTGTCGCGTTTTCGTTTCATCTTGTTTCAAATCACTACGATACTAAAGAAGTTTTCACTTCAAAAATTAAACACCATAGGTTTTCCTAAAATTCTTCTATATAAAGAAAAAAAAAACAAGTATACGCCACAGTGTACATATTGTTTTGCTTTTAACTTCTTTTCAAGGGCTGCCTTAAAACTGATTTTAAGAAAATCAGTTAATAACAAACTTGTAGCTTGTAAAGAAAAGCTGAAAATTCTAATCTTTAGTTTCAAGGAAAAAAAAAATTACATAAAGGAATTATTACGAGCTTGTACGTTCGTGTTTTTATTGAAAATAAATCATTTCCTAAATTAGATAACAGGTAACGAAAGGAGGATTATAGGCTCATAACAACAAAAATCATTCTAATAAATCATTCTTTGTCCAATCGCCAGTTTTGACAAATGTAAATTATATGATTTTCCACACAAAATTCAAGTGAAAATTAAATTAACCATAATTTAAATCAAAAAGATGTTGACTTTAAAAAGGATTAATTATTCAATTAGAAAGAGGTGCTTAAAAAAATAAAACTTCAGAAAAAAATATTCATGTGAATCACTGCGATTATGGCTCTACTGTATAATGAATATAGCACTTGTTAAGGAAATACCATAAAGCTTTCTATTATTTAGGGTTTTACCTTGATATACGAAAAAAAGTACATAAAATGTTATCAATAGAAGCAGAGTATCACAGATATGATTGGTATCTTACGTTCGATTTGTTTATAAATACCCCATAATAGACTGTAGTACTGACAAAAATATGTTTCTATACGTTCAACAAGTCAAAATATAAAGTAAATTTGTATACAATTATTAAATCAAAGTAGATTAGGTACTTTTTGAAACATACGTACATTAGCTTTTGTATACATAAAATACTTCCGAAGTCACGTTTTGACATTTTAAAAAAATTTGGAGTATTTTCGTAAGCAACGTTCTCTTCCAATATAAATACAAAATGTGCCTTCTATCTCACAATTTAAACATGTTCATATTTATTTACATACACAAATTATAACCGCGCAATCACACAACAAATTGAATATTCAATGGATTCACTTAAGCATTTTATTTGACGAGAAAAATAACAATAATTTGCACAATGAGTTTAAAACGAAAATATTCGTGATTATTTTGCCAACAGACAACAAAATAAAAAAATCATGTCTGATCCTCAATCATTTATTTTTTCTTGATTTTCTGACAAATTTTAGATTTGTTTTGGGATAACCATATCATCACTTTGTCGTGTATCTGAGTTCTGAGTATATCTTTTGATGTGTAATCTGTATGTCAATCTGTTTGACAAACGAAAATGTAATTTTACTATGTAATATTACATATTTTATATTTTCTGAGAAGAGAGAGGACAAAGTTAAGGAATTTGTAAATAAAATTTCACTTGAAATCATTTTTGTTTTCCTTTTTTTCTGTTCATTGATTTCATTCTGCTCATTTGATTTATTTAATAGGGACAAACTACAAAGTTCAACAATTGATATTTGTTCAACCCTAATTGTTTGCTTAGTTTTTAATTGGTTTTTGATTTGTTTCGTCAATTAGAAACTAATGACGGCTTTTCATGAGTCAATTTTGTTGTCAAATCTTTTGAACAAAAAAAATACTTTCTACATTAAATAGTGAATAAGTTCAACCTCTATAGTTTTATTAAGTTGAGTTTTAACTGAAGATTTAAATATGGAAAAGATTTCACATTAATATTGCCAAATTTGAAGTCAAAACAATTTAAATGTTAATAGGAATAATAATAAATAGAACTAACAAAATATGTTCACTGTGGCGTATACGTGTTTTTTTTTTTTTTTTAAATAAATATTTTTTTTATTTTTTATTAAATTTATCTTTATATTCAAATTGATGGGCTCAAATATTAATTTTATGACAATTTTTCATTACATATTTGACTCCCTTTAAGTCAAAAACAACATCTGCTATACACAAATCAACAGTCTCCAAACTACAAAATAAAATTTGCACCCAGTCTTTAAACAGAACAAAAACAAAAAAAATCGGAAGTTTTATTTTAACAAAACAAAGGAGTTATAAAAACCTTCAAAACGATAAGCTACATAAAATGTGTCAGACACGTTGGTGCCTTTGAATAAAGAAGAGCACGTACAGAAAAATATAAGGTAGCTATTTATAAGAGGTGGGTACTTTTTTTTTATTTACAATCACTATACTTTTGATGGTGCTCTTACTTTAAAGAATGTTGTTGTTTTTTTTCATGTTATTTTATTATGTTCATCAAAAAAATTTTGATTTAACAGTGGTGTTTAAATATTTTCATACCAAATTATTGAATTCTTTTAAAAATGAATACAAAAAAATTAAGAAAAAAATCTTAAAGGTCAAACAGACAAACGGACAAAGGATTAGGTTTTCCTTTTTTAAAGGCTATTTTTAGGTCAACCTTACTTTTTTTTTTTGGTGAAAACAAGTTGCGCGGTCATAAGCAAATAGTGTTTTTGAAAATGTAGGGTTTATTTCAAGCATTTGTTTCCATGTTTTTTTTTTTAAGAAAAAATGATTCAAAATTTTTTATGCGTACTGTAAAAATTGAAACCTAACGATTTTAAGATCACGGGATGGTTAGGTAAACATTTGATTGTATGTACTGAAAGGTACTTCAAGAGTGTGGCTCTCTGAATATTAATGCATGAATAAAATCAATAAAATGAAATATTGCTAATTTCTATCTCATAACAATGAATCAAAATACGAGTACCGTTAAATATATTTCATGTACTACAACACGCATACAATAATATAAGACCTTAACCTTCAAAAATGCTACTTGCACTAAATATATTGGTTGTATTCAAATTTATTGGTTAATAAAACAGAGTTTTATTATGTCTTTAAATATTCGCAATAAATAGTCTTAATGAATCGATATATATTGATGACAATTTATGTTATAAATTTTAACAATGTCAAATGTATAATATTTGGACAAGTAATTTTTTTTGGCAATTTGCGTCATATACACAGCTGGCATACGTAAATCAAAAAATCAAAACCCATGTGTGTTCTTATTATTATTTTATTTTTTTTTTTTTGGTGATGTATATAAGTTATGATTTTTTCATTTGACTTTTGTGTATAACAAGGAATTCCTCGTTACTATTAATTTGGTAAACGGATGGAATCCAAGTTAGAAGAATAAAGAAAAAAAAAATAATAATCGACGTCAGTGATTTTAAATTGATTTAAATTTTTATTGTATAATGCTAAAAGGGTCACGTATTAAAAAAAAGTTTTGCGTAAGCTTGAGGTTTGCCGATTAGGGTGTACCACCAAATATGAATTCATATATCTCTGTAGTAAGTTTTTGGAGATTTTGTAATTCATTTATAAATTATTGAAGGTTCTCTCAAATCGAATGAAAGTGCAATAACGAAACTTTGTCGATGAATTTTTTTTACAGATTGATGAATGAATGAAGTTGGGCCAAGAGCTCTTTACCTACAAATTCAAACTAAAACAAGTGTTTTCATCCCAATTTATTTGAATTTCTATAATTTTTCATTGAACAGTTGAAAAATGAAATTTTTGTGGTGTACTAGAGGTTTTGAGTTATAGACCAGTGCCAATAATTTTTGAAAATAAAAAAATTATTAGCAGCATAAGGGTGGTGGGAAAATTTAGGATAAATGGTATATGAAAGGGGAAAAATAAATTGCCCACAAAAAAATTGGGGGAAAGGGGGTGGGTGGGCGAAAAAGTGGGGTGGGTGTCAAAAATCATGGTTTTTTACGATTTCTGTCAAAACTAGACGTCCCATCGAAAAAAGTCAAATGCAAAAGTTGTAGGTAGTATAAATGTCTACAACTTTTACTCAAACAATTTTTTTCTATAACCTCAAAAATATTGGAAAAATGCAAAAATACGATTTTTTGATTTTTTATTTTTATCTTTTACAAAAATGGTTGGATTTTAACAAAACTTGGTTAAAAACTACTTTGTTATGTTTCCTATCTATTAAAAATGTTTTTTGAGCAAAAAGTGAATTTTTGGATTTTTGACGAATTTAATTTCAAAAAATAGCCTATTTTTCAATCAAAAAAGTTACCGAAAAAATTTTTGATTTTTGAAAAGTTTGAAATGAAATTATTTAGATTAAAACCTATTATTTAAGATTGTGTGGAAAAACTATACTTTTGTTTTATAAAATGTTGAAAAAAATTGAAAAAAACAAAAAAATGATTTTTAAGATCGATTTTTCCGTAAATGACAGTAATATTGGCGAGAAATAATTTTCCATAGAAACTAAATTATACTTTTCTAATGGCCTTTGACCTTCTTAATTTGAATCTACCATTAGAATAGCTCTAACGTGAAAAGTTTTTGAGATATTGAATTTTGAACGTCCAAAACACTATTTTTGTGATGTTTTGCATGGTAATATCTCAAAAACGTGATGTGATAGAATTTTTCTGACTTCGGATTCGAGCTCAGCGCACAAAAAACCATTAGAAAAATATACTTTGATTTCTATAAAAAAAACTTTTTGACTAGTGAATTCGAACAAGGCATTCGATTTTTTCTTCCCTGTTCGAATTCACTAGTCAAAAAGTTTTTTTTTATAGAAATCAAAGTATATTTTTCTAATGGTTTTTTGTGCGCTGAGCTTGAATCCGAAGTCAGAAAAATTCTATCACATCACGTTTTTGAGATATTACCATGCAAAACATCACAAAAATAGTGTTTTGGACGTTCAAAATTCAATATCTCAAAAACTTTTCACGTTAGAGCTATTCTAATGGTAGATTCAAATTAAGAAGGTCAAAGGCCATTAGAAAAGTATAATTTAGTTTCTATGGAAAATTATTTCTCGCCAATATTACTGTCATTTACGGAAAAATCGATCTTAAAAATCATTTTTTTGTTTTTTTCAATTTTTTTCAACATTTTATAAAACAAAAGTATAGTTTTTCCACACAATCTTAAATAATAGGTTTTAATCTAAATAATTTCATTTCAAACTTTTCAAAAATCAAAAATTTTTTCGGTAACTTTTTTGATTGAAAAATAGGCTATTTTTTGAAATTAAATTCGTCAAAAATCCAAAAATTCACTTTTTGCTCAAAAAACATTTTTAATAGATAGGAAACATAACAAAGTAGTTTTTAACCAAGTTTTGTTAAAATCCAACCATTTTTGTAAAAGATAAAAATAAAAAATCAAAAAATCGTATTTTTGCATTTTTCCAATATTTTTG
Organism: Episyrphus balteatus; assembly: GCF_945859705.1. Classification (NCBI taxonomy): domain Eukaryota; kingdom Metazoa; phylum Arthropoda; class Insecta; order Diptera; family Syrphidae; genus Episyrphus; species Episyrphus balteatus. The sequence goes on from NC_079134.1 coordinate 172,436,122, forward strand.
AGGTTATAGAAAAAAATTGTTTGAGTAAAAGTTGTAGACATTTATACTACCTACAACTTTTACATTTGACTTTTTTCGATGGGACGTCTAGTTTTGACAGAAATCGTAAAAAACCATGATTTTTGACACCCACCCCACTTTTTCGCCCACCCACCCCCTTTCCCCCAATTTTTTTGTGGGCAATTTATTTTTCCCCTTTCATATACCATTTATCCTAAATTTTCCCACCACCCTTATGCTGCTAATAATTTGTTCAACTTTTGCCCTCTGAAAACCGGATTGGCACTGGTCTATTAGGTATTAAACTACAAACTTCCAATGTTTTTGTCAACAATTCTTCTTCCCCTTGCGAACTTAATAAATCTATTTTAAACCTACTCGTTTCCCTATATTTTTCGTGAAATCATTTGAATGGAAGTCCCAGCCAAAGAGGTAAACAAAAAACATTTTGTACAACTTGGCGTACACTTGTTTTTTTTTAATAAGTATTTTCGTTTTACTAAATTTATCTTTGTAAAAAAATTGATTGTCTTGAAAGATCTTTTGTACTACTAAAGTTTATAATGAGTGATGAATAAAGAGAACAAAAAAGATGGTTTTGAATTAAAAAACCAAAACGCTTCAACAGGTTGTGTAAAAGATATAAAAATGCTATGAAACAAGACATTACGATGGCAAAAAATGGGACAGTGCTTAAAGAATGGAATGGGAAGGGCTCAATATTCTCCGAATAAAAAAGTTTGTTTTTCTCAAAAATGGCTCTAACTATTTTGATAACAAAAAATAATGTGTACTGTACCAAATAAGGTCCTAATACTAAAATATAAAAAAAACTTCGGGCCGTTACTCTAGTTTACAAAATATTTTACAAATTTGCACAAGTGCCGTAATACTCTTCGAATAAATTTTAAGTAGTCATAAAACCGTTTTTTTGAAGTGAAAACTTCTTTAGTATCGTAGTGATTTGAAACAAGATGAAACGAAAACGCGACACGAACATTCAACTTGTTATAACTTTTTTGTTTTAATAGATAGATGAATGAAATTTGTACTAGGTAATTAAATAAACTATAAATGTACAAAATTTCAATTAAATTCATATTCAAAATTCTGAAATAACGGTAAAAAGATGTTCTTCACGTTATATCTTTTGATCTAGTGCACATACAAATTTGATTTAACTTTAATACGCATGCTGATAACATAACCTTTCCTTTGATATATCACAATTAACTGTACGAGCTCTACAAGTAACACAATCTTGAATTGAAAAACTTGAAAAATACCTCAAAACACCTGTGGAGATCTGTTATCGATGACCAGTGTAGGAAGTACCGTAATCTCAGCTTGAAATTTCGACATAGTTGGCTTTAAAAAATTCTTAATGTTTTTTTAGGCAGGGTAGAAATATGATTCATACGTCATATAATAGGTGAAATAACCTTTCAGATATTAAATTTACTATAGGTTGTCATTTAAAAAAAATATATTTAATGGTGTTAAAAGAGAAAAAAGATTGATTTTTTTTGCTTTTTTTGATGAAAATTGATTTGGTTTGAAATAAAATAAGCTCTTTTTGTAGATGTTGTATAGACATGGACGATATAAATATTTTGAGCTGAAACAATAAGCTTTCAGATGATATAAAATTAATATAGGTTGTCATATAAAAAACATGTATTTAACGGAGATAGAATAAAAAATAGGTAGATTTTTTCTTTTTTTTTAGCAAGAAAAATTTTTTTTTAGGTTTCACTTCTACCACGTGTGAATTGCACACATGAACTTTTTTTTTTTTTAATTCTGACTCTCATAAACGACTTAACTAATGTCAGCGAAAATTTTCCAATTTTTTCCTGAACAATCAATATTTCGAAAACGGATTAACTTTTTTTTTGAAAAATTTTTTCTTGTGTCGTTTAACATTAATATGATACACAAATGTTTTTAATTTTTTTTTTTCGAAAATATGTACATATGCATAAAAACCATTGTTAAAATAATTTAAAAATTCTTAAAAATTTTTTTATACAAGAATTCAAATTTCACAAAAAATATGTATTTAAAAATATGCTTATTTGTAAATCAAATTATTTTTTTTTAAAGTTTTTGTAAAATTTCTCATAAAATAAAATTAAAAAAATATTGTTTAATGAATTTTTTCTTAAAAAAAGTTCGTGCCACCCAGTTGTGCATTTTATGTATTTAAATTTTGCAAATAATTGCCCTTCAACTCAAATCTAGTAATATTTTATGCCTCAAAATCATTTTTACTTAAATTAATAATTAAATTTTAATATTAATTTTTAAGAAGTTCTGATTCTATTTTGCACTTGTTCTTAATATTAACAAATAAAATTAATATTTTTTTTACAAATAAAAAAACTTACCCATTTTTAAAGAATTCATTCCATTATCACTTTCAGATTCGTATTCTGCTGTTGTCTTCAAAAGACCACCCTTGAAGCTTTGGTAATTTCGTCTCATAGCTGTCAAATAAAGAAGCACAATTTTATTCACATTTCAAAATGAATTTATGTTTCATTAACACACAAACAGCAAAAAAAAAATTATTCTTACTTTTTTTCTTTTTGTTTTGTTTATCAATTGAATTGCGAAGCATCTGTGGTATCATAATCCAATTTTATACATAAAAATAAAATAAAAATATAAAACAAAAGATTAGGTAAGGTTTTATTTTGTTGATAAAAAAATATATCTAAAAACCGAAAGAACGGATAAGTTGTTATTCTTTATCTGTCAGTTGCAGAACTAACTTAACAAAACCGAAGAATTTCATCAAATGGTGTCACAGGACGAGAGGAAAAAAACGAGACTTTCTTAATTTATTTTTTTCTAATTATAGATATTTTTTCTTTTTTAATTCAATCAAACAGGTAAAATGGAACATTAATTTCCATCACGAACCACTTCCAATATTGAAATTGCACGGAAGGCTATTCAAATATTATTTTGAATAGCTTTCACCTTGGGTCAAATAAAATGTTCTTCTTCTAATGACCCCTTGGGATAGATATTTAGGTTTAGGACAGATAGAAAAGGGCTATAGGATATAAATTTTGCAATTGTTCAACTGTCCATGGCCTAGTTTCTTTTGGTACTTTTATATATAATGTCCTAAATGCTGTTCAATTCGATTATCCTGTCACGCAATTCTTTTTTTTTTTGTGATAGAGCGTTGTTAGTTTTTATATATTTCTGAAGAAAAGGATGATACCTTCTACAGTATTTACAAAAAAAAAAATGCAAACTGACTATTCCACGAAGCACTTGAGGGGTTTTTCAAAATGATGACAATTTTGATTGGATATATAAATAGTCAAAAAAAGGATAACATTTTTAGATCTTTTGAAAAGTCGATACTTAAAGTCGGTCAAAAAAAAATACGAGTTTTCTAATTTAAAAAAGGTCTAAAAGAAGTAAACAAACCATAAGACTAGTAATGGGAACTATCGAATGATTTGAATTATCGATAGTTAGTAATTGAATGATTTTAACTATCGAATAGTTCATTCATTTGATTTTTTTTTTTTTTTTTTGACGGGAGGAAATCTTCAAAAGACACTTGGCAGTATTCGACACCAAGTAGTGTGGGACTCTTAACCAGTGGCGTATCCAGAAAAAAATTTGGAGGGGGCTAGAAAATTTTTCAAACATTTTTTAGAGGGGTACGAAAAATTTTTCTCTCTAATATATTCACCTTTGATCGAGAGTGAAGCTCTGTGCTGCGGTACTGAAAGTGGTATAGTAGCATTTAACTGCTCTCGACGTCGACAGCTTCGTACTACTGTCTCCTGTTTTCAAAGTTCTTGTGTGACAAACACCATTTTCGATATAAACGCCCATGTTCCGCAATTCGACCGAAAGTGAATTGAAATCACTTTTAAATTTCACGTGAAATAAAATATCATATTCTTCATTTGGATCAATTTCAAAAACTTCGAAATTGCTTCGAACTGTCATAGCTGAAGGATCATCCTTTTTAATTTTGTTTCTGAAGTTAAATTATTACTGCTGGATGCCATTTTATCGGCAATTTTAATTGAAAAAAAGAAGAATTCAAAAGAAAAAATAAGGAGACACAAATAAGTTATGATAATATTTTGTCCAAAAATTATAGATTCATTGAAAAAGGCACCAAATTTACAAACAGAAATAATGTGAATTGAATTCGATCAGAAAATTTAAATGAGTGAAAAATGCAGAAAGTGAAAGTATAGAAACTAATTTTCCATTAAATTATTTTAGATGTTTAATTCGAAATAAATATTTTTTCGTAATATGTTGCTTTTTTAATCGGAATTCGAAGTCCGAACTGGCATTTGCTGAAAGAAACCATTAGTTACATATGATCACCACTAAGATTTTGAGATATCAAATATTTCTATTTCCAATAGCTTTGAGAAGTATATAATTTTTGAAAAAAGTGTTTATTGAGATTGCATAAGAACTTTTGCAAAACTAAACGGTGATGTTATTCGACGTACGTATTATACTAAAAAGTGATCTGAAGAATTTCGAATTGGACTTAAAAGCGAAAAAAACCACCCAACCCCCAGCTACAGCTAAGGCTCTTACTCAAACAAACACAAATAGCCGTTTCAGAATTTGGAGGGGGCTCGAGCATCTGAGCTGCCTCTAAATCTATAAGATTTACGAACAAGTTTCAGTCAAGCATATATATTACAATGAAATTAGGTAAAAAATAACATGATCTGGAAGGCTTGGGGGGGGGGGGCTTGAGCCCCCTGAGCCCCCCCTCGATACGCCACTGCTCTTAACCACTAAAACCACCTCTTTATCAGGACCAATCTTGAGAGATCGACATCAGATTTTTCTTTCTTAACTTTGTAAAATCACTTTGGGGGAAGTTTAAACTTTTAATACTTTCCCATGTTTTTTTAGACCATAAGCTCATGAGGCTTGGTTCTTCTTAATCTCCGAACATGGTTTCTGGTATTCAAGACGGATACCATTTCAGAATTGGTATGACATTGCAGTTTCTAATTATGGGATACAGCGTATTTTTTAACAACTTCTGTAACCGTTTCTATTTGTAAGTCACGATGTAGATCGCTATTTCTTATGTACCAAGGTGCATTAACTATTCCACGAAGGACTTTGTTTTGGAATTTTTGGATGATTTCGGTATTTGTTTTCTTTGTACAGCCCCATAATTGGATACCATAGGTCCAAACAGGCTTTAGTACTTGATTATACAGCATTATTTTGTTTTGGGTTGATAAATCAGAGTTGTTACCAAGTAACCAGTACATTTTTCTATATTTCAAGTTTAGTTCTTCTCTTTTCTTTTTGATGTGCTCTTTCCACTTTAGCTTTGCATCCAAAGTCATTCCAAGGTATTTGGCCGTATTGGCGTAAGGTACAGCTTGATTATTAATGAATATTGGAATATTGTTTATCTTTTTATTTGTAAAGTTTATATGTGAAGATTTTGTTTCATTGAGTTTGATACGCCATTTTTCGGTCCAATCTCTGACTGTGTTGACGGCATTTTGCAGTTTTACTGCTCCCCTAGAGACACATTTGTCGGGTACCAAAATTGCGGTATCATCTGCAAAAGTAGCCATTATGGTGTGATTCCCAACTGGGATATCCCTTGTGTATAGTAAATACAGGGTAGGACCTAGGATACTTCCTTGTGGTACACCGGCTTCTATTTTCTTCAATTCCGAATATTCTTGATCGTACCTTACTCTAAACAATCGGTCTGAGATGTACGATTTTAATATTTCATAGTACTGTCTGGGAAGATCCCTTTGCAGTTTGTACTCAAGTCCCTCATGCCAAACCTTGTCAAAGGCTTGAGCAACATCTAAGAAAATAGCTGAACATACTTGTTTTTCTTCTAATGCTTTTTCTATTACATCCGTTATTCTATGAACTTGGTCTATCGTGGAATGTTTATTTCTAAAGCCAAACTGATGATTTGGGATTAACCTTCTTTCTTCTATAATTTTGCTAAGTCTCTTCAGAAGCAGTTTTTCAAAAACTTTTGCCATAATTGGTATAAGCGATATTGAATAAAAATTTGAATAAAAATTATATAATAGAACTATCGAACAAAAACTATCGAATAAAAAAACTATTCGAATGAAAAAAAATTTCGTTTAAAAAAACTATTTGAATGAAAAAACTATCGTTTAAAAATCTATTTGAATGAAGAAACTATCGAATAAGAAAAAATATTCAAATGAAAAAACTATTGTTTAAAAAAACTATTCGAATGAAAAAAACTATCGTATTAAAAAAACTGTTCGAATGAAAATAGTAACTAAATGAATGATTTAAAACTATCGAATGAATGAATATTTTACAATTATCGATGGATTGATTTTTGCAACTATCGATAGTTTGATAGTTTTTATTCGATAGTTCCCATCACTACATAAAACCTTTTTAACATCGTCCTTGAAAAATAAATATCAATTAATTAAAGGCATATGCACATGAAGTTAAAACTAAGCCAAAGGACTTTTAGAATGTTCATTTTTCAGTTGAGCTTAATTGCTAAATTATTGTCAAACTGACTTTTCAATGTTGTGGAGTTGGCACCTAACGCACAAAAGACTCAATTTGAATAGAATTATATAACATTAAGGTTTAACCAACATGATGTATAATTATTATTATTACGTCACATTATAATCCACATGTTTTAAGCTTGTGTCATTATTTCAGAAATCTTTGTGATTCTACTCGCTTTTCACTTAATCTTTCTCCACATGATGTTCTTTTTTTTATATCTTCATCTACTAATTTCATTATGATTCAACTTAAATTACCAACCCATAGCTCTGGCAAGTTCTTCAATTAAGATCAACTAATTAGTGCCAAACAGATTAATTGTAATAAAACAGGATATATATATACGAGTATATATAAGATTATTTTTGTGTTACAAAAGATGTAAATATAGGAAGCCACAGAGATGATGATCCTTGATTAAATTTATTCTGATTTAACTTTGAGTTAATCAAGTCACTGGTTGTTTTTGTTTTTTTTTTTTTTATATAGAAAGACTTCCTTTGGTGTTCTAGTGTTCTTATAAAGTTATCTATGAATGGAATTGCATGAACATAGATAAGATTGGAAGCAAAATTTAGAAGGAAAAAAAAACATCTGATTTATAGTATTTATGTCACGAAGGTTTTATAGGTTAAAGTAAAGGTCGGGGTATATTATCTAAGTCAAGGTCAGAGTGATATTTTTTTTCTTTTAATCTGATAAATAAATTAGGTTTTTGCTCGATTTAATTGCATTGTTTTGCTTTTGGATTTATAAAATTTCACAAGGAATGTAGGTAAACACTTTACTTAAGGAAATCTTTTAAAATAAGTTGCTAGTTTTGACTTAAATGGGATTTAATAGATAAATCAAACAGGAAGAGTAAAAGTACTTCAAGACTGCATCAGAAAGTTTAATAAACACATGTTTTAAATTTAATAAGAAAAGCTTTCAGTAAAATATCTGTATTTAACTTCAGGGTTTTTGTTTTTATACATACTATAGGAGAAGGTACCATATTTTTTTAGAAATAGATAGAAACCTCAAACACTCTATCACAAAAAAATATTAGTTTAGGTGTTGGGGAAAGTGGGTTTTTAAGATTTATTTTTAATTGAAAAATATTACAAAGCTAAAAAAAAATGCTACAGAGACGCAAGATTACAAAAAAGAGGAAGTCTTCCAAAAATTTATTTGAACCCCTCACAGACGCCACTGTTTTTAAGCAACGAAATTGTATCTGCAAGTGATGATGAGATATCAGTATTAAAAAAAGAAAAAACACAAAAATCTGTTCAAAATAAATTGAATTAATCTAAAAATATTGTTTTAACAAAAAAGCGTAGTAAAAATTAATGAAATTAAAGAATTTTTAATTTAAAAACAAGCATTTTTACGAGGGTAAAAGTATTTCAAATTAAGATAGGCTCATTAAAAATTATTTCTTGTCCAACATTTTTAGATAACTTTTATAGCATTTCAGACATGAAAAAGACTGCATATGACAAGATTTCGAATTCTCACTTTATCTATATCGGATTTGTACATTTAACACATGAAATATTGACCCACTTGACTCACTTGAACGTCTTTCATGAAAATTTATATTCACTTTTCAAGTTTGTCTTTAGAAAAAATGGTACAAATACGCCACAGTGACCCATAAATACAAAATATTATTCTACTAGCTGACCCGGCGGACTTCGTTCCGCCATTTCTTGTATTTATTTCTAATTTCGACTCTGTAATAAGTTAATTTTCAAATGAAAAAGAGGATCAAAACTTGAAAAGTTCATAAAATTAGTTGTTTTTCAAAAATTTTTTTTTAATATCTTTCTAATGGTGTAACTCAAATTTTTGTGCAAAATTTTGCGTACCTACCTGCAACTAGTCTTTTGTCGAAGGGTCTATGACTGCAAAAAAACCTTCACAACTTGGTTCTGAAATTTTTTTGAATTTTTTCAATACCTTTTTTAACTATTGAATAAAGGAGAATGGGCAAATTTGTATGGAACGCGGACGTTGCGCGGCCAAAAATGATTTTGTCATTTATTGATGTAGTTAAGTCATAAAAGTATTGTGCAAAAGTTTTTTCCCTGTGACGTGATTAAAAAATGTATAAAATGCATTTTTGCATTGAACACTTTTTATGGTTTTTCTCAATATTACAACTTAAAAGTGTATTTTAAATGCAAAATGCTGATGCTCTGTCATTTTTCCTGAGCCTGATAACCCTAAACTTGAATATCTGACAAGTAGATACCAAGATATAACATTTTTAAAACCACACTTTTAACTTTTTTTTTGAGATTTTTGTTCAATATTTTGTAAGTTTGAATCGCATGAAAACTCTCAAAAAAAGTCTCGATAGTGTTGGTTTAAAAAGCTTATATTAAGAGTTCTATTAGTCGGATATTCAAGATTAATGTCTTCAATCTTAGGGAAAATGACAGAGCATCATATTTTGTATTCAAAATCAATATATTATTCACTTTGTCCTTTTCACATTTCTCAATGCATTAACAATACGAATATTGCAATATCTTACATTCTTGATGCTTTGCAGCAAAACTTTTATAGTAAAAGTTATTCCTAAGTTATAGTTCTTTCATTTGATACCAATTTCATCAATGGCCGCCAAACGTCTAAAATGCCCATTCTCCTTTGTCTATCATTTAAAAAAAAGCCAATTCTTTACGACTTACCGTTTAGAAAATAGCCTCTTTTTTCAATGTCGTGTTTTGCCTTAAACCTTTTCCTCTTATGCCTCTTTGATTTAAAACAAAATTAAGAAAATAAGTCAGCAATAGTTTGTTTTGGTCAGAGGCATTTTCGTGTAACTGCTCTTTCGTGTAACTGTCCTTATCAAATGGTGTTTTCTAAAAAAAGACATACAAATCAGAGATATTTTGATTTGTTTTTATTATACAGCTATGTATTTGTATAAGTGAGCTTAAGAAAAAGGAACACAAATGTTATCATGATTTCAATGACTTTCTTTATCAATTAATTTGTTAATTTATTATTTGGAAATTTTTCACTCCTTATAGAGCTTTGGATAAGTAACTGCCACTACAAGGATTCTCCAGGATTTCTTAGGAACTCATTCATTTATTCATAGTTTAATTTAATTTCTGTTACGAAGAAATATCCTGCGGCGTGAAATGCACGAAAATACGATGAATTTCGAGGAATGATTTTTTTTTTTTGTTGGAAATTCCCGATTACATATTTATAGTTAAGAAGATTTTGTGCATTTAAAAAATAATCTTCTTAAAACAGCTTAGATACTGATTTTAAAATAATAACAAAAATCTCTTATACACAAATCTGCAAAAAGTGGCCACTGTATTCTTAAAAAAAAAAAACGGTTTAAAAATAGTTACAGATTAAATGTTTAAAATTAAAAGTTTACAAATTAAAACTATAAAATAATTTAAATTTTTGTCTTAAGATTCAATTATATTATATTCCTGGGATAGGATTTTATAAAATTTGCCTTTTTTTTCTTGCACAATCGTACGATACTACGTACTCAAAACAAACACGTTCCACGTTTCGCTCGTGCCAAATATATGTATTTTATTCTGCGAAATTTTAAAAGCTATTGCGATTTTTACCCGAAGAGAATTAGAATTTTTTTCATTTTATTCGTATAAATCCTTTTGCATTTTCTTAAATACATAATGACATGCTGCCATAAAAGATTAAACCAATGACAAGAAAATTTTCCAGATGAGTGAAAAATTTAATGGTAAGTTGTCACACGCATAAATTCGGAATAAATAGAAATAACGATTTATGCTTCAAGCTTTTAAAAATCATTAAAGAACATTGTGGGTAAGCAGTATTCAAAATACTGTTTCCTTTTGATTCTAATGTACATTTTGGCTATTTCCGTTTTTGGGTAAAGTGTTTCCGTAGTGACTATTTAAGAACAAAATGAGCTCTTCAAACAAAAGTGATTACATGTGGAATGTGGAGATGTAAAAGGTTTATTATAGTCAGGCAAAGCGGGAAAAAAAACTCAAATTGTATATAATTATTCAACGAAATTGCTTGTAGTCCAAATTTTCGACTCAGGCGTTTTCTTAAACCATTTAAAGTCGTACTGTATTTTCAAACAAGAAAAGACTTTTATATGAATTTGAGTTGCATCTTAAAGACAGATACCTACCATTTTAATTCCGCTTAAAAATGTGTTCTTTTAATTAAAAGTTCTCAAAACCAATTCAGAACTTATTTTTATTATTTTAAGAATTATTTATAATATTACACTGGTCTGCAAAAAACCTCCTTTTAATAAAACTATACTTTTCTAAAGGATGTTTGTGTGCTGAATCCAGATCCGAAGTCGGAATTTTCCTAGCTTGTCACGTTTCTTAGATATTCCAGTTAGAAAATTTCGAAATTCTTCATTCTTTTTTGCAGTTTTTGGAGCAATATTTTGGCCTAAGGTAATATTTTTCAACTAAATTTGTCACTGTTTATGAAATAAACTTGTTTTTTCTTTCAAATTCAGTTTCAATCTTCTCAATATCTCTTTTCTTCTCCGGGATATCTTAATTTAAGTAAGTTTATCAGGTTTGGCTTAACTTACTATAAAGAAACTGATCTTTAAAAATTCATATTTCTTTCTCCCATAACAAAAGTACCTATACTTTTTTAATGGATTTTAGTGTGCTGATTTTGAATCGGAGTTCAAAAAATTTCGGTCAGCTCTCGTTTTTGAGATATAGCTAGTAGTTTTTTTGAGATCTTCTTAAAAAAAAACTTGATTTTGTGATTTTTTAATGCATAAATGTAGGTATATCTCAAAATCCTGACGTGATAGAATTTTTTTAAATTCGGATTCAAACTCAGCACAGCCAGAAAAGACCAGTGTTATTTAAACTTTAAGAACAATTTTGAGTTACCAAATTTAGATTTTATTATTTTTTAATTTTTTAATTTAAGGCGCAAAAAGACAATGACTTCAGTTGATTCCAAAAATGTCCATAAAATATGAGTTAAAAAAAAGTCTTAAAATTTACAAGCTTTTTTATTTAATATGAAAAAAAAAAGTATAAAAAAAACAATGATCTTTCGTTTCACATCCATTATTTTACAACCTTTTTTAAATTACCCTCCCTCATTAACAATTCAACTGTAAATAAACACCATCATGGACAATAAAAAAAAAGTTTTGTATCCTTTTTTTTTTAAATGAAAAACCCTCCAAAAAATCTGTACCTTTCTTAACAACATTAATGTTTATTTCGTTTTAAGTCCATTTTAGGACGACTCTCATACACAACAGGACACCACCATTCAACAATTCATTATAAGCTTTATTGCTTTCATTGCCATATGCAGTTCAATAAATAAATATTATTCAAATGATTTATCGTGTGCACTCAAATACGCAAAATCGAATTTTTCAATTTCACATAAATCACTTTAAAGGCATCATTCCTACCGTCCCGGCCGGGTTGGTTCAATATGGACTTCTTTTTAATTTATGTAAATTTAATATAAATTTTGCTGTACAAAAATAGAGTAAGTCTACAAGGGAAACAATATTAATTAACCTACATAATTATTTTTGAAGATATTTTTTTTGTTAATTAAATGAAACCAAATTAACACACAAAATCACATTTTTATTTTGTTATTAAAATTCTTTTTATTCTTACTTTAATATAAATTTTTGTTTGATTAAATTTAAATTAAACCGTAAAAAGAAAATTTATTGGTCTAAATAAAAGCGCGCACAAACCACTTGGTGATTGTTATGCCACCAAAGTCGAAACTCAACTGAATATTGTTTTGAATTTCACAGAGTCTCAACAATTATTGTTATTAAGTTAAGGGTAGCGCGGGAGCCAACATTGATGCTCTACTGAGATTTTCCTTAATGTCCTTAGGATCACAAAAAGCAAAAGAGAAAAAGTCACCAAAGGATAACAACAAAAGGCGTAGCTATGAAAAGGTTTTGACTAGGGATAAAAATAATTTCCACATAAAAAGAATGCTCCGAATGTGTCCTTATTTATTTATGTTCTTATTTCTACATGTCTTTATTTCCTTATGTCCTTAATTATACAATTGAATGATGTTATGTTCCTACTTTAAAGCAGTATTGATGCGGAGAAACTAAAAAAAATATACATTTCCATATAATTTTGCACTTCGTGAATTCTCAATTCACACTTACTCTTGGCAATCATTTAAAAAAGCAAATATTACACCAACATTCTGTTCCCATCTTTCGTGTTTTGAGTCATCTAACCAACTTTCAATTTTGCTTCTATAAAGCAGTATTGATGTGGAGAAACTAAAAAAAACATACATTTCCATACAATTTTGCACTTCGTGAATTCTCAGTTCACATTTACTCTTGGCAATCATTTAATAAAGCAAATATTACACCAAAATTCTGTTCCTATCTTTCGTGTTTTGAGTCATCTACCCAACTTACAATTTTGCTTCTATAAAGCTTTACACAAGCTATTGAAGCACCTAGAGCTTGGTTACGGACCTGAATAAAAAGAATGATAATAAAAGAAGCAAAAGGATGGGTGTGGGTTTTGTGACTATGATGGTGGGATTGTTATACACACCAGTAAATGTATCTCGTTTCCCTTTTATTCTTCCATTGAGATAGATAATTGCAGCGCGAGGCGAGGATGATGGCGAGGATAGTATTCGAAACAATACAGAGTACTGCGCGTCAATATACCAATATTATAGACTAAAAACGACAAAAGAACACCACCAACAACAATCAAAAAACCTACACCAACAGCAACAACAACAACAACTAAAACAATAAAATAAAAAGAGGACATAAAAGAAGAAGAACTTTGCCGACACAATGCTTTTGCTTGTGAATAACACGCAACATGAAAATAAATCCCCACATTTCAAATGATGTCCTTCTCCTTGTATACTCTTTGAATTTTACTGTCTTGAGATGGTTAGAAATGAGGAGGGGGTTATTTTTTTTCTATAAGGATCAAAATGGGGGCATACCTATATATTAAATGTGTGGAATTGACGATGAATGAAGACAGAATTTGTAGGGACATACCATCCGTTTGATGTTCAATTGAAAAGATGTGTATCTTGAGGGTATCCCCTTTTAGACCCAACCCAAGACCTATATTTTCACAGCTCACCCATCATCATCACACTCTTCGAACATCCACAAGTAGAGTAAACTCATCCTGAACTCGTGGCATCGATATGCCGGTGGAAAAGACATTTTAAATGAATCATTATTTTTTCGAGGAGGTGGTGAGAGAACAAGAGCAGAGAATAACACAGAGTAAGCACTTGTTGGATTACGATTAAAGAATCCTTAACAGTGGAACGATTTTGAACTTCTTTCTTTAATGGGAGAGATGTTTGAGTCTTTAAATATTTATATAGGTACTTTTGTATTTTTGAGAATAGAAAAGTTGGATGGCGTAGTATATATTCATTGATGGTATTTAATGTTTATTTTTAAATTAAGTGGGAGGAACTCTATTTTCGACAAGATAATTAGCATATTCAAATTTGAAGTTAAAATTAAATGAACAGGGATTATTAGAAAACATTATTTAGAAAATGAAAGAAATTGTTAAAATTTGTCAGTTATGAACTTTTTACTGCGTAGATTATAACAAATGTTTTAAAAGTTTTCAAATTAAGAGGGCTAAATAAAAAGATCGGATCGGAGCCTAGAAGTAAGTTAGATAAATTGATGAACATATAAGGCTTAACGAGCGGGCTAAGAATAAAGATTGAGACAAAAGATTCTAAATGATTTTAAAACTCTTTTCTAATATTGTAATTTATGTTTGGAAATTAGATTGAATTGAGAGGGCCTAACCTTTCGTCAAACTGAAAATGTATGTACAATTTGACGTATACCTATATTGCAGCATTGAATTGTAAGATATAAAGACCCTACTAACAATTTTGCTTCTATAATGCTTTACAGAAGCAACAATTGCATCTGTAAAGCTTTATAGAACCAAAATTTTTTTTTTGGGAAATATTACAACACAAAAATTTTTGGCACTGCCGCAGTAAAGCTATTGCATAGCATTTTTTATCAACTGCAATTATAATTATTTATTTATTTTTATTTTTGCAGTGTTTTTTCCTTGATATTAATTCAAGTTTTTTCTTTGAGATTAATAAATTCAAGTCGAAATTAATATCAAAGAAGAAAAAATAAAGTGGTTGTCTGTAAAACCGGTAATTTTAAGTGATAACCTCATAATTTATAATCTTTGAAGCTCAATACATTTACCTATTATGAAAAAGCGAAAAAAAATTAATTAAAATAATTAAATTAAAAATGATTCAATATAAGTTCAAGTGACCTCAACTCCAAAAATGTATAAAGCGTTTCGCCCAGGTACGACAGTGGGCTCATCAGTTAGATCTGTCGTACCCTTACTAAGACGCCTTATTTTGGTCGATGTTTACCGACACTATATAAAACTCACAGCATGAATATACTGTGAATTATAATATTCTAAGGGAATTTGTTTAAATTCAGACACTTAGAAAATGTATGCCCGTGGTCAGGCTTATATAATAACGAAGAAAAAAATAACAAAAATAATAAAAAATTATTAAAATTATTTTTATTTTAAGTGGAGTGATTGAATATAATTCAATATAAGTTCAAGTGACCTCAACTCCAAAAATGTATAAAGCGTTTCGCCCAGGTACGACAGTGGGCTCATACCTGGGCGAAACGCTTTATACATTTTTGGAGTTGAGGTCACTTGAACTTATATTGAATTATATTCAATCACTCCACTTAAAATAAAAATAATTTTAATAATTTTTTATTATTTTTGTTATTTTTTTCTTCGTTATTAAATTAAAAATGAGCATTTTCATTGTGTCAATTTTGTTTATATGCAAATTTATACAAAAAAAAATATACCTTCAATAAGCCTTATATTTTTTCTAAAGAATTAAACCATAACTAAAGTCTGTATGTTTTGTAAAAAGTTTAAAAATGATTTCTTGAAATCACACATTTTTCATGAAAAAAAGGGAAAAAATTAATTAATTTCTTTACATATCAACATGTCAATATTTCTACATGACAAAATCTATAATAAATTTTATATCATCTGAAAATTCCTTTGGAAATATTTATCTACTTTTTAGTACTTAAAGCTGCTTTGAACTACTTTTTCAGTATAGCAAAGTAGTTTTAAGTAATAAAAAGTAGATAAATATTTCCAAAGGAACGCAACTTTTGTACGACATCTAGAAAAAAAGATTGAATTTTTTTAATGCTATCAATTTTTATCAAAAACATAAAGAAAAACTCTTTTTTTTCTTACATTTCGATTTGGTCCATTTTTTTATTTGACAACTTATAATAAATTTTATACCATTGGAAAGCTTATAGTTTAACCTTTAAAATTATGCCTCAAACATCCCGACTTACAATTTTGCTTCTGTAAAGCTTTATACATGCTTCTTTTGCTTCTATAAAGCTTTATAGAAGCAAAATTGTTAGTTGGGATATGTGTACGACACCAACAAAAAAGTTACAATTTTTTAAAGACAACCATACAGGCAAACGATCTCCCATATGCGTTTTTTTCTCACTCGCTCCAAGCCCGCTATAAAATCAATCATTTGTCATGAAAAAAGTGAACAAATCAATCTTTTTTATCTTCTAACACCACTAAATCCATTTTTTTTTTTAATTGACAACCTATGACAAATTTTAAATCATTTGAAAGCTTATTGTTTCAGCTTATTGTTTTATCTGCTCTAGATCAAAAGAAACAACGTTTTAAAAAATAAAACTTTGTTTTACCGTTAAAAGCGGTCAAAGAACTTTGGTCAAAAAATTGTTTTTCCCGTTATTTGCAAAACATGTTCAACTTTCTATAACGTCGCGTTTAGAAAATAACAATTTTTTTGCAGAATTTATCTTTAGGTTAAGGCAGTTTTCACTAAAGCCTGGTACGCTGCTCGCGCTAAATTTTAGCTCCCATACAAATTATCGAAAATTTTTAGCCGAGATAAAATGGATCCCATACAAGTTATCGATAACTTGTATGGGAATTTTATCTCAGCTAAAATTTAGCGCGAGCAGCGTACCAGGCTTAACCCCAAATTATCTCATTTCGAATGTCAAATTCTATAGAAAAAAAAAACTGAATTTGAAATCTGAACTGAACTCATTTGCGAAATTATCTCATTTGGGCTCTAGTGAAAACAGGCTATTATATTATTTTTCAAATAAGCTATAAGATTTTTTTTTATCTCAAATATTTTATTTTTAATTTTAAAATTTTTTTTTTTCAGGTGGAACAGGAGAATATGGCGTCACTTTTTCGTGGATGCTACCATGGTTCATCGATTTATAAGATGTTATCAAGTCAACAAATCGATTAATAAATTTAGGAATATATTTTTAAATCAAATAGAAAAGTTAAAAAAATAAATCAAATGCCTTCCGGTCAAGAAAAAACTTCAGGGTTGTGAATTTTTTTTTCAGACAGTTTAAAATGGGGCAGTGAATTTTGTGTTCTAAAAATTTGTGAAGACTTCTCCTATTAATCAATTCATTTGTCAATTTTTCACTAGAAGTGCATACTTTAGAAACGAAATTTTTCGTGCTGTTTTTGAATGGAATTTTTCGTTTCACTTTAGCAGAACTATAGACTTCATGAAAAAAGGACATTCCGAAATGATTAATAGGAGAAGTCTCCACACATTTTTAGCACACAAAATTCACTGCCTCGAACATTTTAACTGTCCGAAAATGTATTGGCGATTGAAGCACATACTACTAGCGCCGTAGTTTCAACTTTTGAACTAATTTTAACAGGACGGATGTTTACATTTTGTATTTCTAAAAATGGCGTCCATATCAAAAGTCCCAACAAAAAAAAAAGTAAAATGTCGGATGCTAGCTTCTTCCATCCTGTTTATTTTTAGTTTTTGTTTTGACCACGGGTAGCGCATTTCAACTTTACCAATCGCCAATACGTTTAAAATATTTCTTCTAAACCAAATACAACTTCTG
Organism: Episyrphus balteatus; assembly: GCF_945859705.1. Taxonomy (NCBI): domain Eukaryota; kingdom Metazoa; phylum Arthropoda; class Insecta; order Diptera; family Syrphidae; genus Episyrphus; species Episyrphus balteatus. Next base: position 172,453,715 of record NC_079134.1, read on the forward strand.
TTACTTTTGCTTTCGATTAAAAATTATGTTCTGCGGGAATAAAAATTGTGTGTGAAAACCTGTGTATAGCTTTTCTCCAATGGTAGAAAGTAGAATTACAAACCAAGTAGATGCACACTTAACCTTAACAGAATATCATTTTCTGAACACCTCCCAATTATTTCACCATACACCACACATGTCAATTTTTATTCACCTCACCTTTTATTCATCAACAAAATTCTGTTTTGTAAACAAAACGCGCATATAAATGATTTTGTTTTTTATTTTAACATTTTCGTACATATTTTACGATGTAAAGAAAAGCTCTGTACTTTAATTAAATAAAAATAAAACTACTTATCTACTAATTTAACAAGAACTAGTATCTTATCTAAAATGGACAGTGGAACCGCCAAAAAACTAAAACTTGCCTTAGCCTTGGCAACTGTTGCTTATATTGGCTTAAATGCTTACAATTTACATCTTGAAGAAGAGTAAGAAACTATTTCATACTTTATTAAAGAATATTTATTAAAAAAAATGCATCAAAACTCCAGAGAATCCAAAGAAAAGAAGAAAAAACGACAAGAAACATTAAAACGCAAATATGAACAAGCTCGTGCTAATTCCTCGTCCAGCGAGGACGAAGTAAACTATCAACCTCGACGGAGGTTAAGTTTCCAAAGACAAGTCAAAATAGAACAGCAAAGCAATGACGAGTTGACTCCACCAGGTGTCGATATGAATGAAGACCTAAAAGTCTCTCATGTCGAGAATTTTAATGAAAAACGAAGAGAATCAGATTTTGTCGACCTTGTGTCGAAGTATTCTGATGAAATGGTAAGAGTTTAGTTAAGAATTCATTGAAAACAAATGACTCTTAAATTGATTATAGTTCAAAGACGTCTTCCATGTCTCTCGGAACACAGCAGAAAGGCTCTACATTCAATTCAAGTCCAGCCCAGAATACGACAATATTTTCAAACTCAATGACCAAACAAGAATTCCAGCAAAACATTACATTTGGATGTTCCTCTGGTAAGTTCACCTTGACCTCTGGGCCCTATTTTATTGAACTACAAGACTAATAATTATTTGTGAATTTACAAGTAGCATGTAAATAAGTATCAGCAAATTTCTGTTTCATACAAAATTCGAATACCTATAGCATTCGCACTTTAATTTAACCTAAACACAAATTACTTAAACCTTATCACAAATATATTTTGGGCCTTACTAATAATCAAATTTAAAGCTTGCTTTAATTTTTACCTTAATTCTACATATTTCACAATACCAAAAACCAATTTAATAGTCAGGTTAAAAGCTAACTCTAGGTAAAATTTTATAGTTGAGTTTCCCAACTATAAATTTTAATCGATCATTAGCCTTTAACTTGACTAATAAATTGGTTTTTGGTATTTTGAAATATGTAGAATTAAGGTAAAAATTAAAGTCAGCTTTAAATTTGATTATTGGTAGGGCCCTTTATCTTTTAGCAAATATGATAAAACTAAAAAATTAATTAAACCTAAAAGCAAATATAATTATTTAAACTTTAAGCAAATCTATTAAAACTTAACGCAAACTGATTTAACCTTTTCTAGAAAAAGCTTTGTATATTGTGCTATGAAGAAAGCATGAGAATTAAGAAGCTGTCTGTAGAACTAAAATCAACAAAACACCCCAAAATCCACGATAAGAACCTAAAACAAAATGTCCAGTTCAGTCAATAGGCAAAAGTCTAACAAGAAAAATAAAAATTCACCAAGGTTTTGATGCGGTTTTAAAATATAGATCTCAGTTTACGTAATTTTTTGTTGGGTGGAACATCCGCTATTTAAAAAAACGCAACACTCTCAGTATCTCGAAAAAGAATTATTGCACAGAAAATTTGCGGATTTTTTTCGGTTTGAAAATACAATTATTATCTTTCTCTCTTCCATATCTAATTTTCTCATGCGTGTTATACTTTCAGAGTTACACTGCCGTAAAGTGTGTGTTTTTAATGTGTTAACTTCCGTAAAAGTTATGTTGGAAAAAATTAAAAGTAACATACTCCAATTCTAATAGTATAGCTCATTAAAGAAAGACTAGCCGACCCCGCACTCAAAATTCGAGTGGCAATTGTAACTTTTATTTATGCTCAAATAAGCACACTATATAAATCACTTTATTTACTACTAAGAATATGCAACACTTAATTTTATTCGAAATTCGAGAATGTCTTCGAAGGTTCCCGTCTTTGCTTTTAGAAGTTTCCACTTACAGAAGGGAGAGGGCGTGGTTCAGCACATTTGTTTTTGTTTTTTTTTCTCAATTTAAATTTATTATTTTTATCTATTTCGGTAAAAAAAAATAAACAAAGTATACATTCTGCACATCTAGATAAAATTTCCTATCGTTCGGTATATAATTTATGCCCCTTCGGTTTTTGTGGGCCGCGTATTTTGTACCACAAAATAAGTGTTTGCCGTTTTATTATATTAAAGAAAGATATACATATAGACACTTTCTTTAATCAAAACATCCGCAGGACACGTTCCAAGTAAGATTAACAGGGACCATAACTTGGTTGCAGTTATTGAAGAAAAATTGGTTTTTAATTAAAAGTGATTTTAGTGAAATATTTTGATATGGATATTATGGCATTAATTGTATTCTAAAAAAAAATTTTATTGTGTATGCAACTCTATTTTTTCATACGAAGGGGTTGAAGTACACACTTAAAAAATTTGGTTTGATTTTTAAAATAGTGCAACACACCGCAACATGGTCTAACCTATATATTATTAAACTGCAGGGTATATAGAACAATATTGCATTTCAAGAGAAATGCAAATAATAAGGGCCCATTGAAAAAAAACTCCTCAAAAACGACCCTTACTAATATTATTCCATTGAATGTATTTTATTAATGAGAAAATTATTATTATTAATGATATGGTATTTCAAAAGAAAAGGCTTTGAAATTGTTAGTTGTTAGGAGAACGATTTAAAGTTTTGAACTCTGGAATAAAACATTCGTAAGCCAAGTATTTGAATACTCATAACTTGGTCAATTTGGCTCCAGTCGTCCTAAAAATTCAAAAAATGCAAATAAAAAATTTTAATCCAAATAAAGAAAAAAGAGGATTACCCAGGAAATAAGTATGTTTCAGTTTTTTTTTTCTAATTTTTTAGGATCTTTGTTATTTATTAGAATGAATTCTTTAGTATTTGACTTAAAACTACCAGGTCATTAAATAATGATATAAAAAAGTCCATGATATTGCTAAATTTTATACAGAATCAATTAATTAACGAAAACATTTTTTCATCTTTAAAACTTAATTCCTCAAAAACTACTTAATGAAACAACTTGAGTCAAAAAACAAAATAAAGAATAAGCTACTAGCTTTAAGAAAAGTTATAGCACAGGACTGTACGTTTTTTTTTTTGATTTTTTATATTCAAATCGGCTAATCGGGAGGTAAGCACGTGGGTTTTACTGTACCAAGAAAATGAAAAATTTTCCTTCTAAATAACTTTTTAGTCATTTGGTACCTATTTGATGTGAAAAATGTGCCCAAATATTTTTGGTCAGGTTTCATACCAAAATACCGCACTGTGCGCCGTTCAATAAAAACTCCCTAATTCCATTTTGACTTGAATTACATTTTCCGGAACGGAAGCTTTATTTTTCAATTGAACTGTTTATTTTCAAAACAAAAGTTTTATTAACAAAGTTTGTTCTCTAGGGATAATCACGCCAGCCTTCTAAGTATAAAGTAACTTTCCCATCTATGTATATCCGATTTTACAACTACGCGAAATATTTTTTTATTAGTAAAACATGATCAAAGTCGCGGACTTATCATTTTTTGAAAATAAACAGCAGCTTCTTTATTAGTAGTTGTGTCTAGTTATAAAAAAGTTTACTAATGGCTAAAAATCTTAAGTTTAAACCATTTTTGAATTTTTAATATTGGATAACCAATTTCTTACGCGATTTCTCAAAAAGTGAAAAAGGACTTGGGAGTTTTCATTGAACGACGACGATTACAAATGTGGCGAATATTTCTTTTTTCATAAAAGTATTTGTATTTTTCATAAAAAATTATTAGTGATAGACTTGTAACTACAAGCGAATTTTTACAAGTATAGAAAGACTAATCAAGAAAAATATGGTGTCTAATTTTGGGTAATTTGCTCTGTGAATGTGCTTTATAAACAAGGTTATAATAGCTGTGTTTTATTTTCCTCGGGATCCAGATCATTTATAGAAAAAAAATGTACTAGTTTTGTTGACATTTAATGGAGAACACAAGTCTTTTTAATTTGTATAATGCCAATAAAGTGGTTGGCTTTAAAATTAATCTTCCTTGCCTAGTGACAAATAGTCTTGGCTTAAAAATACATTTATGTATTCATTTAACTGCATTTAGCACTCAAGATAGGAGCCTTCCAGTGTATTTCTACGTATTTGTGTTTTAAAGAATATAATTGAAACGTCTTGAACTTAAATTTTTGATATATGTAGTAGGAAGGATTCGTCTTGGTGCCAGCAATTTTTATGGAATCTCAATAACTTAAAAATATTGCGTTATTATATCACTTGAATTTCCATATACCTTCACTATAGACACTACAAAACTTTGGCATCTTAAACATACATTTAAACATACAAGTTAAAGTTCTTTCCAAAAATACCTAACGAGTAATTTGCACTTAATATCAAGTCGATAGCTTCATTAGTTCTTGAGTTACGTTGCAAGGCTAGGAAAAAATTGTGTTTCGACAAAAATGCGCTTAAATTTGAAGCGCATGAGTTTGGGCTTCGGGGACTATCAAAAAACTTTTAATGCTTACCACTCAAAACAGTTTTTTTTGAGGTGATAAATTAATTTTCTAAGCACAAGCTGCAAAAAGTTCCAAAAGGATTATCCCCTCAACGCGAAAAAACAATTAAGATTTAATTTAGTTTAGAGAAAGTTGCAATAAAACTATTGTTTGACAAAAATATTTTTTTATTAAAGTTGTATTTTGCCAAATATTCTTCAGTGCATCACAGTTTTAATTCATCTTTAAAACTCAATTTAAATTGTTCGTTTCTTTTTTTCCTCAAGTAACATAGACTTTTCCATAACCTAATATTTAAACTTAATGTTAAAACAATAATCTTGCAAAATCAATTCTTAAAAATCAAGCTATAGGTTTAAAGCCAATAATGTTTATTATTTTTCGTACAAGTACAACACTAATAGTTTTATAAAATAGGACACTGGATTATCAGTTAAGTAATATTCATGAATCCTTCTCTTTTCCAGGTTCGTTGGGAGAAAGGGCACATACCTTGAACTGTCTTCAATGTTCAATGTATCGCTGTCCAAAGCTGTCTCCGTTGTGGACACAGTTCTTCAGTTTTTGAACAACTCCGCTCGGGAATTCATCCAATTTCCTGAATCAAACACAGACATGAGAAACTCTGCAGACAGTTTCGAACAAGTAAGTCTCTCTATCATGTCCCCGAATCTTTTCTGAAACTCAAATCCTTTTTTCTACAGATCGCTGACTTCCCTGATGTCATCGCTTGTTTGTTAAACACTCGAATCCAGACAAAAGGTACCAAGACACCTTTTTGGATTCAAGTACTTTGTGATTCAAAAGGTCGTTTTCTTGATGTTTTTATTGAATCCACTAGCGACTTACATCCCACTGCAGTTCTTGAAAATTCCCCAATTAACGAGAAGATAAAAAATATCTGCCAAAGAAGATATCACATTCTAGCCAAACAAGATTACTTTGTCAGAGAATGGCTACTAACTCCAATTGATGAACCAACTTCCAAAGAACAAATCTGGTATAATCGCCAACATTCCAAGACCATGAATGTGGTTCTAGATTCGTTGGAGATTCTCATACAACGATTTCCACAATTGACTGCAATGCAGTTTTTTAGTTCGTACAAAATCAAAAGAATGATAAATGCCTGCTGTATTCTGCAGAATATTTGCCTCGAAGAAGAGGATTTCTTTGATGCTGAAGTTGATCCTATGATGGTGGCGCTAGCAGGTGCTAAGAATGATGAAGGTCAAACAAAGCAGAGGCCAGAAGATATTGAGTGTCATTTGCGTAAAATTGGTGAATTGAAAAGGAAACAAATTTACATCGAATTGAAGAAAGAAGAGAGGACATGAGTCTTATGTCCAAATGTGACCTTAAAAGCTTTCATTTGTTATTTAAACTGAATTTACTTCTTTTTTTTTTGTTTATGAAGTTACGTTATTTTTGTATGAATTAGAATTTCAGGTGAATAATAAATAATTTTTGTTGTTTTCTAAAATAATTAGTTTTGAAAAATTCTTGAATTGGTACTCTGCATCTTAGGTGCAGGTAAAATTCCGAGCTCAATAATGTAGCTACTTAGATATCCGGACTTTCTGGAGTTGCTTGTCACAAAATAATTAACTTTAAAGGTGAATGTAACTTCACATAGGTAAGAAGTGACGAAGTGCACTTACAACCACAAAGGTTTGCTTGGCAGCTCAGGATACTCTTCTTTACTCTCAATCCAAAAATTGTCAATTGTTTTTAAATTCAATTCAATCTTGAAAATTCCATATCTGCAGCAAAATTTATAAGATCTTATTTCATGTTTACAGACCGGAGATGAGCAAGTTCAAGCGAATTGTTGGAAAAAAGGATTTAAAATCCACATTTGTCCATTCTAACTTTTGGTATGTACTTATTTCTTGAAAGCAATTCAATAGTTTCATCTCAAAATTAAATAAACTCATTACCATTAGAGCGAGAGGTATATTTGAGCTAACATTATTAGTTATCAGCTTAAGAAATATCTCAAGGAATAAAAGTTTCTTAACAAAAAATCGATTTCGTAGCAAATAGGCCTACTATAACAAATCTTTACATCGTGTTGTTGAAAGTATAATATTCGTCCACTTGATATTTCAAAGCCATTTGATAGAGTTCGATATGAAGCTCTACTGCTTATAGCGTCGATGAATTTCTACTTCACTGAATTAGAAACTTCCTTAAAAACTGTTCAATAAAGTGTTATTGGGTGGATCTAAGTCTAAGCCTAAAAAAAAGCTAGTGCTGGTGTACGCCAAGACCCTGTTCTGACTCCGACATCTTTATAAAAGATCTACTAACACTCAGCTTTTATCCACAAGTATGCTAGGTACAAAGACTTAAGTATTTTTTATAAAAGCAATATATTGAATGACGTTTTTGCGATTAGTATTATCTTGGCGTATAAGAATTTTGTTCGTATACTCGTACTTCGTTAGCCAATACCATAAACAAAAAATACCAAGACTGGAAACTTTCGTACGTCTTTCCCCCCAAAACCCTTTTGAGTACAGTGTTGTCTGTGAATATATGTGAAAGCCACCACGTTGGTAAATGACGTTAACACGCACACATTTATAGATTCACGACATTCACCACACATCGGACACGAACACAACGATAGGTTCACGACATTCACCACACCTCGCAGCTTGTAGGCAAACGTCAGTTGACCTCTGAGTTTCCAGTCTTGGTATTTTTTGTTTATGGCCAGTACCTTTTAAAAAAATTTAATATTGAGTAAGTGTTTTCAGAGCTGAAAAACTACAGATTTTCTCAAAATTTAACTGTTTAAGCTCGCTGCCATTACAACTACAGCTCGAAGGCAAATTTCAGAATTGATTTTCATTCTAATGGAACTTTTTTTTATACTGATTCTTTCTACCTTGAAAAGATTTCCGATAAAATTATTAATTTTTTTAGAGCAAAATATTTATTTATTTGTAATAATAGTTTCTAACTAACTGAAATTGAAAATATTAATTTTTTTAAACCTCGAAATTTTGTTAAATTTCAATAACTTGTACAATGTACATACATAAATAGTTAAACAGAATTTTGCTGCTATTTTTTTACAGGCGTAATGAAGGTAGTTGCGAATGCAAGGGTGGGGTATTTTTTCGAACCGTTAAGATTGCGATTTTTTAAATTTTTGTCCAGAAGAACCAGCACTAAATTTGTTTAGAATTAAAGCTCTAACCACTACAGAAAATTTTCCACAAGAGAAACAATGTTACGCATACACCACAGTGACCGTTGAGTTTAAACTATGAACATGAACATAAATTGATATAAATTGTATTTAAACTAATTTAGAATAAGGATGTCAGATAAATAATTTAAATTTCCACCTGATAACGATACTTAGGATTTGAAAATTCTGGAATTCAATTTTATCAAATGCCAATTAATAACCTTTTCGTCCCGAGTTAAAATATAATCTAAATATTTAGGAAATTATTTTTTCAGCGCTGAACCACAGCAGCGTGAGTTGCAATTTTCCAAACGGTCACTGTGACGTATGCGTAACATTTTTTTTCTTAGCAAATTGTTTTTCTTTTGTGTACATTTTTTGTAGTGTAGACCTATCAGTACTACAATGTACAAATTGTTAAAGTAAAGATTCAGAGGTTCGACTTATCTTGAAAATAATCTAGAAACCAATACATGACATTTTCCAAAAGAAGGTAATATTTCTTAAAGCTACTGGAATCCGCTCAATGAAGAGAATTTGAATTGCAATTCCTTAAGCTTTTTTATTGGAGAACTTAAGAGAAGACACAAAATAAGCTCATATTTCTAACGCCCAGTTAATAATATGCAAACTATTTTCTCTTCAAGATGACAAGTAACATTTTTAACATTAAGTTTTATAAATGGCTTTAATCGTTCTATAAAGATGTATCTATGATTAAACTTAAAGTAGATATCCATTTTGGTGACTTGCGCAATAATTTCAAGAGATTATATTGGCATTTGTGAATTTCTTCAATGAAAAGTGTAATGAAGAAGCTTTGATTGAACGAAGTCGAAAGTGGGTGGGAATGGAAATGCTGGGTGTGGTGGATAGTAAAAAAAGATATATTTTGAAATTTATTCAAAGATATGTGAAGTATTACTGAAATAATCGTCATGAAATAATTATACCTAGTTATATTTGATTATTCACTTTTACAAGTATGTATCGATGTTTCCCATAGGTCAGGGATTCATGTTTACTTAAAACTTGCTAATCAAAATTACGTAATAATTGATGGAATCGATATCAAAATGTATATACCCATAATAAGTCTCCTATTTGTAGATACATTAATTAAGTTAATTGGCAAGGGTTTTAAAATAGGAATAGATATATATCTAAATACTTTTATTTTTTGTAATGAGCTTTCAGTGTAAGTATATCCTTTTGGCAGTGTTCATAGACGAATAAAATTCCTCTTATTTACAATTTTAGAGAATTTAAACATAAACATACCTTATAACTCCATTTATAAATGGCTTTGGAACGGATTTTTTTGTATATACTTTTCAAAAAATTTCACTTTGTGTTAAAGAAATAAATAAAAAAGTAATTACAATTTTTGGAAAAATGTTTGTTTAGTTAGAACAAGAAGTTTTCTATTATGTGCATTTGTTTTTGCCTCTACCGGAAGACTTTGAAAACCTCTAACCTCGCTATTATTCTGCACCTTTAGTGCTTTATTAAATGCGCATTTTTGATATCGCGTTGTTATCAATATAATCTGGTATTGATTGAAGCTTCCTATTTTGTTTTATACATATACTGGATATCGGAAAGTGATTTGTACGAAAACTCTATTTGTTGTTTGGATTAATCAGAACATACATTAATTTATATTCCACCTCTGATACAAAAAAATGCCAATAATTTCTGTGGTTTAGTATTCTTATAAAAACTTTACTGTTATTGCCTTTTGGTTCGTGCTCTTTGTTGATAGTAAATATTTAAAGGGTCAAAGAATATATTGAATAATGGTCAACTCGTCTGCTTAATTACTCAGTAATAGAATAGCATCTATCAAAACTGGATATATTGCGATAAAAAAAAATAACACATACGCCCCAATGACCCTCTTAGCTAAACCAAACAAAAAAATCAAAACAGAATTAATCGCACCGACTATAAAAATTACACGGTGTTACAAAAATGAGGTTTTAAAATATACGCGGGCGGAGACCTATCAGGTTTTGTAGAGCTAGTCGCACTGAATACGAAACGGTATTTGAAAATCCCCTAACACCCCCAAAATCTGGAGTTACGGGCAAAAAACGGTTTTTTGGACCTTCACCCATTGAAAAAATTCTAGCTTCGACAATTTTTTACCCATTTTCGATTTTTTTACAGTTTCTGATAGAAGATATATATACCTTTTTAACAATGTATAAAACATGTAACTCGGTTAAACCACTTAGAATTTATAAGATGTCAAAGTTCAAAAATTAATTTTTTTTTGTCATTTGTCCAACTTCGGCATCAATTTAAAGTATATGTTTTCAAAACAACATGCTATTTAAAAAATATATTCTAAAACTATATCTATTTCCCAATTGATCGAGGTATTTTTTATGAAAATCACTTCAAAATTGGCTTAGAAAAAAAAAATTTTCGATTTCAACTCAGATACAGAAATTCGAACTTTTAGGTATAGAACAAAAATGTTGTTTCGGCACGTAGTAGGATAAGTTGGGCGCCAGGATTTGATGAAAAGTTTTTGTGGAGGAGCTCAATACAAACATTTTTTTTCTTTGGGAGGGTGGTCTATCTCCCCCCGTTTAGGTGGGAGGGGCATTTTTCTAAAAAAAATTATCAAAATAAAAAAAAATTATTAAAAAACAACGGCAACACTTACAGTAATAAATGATACCATTTCCAAAAGGCAAAATTGTGCATTTGATTCTTATTTTTAAATCAATATAATATTACCAATAGTTTTTGAAATAATCGATTTCAAAGTTAAAAATAGGGGAAAATTTTTTTTAAAACTCATTTTATCCGATTTTTGTCCAGACTGTGAATTTTAGTAAATAAATTACTTAGACAGAAAACTGCCTCAATTATTTCCTTATCGAACAGTGAAAACTGTATGTTTCTATGTCTTCTAGTTTTTGGGAAAATTGAAAAATTATTTTATCAGATTTTTCTTTTTTCAAAATATTTTTTGTTTTTATTTGTTTTTATTTTTCAATTTTCTCAAAAACTAGAAGACATAGAAACATACAGTTTTCATTGTTCGATAAGGAATTAATTGAGGCAGTTTTCTGTCTAAGTAATTTATTTACTAAAATTCACAGTCTGGACAAAAATCGTACAAAATGAGTTTTAAAAAAAATTTTTCCCCTATTTTTAACTTTGAAATCGATTATTTCAAAAACTATTGGTAATATTATATTGATTTAAAAATAAGAATCAAATGCACAATTTTGCCTTTTGGAAATGGTATCATTTATTACTGTAAGTGTTGCCGTTGTTTTTTAATAATTTTTTTTTATTTTGATAATTTTTTTTAGAAAAATGCCCCTCCCACCTAAACGGGGGGAGATAGACCACCCTCCCAAAGAAAAAAAATGTTTGTATTGAGCTCCTCCACAAAAACTTTTCATCAAATCCTGGCGCCCAACTTATCCTACTACGTGCCGAAACAACATTTTTGTTCTATACCTAAAAGTTCGAATTTCTGTATCTGGGTTGAAATCGAAAATTTTTTTTTTCTAAGCCAATTTTGAAGTGATTTTCATAAAAAATACCTCGATCAATTGAGAAATAGATATAGTTTTAGAATATATTTTTTAAATAGCATGTTGTTTTGAAAACATATACTTTAAATTGATGCCGAAGTTGGGCAAATGACAAAAAAAAATTAATTTTTGAACTTTGACATCTTATAAATTCTAAGTGGTTTAACCGAGTTACATGTTTTATACATTGTTAAAAAGGTATATATATCTTCTATCAGAAACTGTAAAAAAATCGAAAATGGGTAAAAAATTGTCGAAGCTAGAATTTTTTCAATGGGTGAAGGTCCAAAAAACCGTTTTTTGCCCGTAACTCCAGATTTTGGGGGTGTTAGGGGATTTTCAAATACCGTTTCGTATTCAGTGCGACTAGCTCTACAAAACCTGATAGGTCTCCGCCCGCGTATATTTTGAGTGTTACACCGTGTTATTAGTTTTAAATTCAAAATTTTTCATATAAGGAGCTTTGATCTTGGAAAACAAATCTTTTATTTGAATAATTCTTGAGTCGATTTTCACTCAAAATAATATTATGAGAATGAGAACCGTATGCTCAAACAAACTTAAGAATTAAAGTTCTACACATAACCTTATGTGACCGTTCACGCAGAGGTAAAAGTACAAAAAAAGATCAAATCAAATTTACTTAAGTTTCTTTCCTGCAAGTTTTGTAAGAAACTTTTTTAACTTTTTCTGCTCCGTTAAGATTTTTTTTCGAAAATTGTAATAGTTCTTTGTTTCTGTTCTCTATTGATATGAAAACAAATTTCCGACTTAACAGCTATTTGAACAGCTACTAGTTAATAAAGTTAAATACACTATCGGCTTATGAATTTGGAATTCCAGACCATATTAAGGCTTTTTTGAGCTAACATTCAAAATAGCTTTTTTTTTTCGATATGAAGATTTTTGGATATATAAATCATTTCTGAATAGGTTCTTCACTAAGGGTTAAGACTTTGGAATATGGAATTTTTCTTTCATATCACAGATTTCGTTTTAAAATTTACAAATTTTCTAAGTCTACTGCTTGTCCAATAAATCAATTAAAACCCAAAAAAGCCAAAATAAACATAAAATAACCTTACCCAACAGCTGCTGTTGTCCCTTCTTGTCCCTTCAGTCCCTCACCACCCCCATCATTAAACCGATTGAACGATTTCATATGGAATGATATATTTTTCAGTGAACGGTCCTTAAAAATTATTGTAATCGAGAGCGGTGAAATTTGTTTTTTAACTTTCTTCTTTGACCTTTTAATAATGCAGCCCAGTACTCGTTTTACAGATTCATCGACTTTCCCTGGATTCTGAGATTTTACAAATTTTATGCTTATAGGCACTCGACTAATTGGCTTCTAAAGTAAATAATTTAATAAAATTACTTCTTTCTTATGGTTATAGTTTATAAAAGGTGTTTGAAAAGTCTTTTTTAAAAGCACTTGTTGTTAAAATTCAAAAGCCTGTTGAAAAATATGTATAAAATTTCTTCATAAAATTGGGCATTAAATGTTTAAAAACTAAATAAAAACAATCTGACAAAAAACTAGACATTGGTATTTCTTTTATTTTTTTTTTTGTTAATTTCAACGTTTTCAGCTCTTCTTAGAGAAATTTGCATCAAAACTCGAACCAAAAAGAGACATAAGCAATTGATTTTTTAACAGATATATTTTTATATCTGTGGATATTTTTTTAAAAAATTGTTGCGTTACCCTTAAGCTTGGAAAAGTAATAGTTATTGCAAAGAAAAAAATAATCTTCGACAAATAGTGCAGCATAATTAAAAATACTTTTGAGAATTATTTATCTATCCTCCTTATGACTTTATTTTAAACACGAATCCAATAGCCACTTTCAACCAGGGGCGTATACAGGTTTGCTTCTTGGGAGGGGTCATGCCAATTTTTTTTTTTTTTTTCAAAAGTTTTGATAGCAGGCATAAACCTTAAAATGGGCTTTTTGAATTATTAAACATTAAAATTTGTGCGTCTTGCATTTCGAATCGAAAAGTTCCGAATGTAGTTCTAAAAATAACCAAACAAAAACGGTATGAGATTCGTTTAAGTTTAGCGTTAAGCCTTAAAGCCTAGAACGCTGCTGATGTGAAACGAAATTTTTCGTCGGTCTCCACGAGGACAACGAAATGCTTGCGAAATCTGGACCGAAAAATACTCAAAAATTGCAAAACATAAATGAAAAAAAAGCAAACACGCATCGCAGAAAGACATGCAATGACAAAATGAACAACAAAAACAAACAAAAAACTCAAAATGTCATTTTTCCACACACAATGAATGTCCCCGGCAATTGTTTGTGTGCGAAAAAGAAGTTTAGACTTTCAATTTCGTTGTGCCGAACAGCGTACTACAGAACGAAAAGTTGAACGAAATTTTTGGTTTACCATTTCGTTGTTTCATGTTTGTATGGGATTTTTCGTTTCTAATCAGCAGCGTACTAGGCTTTGACCAATTGAGGCTATCCTCTCCTAAAAATAAAATGTACTGTACGAGTACTTCGATTGAATAATTTGCCTTAAAACGACTGTTCATTGTTTTCCGCTAGCCCAGAAAGTTAATATAAAAATCGTTTTTACTTAATAACAGTTTTAACTTTTGAATTAAAAGTCTTCCTAACCTCAGGCAAACGAATCGCAAAGTTTTGTAAAAAAAATTGCATTGAAAATATAATTTTTTTTAAATTTTGTTTTAAAATTGTATGGGAATTTAAAATACCTCTATTAAAATAGTAAAGACAAAAAAAATAATTTTGGCGATATTTTGGAATTCGTCCGTTTTCAGGTATTAATCAGCGGTTTACAATATAAAAAACATTCAGTTGTATTTATTAGATTAAGCCCTGCTTTTTCAATCGTCAGATAGACTATCAGAAGAATAAATGTCACTATAAAAAAAAAACTTTTATTCCTAGGAATAAGCTCTAACTTAGGTTTATCTAACTATTCAAAAAATTAGCCCTAAGTGATATTTAATAATAATATTTAAATTGCCTTAGATAAGGTTGCTTACATTGCTTCTATAATTGGCTGGCCATTGATGATTAACAAATCGATAGTTGTTTCAAAAAATGCTACAGATCTAGCAAATTAAGTATGTACAAAATACTGTTATATTCTGTAAGCAAACAAAATTCACCAAATTTTATCAGACGAATGTATTGAACGAACATTGCAAAAAACTAAAAAGATCTGAGAAATGATATCCTTCTTTAACATTTTGCCGATGACGAATTTTATCAACAGAATTGACCTCCACACAGCAAGGCCACAGAAAGCTTCCCTATTTAAAACATATTTTATTCACTTCATCATATAAAAAAATAGAAGATATTATTTGCTGGTAAGCAGTGTCTTGCCCTTAAGATATTATTTTTGTGTACCTACTAGATTCAATTTCTTTTAAAAAGCTTTGAATATAATACTTATCCGGATTTTGTTTCCATACAAAACTCTACAGCTCAACTAATATTATCGAACGAATCAAAATAATCCTAATCCAGCATAGCGTTCGCTTAAAATATGACCACATCCCCAAAATATGGTAAAATAGTTTGTTTGAATACCAAAAATTTTGTTTACTTTTAATTTTCGTTCATGTTCTAAAACTTCAACATTTTGAAAATAATCTTACTCAAGAGATTTCAGTATGACATAACAAATTCTTTTTTAAGTTCTGAGTTCTTGGGGGGGGTCATGACCCCGTGACCCCCCCCCTTGTATACGCCGTTGCTTTCAACACTATCAATTTTTCGAGCACCCTTAACTTTATTATTTTCTCAAATAATAGTGCCAAAACAGACTTTGATTTATATTTACAACAAAAAAACTCAAAAAACCTCATTACGCAGCTAAACACCTGTCGAGTCCAATCTCTAAGGAACAAAAAACCATACAAATGGTCACCTTAGCAACATGCTCCACCCAAAAAAAAAAAAAAACAACAAATCATAAACAAATAAAAAAAAAACTACATTTGTTTATGTTTCGAAAACAAGAAAAAGCTTTTTACCATTTTGCTAAACCATATGATTGAAGAGAATATACAAAAATATCTAAGAGTCTTTAAAGTGCTCATGCTCGAGCTCAAATCTTCTTCTTCTTCATACACTTGTTCGTTATGTTTTGATAAAACAAAATTTTTCTCTTAAATTAAAGCCTATATTGCATCTTGTATTTTTTTTTTAAGTTAGATAAAAACATTAGTTAAGTTCAAGTTAAATTCGCACATTCTCATTTCTAGTTCTCTCTCTTTTGCTTGGTTGTCTGAGACTCTGGGTCTGTTTCGATTAAAAGCCAATGGCAAATGTTAAAATACACTCAGTTCAAAAGAGACACTGTCGTTTGTTCGTTGTTGCCGTCGTTGTCGTATAAAAAAATTCATTTTAATCGTGACCAAGTAAAAAAAAAAATAAGACAAACAAAAAAAAAAAAAAAACAAATAAAAGAAAAGAAAGAAAAAAAAAAAAAGGTACAAAATTGGGCAAAAATCGTTCCTCATTCCTCGCTCAACCGGAATTGTATCTCTCTGTTTTATAATCATAGAAGATATTTTTTATTATATTATTATTTTAAGCTCTTAAAATATGTAAATAACTTTAAGTTTAAGAAATACACAAGGAATTGATAGAAACAAAAAAACTGCATTTTTTAGTTGAATTTTTAAAGCAAAAAAGCAACACATTTTTGCTGGTGAGAGGTTAACTTTTGCTAAATCGATAGCCTCAGCTACAACAACGATACTAAAAAAAAAGCTATATAATACCCACCAGAGATACTTTGTGAATGAAAACTCCTTTTATAATGCACCAAAACCAAACCCGTTGCACAATACACGGTTTCAACTATTAATTTTACTGTCGGTCAACATTTGTATCTATTTTAGACCTTAATTTGTACAAAATTTGTATAGCAAAAATGTAAAAAAAAAAAAATAAAATTATAAATAAATAAACTGTAGAGAAAGCTTGTAACAAAGCAGCAAAAAAAAGGAGGATACTTTTGTTGTTTTTTTTTTGTTTGTTTTTTGGCCTAAACATAAATTGCGATTCTCTTGAAAACAAAAAGTATCTTTTAGATTAGGTTTTGAACTGACTCATAGGTCCACCCAAAGAGAGTGTTTCGTTCACCGCCGCCTCCGCGGCCCACACGAATACGAATCTTTTGATGAGGTTTCTGTTGTTTGTCTTTTTCCACCTTGTAAACTACAGCGGTCTTTTGAATTTGTTCTTTTCAATTTGAAAAAAGTATCTATGTGTCTATTTAATCGTTATCCGGTATCGGAAGTACGGTGCGTTGGTGTTCACTTCGATTCTCCATTTATATGCGGGTTTTGATGTGCGTGAGTGATCAAGCTTGTCCAACAACCGGCACAATAACAGGCCCTTTTGTGCGACTTTGAAAATTTTCAATATTCCACCATCCACATCAATGTGCATTATTATTGTGTCCGGCTCAAAAAAGGGCGTTTATTCATTCATAATTCGATCGTAGATTATGAAAGTATCTAACAGGTGAAAGAATATATATTCTCTTTGTGTGTGTGTTGTATCTGTGTGTGCAAAATAAAGTACATCCTTTTACGGTTACGTCATTAAGGATTTACTTGGTTAAAGTTGTGACAAGTACTTTTGGTGTCTTACACAAAAAAATATACAACATCACCTCGCATAAAGCCAATCCTTATAGAAGAAGAGAAGACGAACACTAGTGTCCTCTTGTAGACGACGACTCTATATAAGAGTAGGGTACAACAGTGTAAAAAGATATAAAGGACAAAAGGACATTCAACAATTATTATCATCATCATCATCGCATCGCATCCTCATCATCATCGTGTCGGTGTGTAGGAGGAGGCTGGAGGACAAGGCAAATAGCAAAAATCATCCTTTTGCTTGCGCATCAAGACGAGAGGAGCAGTGAGAGAAAAAGAGAGAGAGAGATCCTTGCACAGAGTCAAAAAAGAAGAGCGGGGATATGAAATGATGTAAGTGTATACAGATTGTTGTTTTATTTTTTTTTTTTACTTTTTTTATGAAAATGATGTTTGCACATATAAGAAGATATTATTATGTCGTCTTCGTCGGTATATCCGTATCCTGTAGGTCGTCGTCGGTCGTTTTCTATTTTTGGTACAACACAACCAAAGAAAAGATACAAAACAACACACGGCAATCAGATGGGTTTGTTGTTTTTAAGTTGGCTTTGGCTTATTTTTTATTTATTTTTTTCTTCTTACTTTTTTGTTTTTTTTTTTTTTTTTTTTTTGTCTTCTACTTATTGTGTGTTGAGAGAAAATTGTGTGCGAAGGTACACACAGAGCACAGCATCCAAAAATGTACTTAGGTTTGTTTTTTCTTGTTATTTTTCTTCTCTTACATCATAAAATGGTCATTAAAGAGCTTTTATTTGTTGTAATAAATTTTTTCGAAGGAAAATAAACACAATATGTATGTACAATAACGACGCACTCTTATACAAAACAAGTATAGAAAGACCAGCATCTTTTATAAGTTTTATACCAATCGTCGAAAAGTAATAAAAAAAAAGTTTTTATAGTATTTTATTTGTGCTTATTTATTTTCACTATAGCTAGTTATTGAAAATTCGAAAATAGTTTGTGAATTTTAAAATTAATTTAAGCATTATTTTCTTTAGCTGCGTTCCTTTGGAAATATTTATCTACTTTTTAGTACTTAAAGCTGCTTTGAACTACTTTTTCAGTATAGCAAAAGTAGTTCAAAGTAGTTTTAAGTACTAAAAAGTAGATAAATATTTCCAAAAGAACGCAGCTTTTATTATTCTTTATTGAAAACTATGTACAATTATATGAATTTATCAATAATTATTAATAAATTCATATAATTGTACATAGTTTTCAACATTTTGATAAAATTCGTGATCCATTGTATTGTATTCCAACAGAATTGTTCATTGGCACTGTTTACTTAGATCCTTTTCATACAACAGAAGACATCACCGATCATTTATCAGTTATCAAATATCCATGAACCGGACACAGCACTGGTCGAAATTAGATCAACAGAGAATTGATTTTAGGCCGTGTGCGAATTTGACGTTTGGTTAAATTTTGACACTAGCGTGGTGAATAAAATGGGTTAAAATTTACCCAGCTGCGGAGCAGGGTAAAATTTGACACTAGTGGTTAAAATATGACGTTTCTCAAGATAGAAAGATCAAGAAAGATTTGGAATTATTTTTGTTATAATGCGTTGATTTTTAAGAAATATAAAAGTTAATGCTATTAATTAATACAAAGTACTTCCTCAAATTATTATTCATCTTGAAAAATTAAAAATGTACGAATTGGTTGTTTGTTTTTTATTTTTTATATTTCTTTTTTGTTGGCATCTGATAAACTATGAATTAGTGTTCGAAGACTGAATTAAAAATGTCGTAAAGAAGTAGAAAATTATCAATAAAAATAAAAAAAAGTAGGTATGTGAAATTGAGAATTTCTTACATATTTATACTAGAATATTTAACTTCATATATTTTCAGCAGGGTTTTGTTATAAAAAATAATTAATTGAATATAAGAAAAACTATTTTTGAGGGTAATTATGTTTTATCTTGAGAGAATTTTAATCAAAGTAGTTCAAAAAAAAAGTCCCATTTAACACATTCTAACCCAACTCGCACAGCAAAAAAATAAATTTGATCCCTTTTTTAACCAAACGTCAAAGTTTAATCGTGGTAGAAAATTTAACCAACATTTTAACGCAATTCGCACACGGCCTTAGTAACTCCGTGTCATGAGTTTCCTACTATTTTGTTTCTTGGAGACAGCGCTGTATTGATTTATTTAATACTTTTTTTTTTTGGTAACACTAATTCATGAGAATCAATGAAAACAAGCATAATAAGTATTACCTGTTACATTATAGAAAATTTCTTTATTAGAATTTAAGTTGAATTTTAATGGAGGAAGAGTTTCTGGCATTTTGTCCATTTTCACCAGTTCGCTCTCTATCCTTAGCCAGTTGCTTGCAGTGACTCACTTCAAATGGGTTGAGCTCCGCTTCCACTTCAGTCGTAGTCTTTCTCTACCACACCGTTACTTTGGTGTGGATGAGGTTTTTTTTTCGACTTATTTGCATTGAAACATCTGCAACTGATAAAGAACACCATGGAATTAAAAATGTAGTCATAGTGTTTCTATCGAATTTCGAATAAGAGAACTAATTGATATATATTGTTGTTGTGAGTTTTAGGCAAATAAACTATCTATTACCTTATCTTATAGATGCAAACCAAGATCCTCTCATCGTTACTATTGGTCACCAACATAGAACGATTTTTAATTCTTGAGGTAAAATCAATAGTTTTCAAATTATTTGAATAGGCCTGGCAACTCTCCTGACCACAATCCAATTGAGAACCTGTGGTCAATCATTAAAGCAAAGCTCAAGGAAAGATTGCACCACAAAAAAAACGAGTCTTATTTCAATAATTTTTGATGCAACACTGTGTTTTAATGGCAAAGAAATCAAAAATGCTTGTTAATTTTATGAATTTTTAGTTACTCATACGCCACAGTGAATCAAATGTAAATTGCCTTATACTTACAAAATTATGTATAGGTATAATGAAAATAACAGACAGAATTATTTTTTTTATGATTGAGATTAATATTTGACAAATAATGTTAAACTGTTTTTAATGTTTAGGATGATAAAAATAATAACACTGGTGGGCAACAAAAATAGAGCATCATGAACAACTTTTTCTAATTTTGTAAAGGATTTTTGTATGCTGAGTCCGAATCCGAAGTCCAAATTTCACTGGCACGTTTATGAAATACTTGAAAATTAATTTTTTTCTCAAAGATATTGGAAAAAGAAATTTATGATACAAAAATTTGCAAAAAGTTTGCGAGTTCTGATTTTGATTTAAAAAAAAGCAACATAATTACGAAAAAATATATATTTTGGGGATAGTACGATAACTAAGGCGGTGAAAATTAGTAACGGATTTTTGTAGAGGTGTCAAATACAAGCATTTTTTACTTTTGGAAGGAGGGTGTATCTCCCCCCCGTTTAGGAGTGAGGGGCAATTTTCCAAAAAAAATAACTCCAAATAAAAAAAAAATTATTTAAAAATGACGGCAATACCTACAGTTATGAATGATACCTTTTTCAAAAGCCAGTATTTCACACTTTATTTTAGTTTAGTTTAAATCAAGTTATTTCAATTAATAGTTTTTGAAATAATCGATTCCAATGTCAAAATTTGGGGAAAAAAAGTTAAAAAAAAAATATATTTAATACAATTTTTGTAAGGATTGTGGATTTCAATAAAAAAAAAGTGTCTCACTGTTGGGTAGGCTCCCCTAACTATAGGTCGTTTCAAATCAAAAGTCCTGACTCTGAGTTTATTTTCTCCCTTCCAATAAAATTGAGAACAAATAAACAAAAAACTCAATTTTATTGGCTCATTGCGACAAATCAACTCAAAAATAACAACAAATCATGCTTGTTTGAATGAAAGAAATGCTAGAAAAAAAAATAAACAAACGAAAAATCTGAATTTGTTTATTAATGATTTCTATGGTGACGACTCCAAAATAATTGAAAATTAAAAATAAGATATTTACTGCCCAATTATACAAATGAAAAGATGTGAATAGAATTTTAAGTTATGAATTGCTATCATATAAACTGGACAGAAGGTCCATCTTCACCTTGTCCTATAATAATATCTTCGGCAAAGTTATCCCAACTGCCTTCAAATGATAAATAATTAAATAATTGTATGTTTTTTTGTATTGCCCGCGGATATGGAGTGATGCAAGCCCGGGAAACTTGCCTCCGCTTTCTGAGGCTAACCCAGTGAATCTCACAGACGGATCAATTAATTAAAAAAGGGATATCAAGAACTGTTCTTCATTATTTTATCGTAATTTTAGAAAAAGTTCAGCTGCTTCATAAATGCTTCCTTCCAGTAAGCGAATGAGTTTTTTTCATTTTTGCTCAATTTTCCATGGGACTTTTGATTTGAAACGACCTATAATAAAGGTTTTGGTGTTGCTTGAGCAATTAATTCAGTTTCTGTTTACCACTACAATTTTGTTTCCCGCTACAGTTTACATGCCTTTTTCTATTGGAA
This sequence comes from Episyrphus balteatus, assembly GCF_945859705.1. Taxonomy (NCBI): domain Eukaryota; kingdom Metazoa; phylum Arthropoda; class Insecta; order Diptera; family Syrphidae; genus Episyrphus; species Episyrphus balteatus. The sequence goes on from NC_079134.1 coordinate 172,475,446, forward strand.
ATACCTTACGGACCATCATTTTGATGTTTTATAATTTATACTTCAAACTCTTTAAAATTAAAAACTTTTGACATATTTATTTTTCAAAACATTAACAGAGCTTTAAATTTGAAGTTTCCATTAAAAGCAAAGGATTTAACTTAGAGACAAGTGGCCTTAATAGTTTAACAACGTTTTTGTGTAAAACAATAAAATTTAATAGGGGTTGGGGTCAAAATTCTGCCGGGGTCAAAATTCTTTTAACAAAATTCTGCTTTTCAAAATTCTGTTTTTCAAAATTTAGTTTTTCAAGATTCTGCTTTTCCTAATTCTGCTTTTCAAAATTCTGCAAAAAATTAAAAAAGGGTTTAGAAAATGTTAAAAAGCGCGTGCTTTTTAATATTTTCCAAACCCTTTTTTAATTTATTGCAGAATTTTGAAAAGCAGAATTAGGAAAAGCAGAATCTTGAAAAACTAAATTTTGAAGTTACGAGGTTTTCTCATGAGACCGACGATTTTTATGATCTTAAACACAACTTTTAACATGTCCTTAAGAGTTTTGAAACTTATCTGAGTTCTTTACTCTTAAATTTGTTGTTCTTTATTCGAAAACATTTTGCCTGGTGTAGCAACCTGCCAAACAAAAGCTGGAACTAAATTTATTTGTCCAGGCAATGTTTCTTGCAGCAAAAGTTTTTTGACTTTGGAGACTTAATGCTTAATGCTTCATCCGAAAAATACAAAAATCAGAGAATGTGCAAATACGGGACAGTCACGGGACAAATTACAAAATACGAGACACTTATACGTCCCGGGTTTCTAAAATAAAAACCCGGGACAAGCTGTAGAAATACGGGACAGTCCCGTGTAAACCGGGACGGATGGTCACCGTACATTTAATAGATTTTTAATAAAAACTCAACAAATTGTCCCTAGATGCAAAAGAATTGAAAAATTTGGAAGCTTTTTGTATTTTTGAACAATTTTTTAAAGAATTTTTATTTAGGGTTAACAGGTGGTAATTTTGCAATCAAGGTCGTTGAAAATAAAATAATAAAAAAAAAAAAAAATAGAAATACTGATGGCGCCTTTGCCTTGTCAATTTTGTTGACTGACAAGACAAGACTGTGGTCAAATACTTTGTTTAAACTGCAAATATTTGTCATAAGGCATTAGTTTTATTAATTCAATATTCAAAAATGAAATTTTACACCTTTTTTTAAGTTGTCAAAATTTGGCACCAATTTCAAAGAGTATAGTACCTACAATTTCCATTAAGTCTTTTATTAAATATATTTCTTTTTTTTACCAATGCTTTCAGTTAAATGAAACTTTTTAGTAGGTACTAAGTCTAGACGCCATGAATCATTTTGCCAGTCAGTCTATCATCTGTCACTCTCATCACTTTTTTCATTATTATTATTGAGTAGAAAATATTTGTCATGTGGGCTGCAAAATTCATCACACTTTATTTTTTTGTGCCTGTTGAAATAAAAAAAAAATGTCTTAAATAACTCAGCATTTATTTGTCTTAAATTAAATTTAGAATTATTGTAGTATTATTGCGGTGAGTTAGAATAAATTTCAAAAATAGCTTGTTGTTACTTATTTAAAAATTCTAATAGAATAGAAAAAAAAAACGCATTTTTCTTTTGTGTTTGTTTCAATAAAAGTTGGTGAATAGGACCTTGTTTGTTTTTCAACCACTTTATGTGTAAAAATGGTCACATTCAAGTAACTCGGATTATGAAATAAATGAAAGGCAGCTTCCCTTTGATCTCTGATCCCTGAAAATCACCCTTTTTTTCAATTCAATTTAAGTCTTTAAATTCAACTTTTGCCAAACACACAACTCCAATACTTTTATTAGAGCAAACAACCAAAAGGGTTGTTATTTTGTTCGCATTATCTCCCCTTAAAAAAAAAAACTAAAGTACCCGCTTTTCAGACAGATAACCCTTCTTAACACTTTTCCAACGACTGTCACTATTTTCACATTACAAACAAAAGAAATCACCAATCGATTGAAATTGTTTTCCATGAAAAAAGTATACAATACAAATCCAGCGAGAGTATGTATGTCCTTGTTAACCCACATACACACTGTATTTATGTGTGTAAGTACTTTTTGCCAACATATTATAGCGAACTCGTAAAAAACCCCCCATTCTTAACCTCACTTTTTCTTGCATGTGTCAAGTGTGACTACAATACCCCAACAGAGTCTCTCTACCAGTTATACAGTAGTACCCTACTTTCCAGCTTTTTTTTTCAAGGAGTAAAATGTAAAGTAATAAAATAAAGTAGGAGGTAACTGCCTCTCGTCCTTTTGGCACAAAGGCATTTCGTAAGTAGTAAGTAAGATGGAACCAAGTGCTTTTTATACGCATATTTACTTATTTAAAGAATTTTGGAGTGTAAATATTTTTGTGTTGTGTATTTTTTGAACTTTTTTGTTGCCATTGTTGTTGTTTTTTGTTTTTATTTTGAGGACAATTTATAATATTGTATAGAGTGCTACTGGCTGATGGCGGTGATGCCTCTTGAATGTTAATTAAAAAGCCAAAGAATATTACTTTCAACCAATTGGAGGGATTTTTTTTTTTTTTTAAATAAATAAAAATGTTTTATTAAATACTTTTTTGTTTGGGTTAAAGTGGAATTCAAGGACTTTTTTTTTGTATGTAGTCGTATTGACTGAGCTTTGAAGTTGGAAAATGTGAAAGTTTTTCATCATCTTTATAATTGTGTCGGTTAAATAGTAAAGAATTCTTTTTCATCAAAATGATGACTACAACAAAATGATTTTAAGTGTTCTTTAAACTTAAAAAAAAATAGTCAAATTCATTACACGTTTCTGTACATAACCGTTTTAGTTTAAAAAAAAAAAACAATTATTTGGTTAAGAAAGTAGAGGAAAAAACTTTTTGAGGTCCAAAAATAATATGCAGCAAAGCTTAAATTCGACCACTTCGAGAGATTCGTTCAATTTTTGACTACCGTTAACCCTTTCGAACCCAAGCTATGAAAATCAATTTTAAAAAATGTTTTTTCGGTATTATCGGGTCAAAAACATCACAACTAAGAAATATGAATAGCAAAAAGTTATTTTCCAAAATAATAAATAGCAAAACTAATGTTTAATGTAAGTAACATGCACTGCCTATGACCACCAAAAAAAGTCGGAGAACTGAGAAAATAACTTTTTATGAAACTATAATGTATGCTACTTCTTCTAAGCAAAAAAGCAAAACACTTTCAGCATTAACATTTTTTATATCTTTTTTTCAAAATTATGACCATATATAAAGTGAATTTCAGTCCCTTTCTCAATAAAAAAAATTTAAGGTATGATATTTGACTAACTTTTTGTAATAATCCAGTAACTAGGCATTATTATCTTTCAATTAAGCCATCGTTACCTAAGAAATTGTTTAATTTAATATTTTTTACGAATTTTTAGAAAAATGTTACATGAGAGTAACGCTGGGTCCGAAAGGGTTAAGAAAAATTAAATTTCACTTTTTGTACTTTATAACTTTTTCGCCCAAGAAAAAATGTAGCAAAATTAGATTTTTTTTTTTAAATGATCGAGCTATAAAACCTTATTCAAAAAATAAAGTTAAATTGATAATAACAAAAAAAAAAAATCATTCTTACTCGCTAATTTTTAACGCCTGTGTAATGAGTTAAACCCTCCTAAAGGCTATATTGTCTTTCTCAATGTAAACTTTACTTTCAATTAGCGGAACTTCCTATCAGAAAAGTCTAGTATTTTGAACGATGTTTGATTAGTTGGAGATAAATACAATTTCTTTAGGTAATGCTAAAAAATTGATTAGTATAAAACAACAACGTCAAAAAAAAAAATTTACAAAAAAAAAAAAAAATCTAGTTCCTTTGATCAGTCACATCTCTCAAAACGCATTTAGTTGTGCTGAATCTTAATTTGAGCTACGGTTTGTCAAAAAATCCAAGATGTTTAAAAAATTTTTTTTCAAAAACATTGAGTTGGAAAAATTCACTATCTTCTTTATAAGAAAAATAACTCATTTTTACTGCTAGAGCGTTCCCGGAAATGACGTTTTGACCTATAATATTTTTTAATTTTTTTTTTTAACAAAGTTAAACGGAATATTGGAATATTAAAAAAAAAAAGAAATATATTAGTGGCCTCGATTACCTATCATATTATTGACAAAAAATTATAATTTTAATCTAGAATCATTGCAAAACTGGCGTTCCCGGAATGACGGTTAATTGATGTGTACGCTTCTTGAAAAATAATTTAAACATTGATTTAATTATTTCATCCATGGCAATGATTATGTGACGATAAATAAGTTCGACGAGTTACCGAAAAGGCATTTATTAATACCACCTGCATGCTTTATAATTATAATTTTGATGCTTTAAGATATTTTTATACGATGCGTTATTTTTCTGCGGACAACATTAATCAAATGAAAATAATGAATTTTATTAACTTTTTTTAAAAAGAATATGATAAATATTTGAAGAATTATATTCAAAGGGGGTGTTTAGAAAAGAAATACTTTAAAATAATTGACTTTAATATGTTTTTAAGCCATTTGAATGTCAGTTTTTGAGTTATGGACATGTTTGGAAACGCTTTTTTGAGTATATTTTATGAAATAAAATATAGAAATAGAACTTTTCTAAACAAAACATATACATATATTCCGAGATGGTGGATAATATTTTAATCGGAAAATGATAAAAAACCTTTACGTAAATGTTGCTTTGATTAAAAAAAAAATTCCACCTCCATGATCCTTAACCACTTTTATTTTTCCAAATATGTATTTTAAAAAGAGAAAACTAAAACATTTTTGTAAGCGGAACATTTGGAACTATCCATATTGTGATAAGATTTCACTTTGCATTTTATAAATTTTGGATTAAAATTTTAAAAGATACCTATTAAAAGATATTGAGTTAAATGGATTGAAGTTGTATGGAGGGCTAAGAGCTGAAGTAAAAGTCAAAACGCTTCCATTGAATATTATGAGGAACATTTTTCTTCAACAAATGACATTTTGATACCAAACACTTTTTGTCCAAACTAATGACAGATGTTAATAGAGTTAAACCTTGCGCAAGTTATAGTACTAGATTTGAATTTTTAGTTTTTTTTGGACATAAAACTATCAGATTGGTTCCCTTCAAATAGCTATAACCTTGTTCTTGTTTCACTCAAAACCTTCAATGGAATGGATTTATACAAGCAGCATCACTTGCAAGTTTGAAAAGACACACATAAAAACCTATTTGAACAACATTATTTCTCATTCGTTTTAAAATTTAAAATCCCTAACCAAAAGCGTCTTCATTTTTGATATTTTTGTTTCTAAACATTTGTTTAAAAAATATACCTACAGATAAAAATCAGAGAAATAAAGGTTGATTTTTATGAAATTTATACTTAAAATTTTTGTTTAGGTATCATGTGTGCAAATAATCACCTCATTACAGTATCTCACATAAATGTCTACAAAAAAATATATGGCTCCAAAAAAAGTTAATTACTTTCAAGTGATATTTGTTTGTTTTTGTTTTTTGGTTTATTTAACCACAAAAACTATAAAAAAAACTCAGGGGTATTTTTATTTATAATTAAAAAAAAACACAAAAATAGATTAAAAAAAATTTCAAACATTTTCAACCACATAGAAAAGTAGGTACTTTCATCATTGAATAAAGAACAAACATAAAAAAAAAATAAACAAAACAAAAAATAATAATTATTAAATCTAAACTAATTAAATCTAAGTAATTAATTTTTGTTAAAATGCCATTCTTTGATGATAATTAGATAAATCATCATCACCAAATTAACTTAATATTTTTATAGCAATTAATCAATTAGTGAGAAAAGCTACATCACAGACAATATTTTATTAGTGAATCTCAGTGTGACGGTTGGTGACATTAAAATCTGACACACACGCTTCATGATGATTCGTTTTTGAGATTCTTTATGAGTGTTGGCTATGAAAGACGTTAGCGATGTGTAAACAACGCCCTAACTTAGATTCTCATTAAAAATCCATTTACAATTTAGAATCTGATGGCTAAATGGTGGCATAAATATACAATAGACTCGAAAGCTAGCGAGTGGGAATCGAGGGAAATAAAAATTAAAATGTCATCATGGTGGTCAGAGATATTTTTGAAAATTCAAAATAATAAATAAAAGAAAATTTATATAAAACAAAAGAATGAGAAAACAAAATTTTCCAGCACATTGGAATTAAAATCGAATAAAAAAAAAAACAATCAAAAATTCTATATAGCATCAAAAAATGTTGAACATTAGCCAGGAAAATAGCAGAAGCTTGATGCTTAACATTCACATTTGGAAAACGTCAACATTTTACAAATATTTTGTATATTTTTGTTTTATTTTTTCAAGAAATATCTTCAAGTTGGAAGTCTGTCAGTGGGTCAGGTGATATAGTGTGTGAGAAAAATGTATTTTTCAATTTTTCAGGCATAAAATATTGAGTATAGATTTTAACCTTCCAAAAAACTAATATCATTCTGCAGATACAACAAACAATCTGGAAGGAAAAATTTGCACTTAAAATATATTTCAACATTTATTTTTGTTTTAGAATAATTCTTGAAAAAGACTATCACAAACGCAAAGCTTATTGTAATTGCATAGTCACGGTAGATTTAAAAAGTAAAGCCCGGCTTAGGGACAATAATTTTACGTTATGACGTCATAAAACAGGTTGTGTGGTTTTGCTAAAAAATATTTTTTAATATTTCTTCTTCTAAAGAATAAAGCCATACTTAAATTTTTACAATTCGTAAAAGGTATACAAATAATTTATTGAAAACAATCATTTTTCATGAAAAAAATTAAAAAAGTGAAAAATTTAAATCCATTTTTTTATATCACAATTTTATACCATTTGAAAGCCTATTGTTTTTCCATCTCAAAATGTTCATATCATCCATGTCTGTACGACATCAACAAAAAGAGCTAGCATTTTTTGAACCCAATCAATTTTCATAAAAAAAAGAAAAAAAAAAATCATTCTTTTTTATCTTCTAACACCATTAAATCTATTTTTTTCTATGACAATCTATAATAAATTGTATATCATGTGAAAGCTTATTATTTCACCTTTTATATGACGCTTCAATCATATTTCTACGATGCCTACAAAAAAATTAAGAATTTTTTAAAAGCAACCATGTCGAAATTTCAAACTGAGAATACGGTGGTACTTCCAACACTGGTGTCTGGTCATGGGGAACAGAATTATTTGTGAAGTTTTTTAATTTAACATTTTGCAGCATCTAGTAAATGTACCGTTATGTGTGATATATCAATATATCGGCATGCTCAATAAAGTTAAATAAAATTTGTATCTGCTCTAGAGCAAAATAAAAAGCTTGTTAAGAAATAAAACTTTATTGTACCGTTATCTCTAAATTGTTAATACGAAATTTTGCACAAATATAGTCCTATTATCTATCTACAGTATAAATTTCATTCATAAAGGGTTAAAAACGGTCCAAAAAACTTGGGACAGAAAAACTTCAACTTTCTACAAAGTCGCGTTTGGAAAATAGCCACTTTTTTGCAATTTTTTTATAACCCTATTTACCCTATTAAGTGATTAAATTTTTCAAAATCTTTCATTGGTATTCGTCTTTTTCAGGTAGAACGGGAGAAAAGATTTATAAGACGTTATCATGTCAAAAAAAAAAAAAAAAAAAAATACTTCATGACTTTTGCTTCTATAGTGCGCTTTATTAATATTAATGCAACTTCATATGTTTCATAACCTAGAGACGATAAAAACGCTTTAAACGGTGTTTCATTTTTCGAATTATGTCAAGTAGTTTAAAAGTTATGATGGAACAGGTGAACATAAAAACAGAAAAACTTAAAAAAAATCTCATTTCTTTTTTTCCAAAAGCTGCAATTATTTGTAGAAATTTCTCTCCCAACCACTGATTCAGTGTGCAACCTTTGATCTCTTCAATAGGTCATTCCAAACAAAATCATTGTTCCGCATCTTTTGTCCAGATGTTCCATTGTCTTGTTAACAATTTTCATCTTCTTTTTTTACTTTATTTTACCCTATTTCTACAAATGTGACTCGTAAATTAGTTTCGGAGACAAACGAACACACACACGAGTCTATGTTTATTGTCGTTCCGTGCATTTATTTTTTTTGCACAAAGAGAAATTCGTCTCCACTTCGATATGGTCACACAGCAGTAGAAATAGCATCCATCAGCTCTAGCTATTCTAAACTGTCAGACAAGGCTTTCTACCGACCATTTGTACCTTTGTTTCCCTCTTATCTGGATTATGGGTGCAGGCAAAAGCACCACAGACACATTGAGCTCGAGGCGACCCTCCACACGAGAGATTCGGCTTATAACACACATTCATTACCTTCAACTCTATAATAGAACTGACTACGATGCAACTTCGTTTTGGATCTTCCTCCTGATTCCCACCTCATCTCATCTCATGCCGATGCTCTGAAGCTTAAGCTTGGGATGCGAATGCGAAATGTTGAATGCAATTCCCGGAATAGCGATGGTAAAAATTACCGCTGATTAAATTTAATTTCACCGCTAAGCTGGAATTTATTGCATTTCTGTAATACTCTCTGTGGCTCCAGTTTCACATTCAATGGGAGTTTGGATGGAGATGGAGAGCTCTCTGGAACATTGCGCGCGCGATGTGTGGTTCTTACTTTTTTTCCTGCCTTGGTAGATTATAGTGCATTAGGAAAAGAGTCTTTTGTGTACCTCCTTGGGTAGCCTCTTTTTGGCCAAACGTTATAATATTCGTTACAGCTAGTAACCTACCGACGACGACGACCTAGGGAAAACTTAACTATAAGCTCATGGAGTAACCAACAACATTTATTATGTCGGTTAGTAAGAAAGAACCAAACAGAAGTGTGGTGCGACGCGAGTCAGCAGCTTGTGGCCTGCACACAAGCATATAAATATTTTAAAGCCATATGTCTTCGTCTACATCGTCGTCGTTGTCGGTGTTTGTGGTCTTCGTGTGCAAGTAATGACGATCTATCTTCAGGGAAAACTGATCCAGGCCATAAGATGCCAGTTATAAGAACAACCCAAATGCCCTATATTTTCCGCCACTACTGTGGGGAGTTAATTTTTGTGTAGATATGAGTTGGCCTCTGACACACAAGTTGTGTTTTTTTTTTTCTTAAAGTTGGTAATTTATCGCACGAGTATCGATTTGGCTGAAGAAGATTATTATTGGCGGCGTTCCATTGGCGTTTTTGTGGTAATCTATTAAATTGGTTTTTTAGGATACAAATTAGACAATGAAGGATAATAATAATTAAACTGCATTGCTGGGTGGAGAATTATTGATTTTAAAAAATACCAATGATTAATGAAAACTTTTGAAATATCTACAAAATTTGAGTATCGTCAAATTACTAGCAAAGGGTATTTCCATTGTAACGGGCGTGACACAGTTACATTATTTTTTGTTCCCAGTTGGTTTCAAGGCCTAATGTATTTAGTTGTTAATATATGTTTCAAATCACATTTTTTAAACCTGTCGTTCAACTCATCAAATAAAATGTAACGGGTGTGACGTTGTAGAGTTTTTAATAAAAAGTCGTGCATATCGTATTCAATATGAAAGGAGATATAATTACGTTTCCAGTAAGAATATATTTGAAAGAAGTTAATAAAAAAAAAATGATTTAAAAGCTGTGTTTTTATTATAATTTAAAAATGTAACGGGTGTGACATTGTAGAAAGAAACGTATTTAAACAATATTTAAACATTAAATCCATTTTTTTATATAAATTTTATGGGATCTGGTCAAAATTCTGGCTTCAAAATTCTGCTTTTCAAAATTCTGCTTTTTTAACGAAAATTCTGTTTTTCAAAATTCTGCTTTTTTTCTATTCTACTTTTCAAAATTCTGCTTTTTAAAATTCTGCTTTTCAAAATTCTGCCAGCATTATACTTGAACAAAAAAATTCTGCCAATTCTGCTTTTTTTTTATAGCATATGCGCTGACTAAAGAAAAATACACCTCATTAATGTAATTCAACATTGGTACTTTCCTAAATTTTTTTTAAGTGTCGCAAATATTTTTTTAAAATGCATAGACTGACTTTCTTGCAAATAAAATCTATAATTTTTTGGAACCGATGTTGTTTGATACAAGATATTCCTTTTCGTATTCAAATTTTTGAATAGGTATTCATTTTTTTTGACAAATTAAAAAAATTTGAATTATTTTCGGAAATGTTTAGTTAATACCTTTTCTTCATATTTTTAAATTTATTCATTTATAAAGAATGCAAATTATGTAGGTAAGTTATCAAATAAGCAGATCATTTTTCAAGAAGATGATTTAACAGAATTTTGCAAAAAATTAAAAAGGGTTTGGAAAATGTTAAAATGCGCGCGCTTTTTAACATTTTCCAAACCCTTTTTTAATTTTTTGCAGAAGTTTGAAAAACAGAATTATGAAAAGCAGAATTTTGAAAAACAGAATTTTGAAAAACAGAATTTTGAAAAGCAGAATTTTGAAAGCAGAATTTTGTGAAGCAGAATTTTGAAAGCAGAATTTTGACAAAAGAATTTTAACCCCAGCAGAATTTTGACCCCAACCCAAATTTTATACCATCTAAAAGCCTTCCTATTTTTTCAGCGCAAAATATTTATATCAAACATGTCTGTACGACATCTATAAAAAGAGCTAGAATTTATTGAACCCAATCACTTTTCATCAAAAAAGGCAAAAAATCAATCTTTTTTATCTTCTAACACCATTAAATCACTTTTTTTATATGTGAACTTTAAAAAAAAATTATATCATGTGAAAGCTTATTATTTCACCTTTAATGTCACACTTCAATCATATTTCTACAATGTCTACAAAAAAAGTTAGATTTTTTAAAGCCAACCATCTCGAAATTTCAAAATGAGATTATGGTACTTTCTACACTGGTGGCTGGTCATGGGCAACAGATCTTCACAGGTGTTTTGAGGTATTTCTGAAGTTTTTACATTTATGTAACTTTGTGTAGCTTGTAGTAAATTTACCGCTATGTGTGATTTATTAAATGAAAGGTCGTACTTATTATCAGCATGCTCAGTCAAGTTAAATACAATTTTTATGTGCTCTAAATCAAATAGAGGAACTTGTTGAAAAATAGAACTTTATTTTACCGTTACCGTTACCGTTTTACAAAATTGATTGCACAAATATCTATCTGCAGTATAAATTTTATATATTTATTTATTGAAGAAAAAAAGGTAAAAATAAAAAACGGTTAAAAACGTTCATAAAACTTGTGCCAAAAAAACCTGTTTTTCCCGTTATTCAGTCAAAAATCTTTTTTGAATACCATTTGGCAAAATGCATGCACATGGCCATAACTTATATGTCCCATTGGTTTGAAATTTTTGAAAAAATTGCTAAAAATGAAAAAAAAAAACTACCTAAACATACCCCTAAAAAGTACGTGTTTCTCAAAAATTCATATTTCGAAACGCAGAGACTTAAAAAAAATCCGTAATAGAACCCTAATTTTTTTTATTATCTTTTGAATATCATTTTTCAAGTTGTCAAAAAAGTTTCCCCTATCTATATTTAGTATTTTGTCAAAGGTCTACAACATGTTTAAGTTAAAAAAAAATTATAACTTGGTTTCGAAATTTTCTAGATTTTTTTTCAATACCTTTGTTAGCCTTAAAATAAATTTATCTATCGATTAAAAAAATTCAACGTTCTTCAACGTCGCGTTTAGAAAATAGCCACATTTTTGCAAATTTTGTTTTACCCCTATTTACCCTATTTAATGATTGAATCCTTCATTAGTATTCACATTTAGGTTATTATCTTTCAAATAAGCTATAGAAGATTTTTTGTATCTCCAATAGTTTGTTTTCAATTTTTAATTGCCGTACTGCTAAAAATTTCAGGACTTTTTCGTGGATGCTGCCATGGTTCATCGATTTGTAAGGCGTTAACATTTGGGTATCTTTAAAGTCTTTTAGTGAACTTCTTTTATAGCTTTCTCCATTTAAAAGTTGGCAAAAAGAATCTCAAAGAAAACCAGCATCTAAACAAACTTTCTGAAACACACAGAATTACAATGGGTATAGTTTTTACAAAACGGGTAGATTCTTCCCCAATTGTTATAATATTACAGCCTTCATAATAAATTCATCCTGTTTCCTTTATTGATTCTCGACCTCAACCCTTGACGTTTCCTCATTTTTTTTTTTATCCGATACAATGCAAATTAAAAAAAAAAAGGTTACGTATACGCCTCAGTGTACAAGTAAACTTCAATTCAGGATGAACAAATAGACTTCATCATCACCCCCGCTTCAGGGTCACTTGACTTTTCAAGTTTCATTGGCAAGCACATATTGTACACATATTATCCGTTCCGTATACCCGTACACAACGAGACAAAACTTAATAATAAACCCCACAAACCAAACGACACACAACAAAATAACAAAGAGAGTGAACAATATCTTCCATCATGCAGACTCTATTCAATTGAGCTATTAATTGATTTCAGGGAGAGTCGGAGCGGAGCCTGGCTTATGGCTATATAACCATTATTATAAATGGAAGAGAAGAAACATCACGTTTTTTATTGGATAACAACAAAAAGATGACAAAGAAAATAGATACAAAACAGAGCATAGACGAGTTGTTGTAGCCTCGTCTGAGCGACATATACACAACAAGTGCGTTGCCTCGAAGCTTGAAAATACAATGAGCTTGCTTGCCGCTCAATGGCTAGATTAAGATACGTAAGTTCAATTAATGTGAGGAGACGTTTTAGTGCATATATACGAATATGACTATAAGCTGTTTTTATAAAAGATCCAAAACGGAACAATCATAGACTCGCGTTGTTTTGTGGTGCTGCAAGAGAGTGTTGAAAGAAAATAAAATAGAAAAAAAAAAGTATCTGATATCTTTTTTTTTTGTTGAGATATAAAAATCACAATAATATAATTGAATTAAACTGGAGATGAGATGAGAGTGTGAGTATATAGTTGTTTTGTTGATGATGATGATGATGAACAACTGTTCGTTCGCGCGCATTTCTGACACAATTGGTGATACTCTCAACTAGTAGGTAGTTGTTTTTTTCTCTATTTTATTCTATCAAATTGAATTACTTTTATATTCGTTTTTTTTTTTACGACTAAGACGCGACGATGTCGATTAAACTCATCACACAAAGAAAATTATTGTTGTTCATGTAAGATTGTTTTTATAGAGTTTGATTACAAAAAAAAAAAATAAGTACGTGTGAAGTCTATGATCAGGCAGGTATAGAAGCAATTCGAACGTGTTGTTGAATCACGAAAACCTGATGAAAACCAGAGCATGTTATATAAATTGATGTAAACAATTAAAATCAAGGTTTGCAAAGTTGTTTATTTTGGAATCCAAATTACTACATTTTTGGATTGAGAAGAGGATTTTTTTGATAATAAATTTTGATAATATTTTAAAAGGACTTATTCTCAAATTAAGTTATCTAGTCCAAAATTAAGTAAGCTTTTTTTATAGTTTGAGATAAAAATGAAGCTTGATTGGATTTTGCAGTTAATGTAAAATGGTACATTTTTATTACTTAGTTGTTTTGTATGTTAGTTGTTTTATATTATGCAGAATATAAATTAATTTTAACAAGTTTTAGGGATTCTGATCGACAAACTCCTTCTATGCAAACAAAACAAAACAAAATGTGCTCAAGTTTAGATTTGCTTTCTTTAAACTTGATTGAAAATTTACCCAGTTACCGTTGAATTCAACACAAGTTTCTTGAAAATTACTTCAACGATTTTTATGAAAAAAAAAAACATTATAAGCAGAAGGCAGCACCCAAGTAACAATTTAGCTTTCATAAGGGTCAATGCAATCTATTTTTTGGCTTGCATTGGAAGAAGGACAGGTCTTATACAAATCATTTTGGTGCATTTTACCGAAATTGCATAGGACTTTCCTTCACATGTAATCCACAAGCTAATAGCTTGTGACAAACAGTTTTAAATGACCTTACGGAGGTCTTCCTGCAGAGGGTTTATCTAATGCACAAACCGGATTACATTGCATACTTTAAAAATAATAACATTGCATACTTAAAAGAACCTGTTGGAGCAGAGGCCTTCTGTCACTTGAATATACGAGGCTTCCTTAGAACGGTTCAAAAAGGTCATAAAAAGGCCTTCTTTAACTAAAACTTACAAGGCTTCCTCTAAACACTTCTAGATAGCCTTAAGGAGACCTCTTTTTTTTCCAAAATGGTTAACTTGCGTCAGTAAGCCTTAAACTAAACTAAACTAAACTAAACTAAACATATACAAACTATAGCTTGTCGAATCGAAAAAAATACACCTTATGCAAGCCAAATTGTAACTTGGGCAAGCCAGCACCTTACCAGTAGACCATGCTCGAATATTAAAAATGAGTGAAAAAAGGGAGCTAATTAAAACCTCACATTTGAATGCAATGTTTTTTTATAATGCGTTACAAACATTGCATATCTGCAGGATAAAAAATTTGCACACTTACAGGTGAAAAACATTGGATACTTCAAAAAAAAACATTGCATACTTACAAGAATCTCTTGGAACAGGTCTTATAAAAGCCTTCTGTCACTTGAAAATACAAGGCTTCTTTAGAACGGTTCAAACAGGTCTTATAAAGGTCTTCTTTAACTTATATGTATTTACAAGGCTTCTTCTAAACACTTCTAGATAGCCTTAAGGAGACCTTTTTTTTTCCAAAATGGTTGACTTGCGTAAGTAAGCCTTAAACTAAACTAAACGTATACAAACTATAGCTTGTCGAATCGAACAAAATGGACCTTATGCAAGTAAAATTGTTACTTGGGCAGGAACAATAACTGTAGCCATAAATAACAATGTAGCCATAAAATATGTCATTTAGTTGATTTTTATATGCTAAAACGAATAAGAATATATGTAGGTAAGTGAAAATCTCTTTAAAAAAACGATACACTTATAAATTTCCAAACTTTAGTTTCATATGTTGCTGAATAAAGTTAATATTCATTTTGCATGTGAAAGGTCAACTTTTGAGAGTGATAGAAAAGTACGAACTTGTACCAAAACACCCTGTACAAAATTATTTTTTTTATGAAATGTTGCATTTAACATGAGAAATAAGAATCGAAAGGATTCAAATATCTTTGCTAAGAGGGTAGTTTTTGAATTTGTTGTGGAAAAATTTGCTGTAGCAAAAACTATTTTATCAAGTCCTTAATTTTCCCTTTTTTTCGTATTTCCCGATAACATATACAACAAACAGGGGCGTACACACGATTGGGGGAAAGCGGGGCAATGTCCCGGATATCCCAACAAGACGGACCCGATTGGAGACAATGTACAAAATGCAAATTATTATAAGTAACGAAGCAAAAAGTTAAAATATTTGACATGAATCACTTCGGACACAAGAGAGCCAAATTATATTCTTCAGTGTAATGCATAATGAATTGGTAGCCAGCCACATAATAATTCATCTCAAAAAATAAAATATTTTGTTAGGGGCTCTAAAATAATAAATCGTCGGTTTTTTTTAAAGAAAAATTATATATTATCTTAGGGCGTCAAAAAATGTGACCTAAGCGACCAACAAATGATACATCAGGGACCCAAACAAAAAAAATAAGTAGGGCGTATACGTACTTTTTTAATTGCTCTTTGCTATATAAAAGGGGCCCCCAAATATCAGAGGGCCCCGGCAACTCAACTGCAAATGTACTCAGCTATAATACTGAGGGATTGCGAAGTTGAATTTGTAATTGACAGTTAGGCAAAACAGGTCTGCTTAAAACAACTTATTAAAATATAATGACCCTGAAAGTAGCAGACAACAGACAAAAAAAATCTTTGGCAGCTAGCCCAGTAGAATTAAACATTTCAAATGGAAAAAATTAGATCGTGCAATTTTTTTTCATAGGATGATAGAGGGGATCACTGAGAGCTTAAAACCAGTTTTTCGGGAAAATCGACCTTGTGCTTAAGCCGCCATCTTGGATTAAAGGTAAAACACGTTTTAGTGAATAACTCGGCCATTTTTGATTTTTGACAAAAATTATATATGTAAAACTTGTAGAAAATTTTATTTTCTATAACTTTTGTCTTAATAAATTTTTCTATATGACCCATATTTTTCGAGTTAATTTGAAAAAACTATACCCCTAATCAGCTTAAACTTTATACCCGCTTTGATTATAGATTTTAAGATCAACGCAATATGGGAGTGTTTTTATATGTTTTTGGGGATGATAAATCTAGCTGCAATGTTAGTTTTTGCAAATTCATGAAATTTTATAAACAAAAGGAACTATCTCAAAATCGGTAAGTGTCGTTTTAAACAAAATTAATAAATATTATAATTGATGTCTAGCAAGACAAGCTAGTCTTTGAATTTTTCAAATCGGTTCATTAATGCCTGAGATATGACCAATTGTTTATAATAAGAGCTTAAAAGAGAGAGTGAGTTATAAACAATTGGTCATATCTCAGGCATTAATGAACCGATTTGAAAAATTCAAAGACTAGCTTGTCTTGCTAGACATCAATTATAATATTTATTAATTTTGTTTAAAACGACACTTACCGATTTTGAGATAGTTCCTTTTGTTTATAAAATTTCATGAATTTGCAAAAACTAACATTGCAGCTAGATTTATCATCCCCAAAAACATATAAAAACACTCCCATATTGCGTTGATCTTAAAATCTATAATCAAAGCGGGTATAAAGTTTAAGCTGATTAGGGGTATAGTTTTTTCAAATTAACTCGAAAAATATGGGTCATATAGAAAAATTTATTAAGACAAAAGTTATAGAAAATAAAATTTTCTACAAGTTTTACATATATAATTTTTGTCAAAAATCAAAAATGGCCGAGTTATTCACTAAAACGTGTTTTACCTTTAATCCAAGATGGCGGCTTAAGCACAAGGTCGATTTTCCCGAAAAACTGGTTTTAAGCTCTCAGTGATCCCCTCTATCATCCTATGAAAAAAAATTGCACGATCTAATTATTTCCATTTCAGCTTAATTTTTTGTACATCCCGACTGGGCTAAGCGGATATCTAAGAAACAAGAATAAAAAATGGATTTCTGTAAATGGCGATTTGTTGTAATTTTGATTTTGAATATGTGCCATTTTTTTTTTTATTTCGGTAATGTGTAAAATTTTACAGTAAAAATAAAACTTTGGCAAGCTCTCCTGGGCTAACGAATGGACATTATTTAATGAAATTGAAACAGTATACTAACTTTTCAAAACTCTAAATGTGCTATTTTTTAGTTTTTCGTTTTTTTGCTTAGATCATTTGGCAGCTCATAACTTCCTCAAAAATGACTATTTCATGCAAAATTTGGTTCCGCTACCATACCTTTTAATATAATCATAATGTGCATATAATACCTATTATCTATTATTGCTAATTTTGAAAATCTCGATTTGCGCTTCGACCTTTAAAATTGCGACTTCCGGACATGAGATTTTTCTAGACTTTTGAGCTATGTTATAGAATGCCAAACCGAAGGTATTGAAAAAAAAATTTCTATTAGCATTCATTCCGAGGTTAAACCCTTATTTGACTGGATTCTTATATTTATGTTTTTTTTTTTTTTTAATAATATTTTTAAAATTAAGTTTTTTTTTAATTTAAAATTCAAAAATTCAAAATTTGAAAATCTAAAAAATAGCACATGTAGGTTTTGAAAAAACAAATACATGCAAATTTTTAAAAAAAATTTTTAAGTAATATTGGATTTTATATCCGCGGCCAAACTTTTAAAAATTAGTTTTTTTAAAAATTTAAAATTAAAAAATTCAAAATTTGAAAATCTAAAAAATAGCACATGCAGGTTTTGAAAAAAACAAATACATGCATATTTTTTTTTTTTAAGATTAATATTGGCTTTTATATCCGCGGCCAAACTTTTAAAAATTAGTTTTTTTTTTTAAATTTAAAATCATCCATTACAAAATTAAAAAATCTAAAAAATAGCACATGTAGATTATCAAAAATACTTTATGTATATTTTTTATTTACTCAAAAATAGTCATTTTTGAGGAAGTTATGAGCTGCCAAATGATCTAAGCAAAAAAACGAAAAACTAAAAAATAGCACATTTAGAGTTTTGAAAAGTTAGTATACTGTTTCAATTTCATTAAATAATGTCCATTCGTTAGCCCAGGAGAGCTTGCCAAAGTTTTATTTTTACTGTAAAATTTTACACATTACCGAAATAAAAAAAAAAATGGCACATATTCAAAATCAAAATTACAACAAATCGCCATTTACAGAAATCCATTTTTTATTCTTGTTTCTTAGATATCCGCTGCCAAAGATTTTTTTTGACTGTTGTCTGCTACTTTCAGGGTCATAAAATATAAAAGTTACAAATAGGTAGGTACCTACAAAAAACGCCTAATTTCAATCATTTTGAGAATGTCCGAGTGTTTAAGATATCTTTATATCTATTTTTGTATACCAAGATTTGTTTTATCTGTTTAAAGTTCAAGAAAAAAATCCCGGAGAAGTATTAGGGTCAATGTGGGTAAATGTAAACAGGGGTAAATGAAAACATGGCTCATAACAAGCTTCAGTTAGATCTCTTTGATGCATACATAAGTACAAATCGCGGACGCATGTATCTTTTAACTTATACGTCAAGCTCATTGCGTCAAGAGAGAATTCAATCGACTAGCGTATTTTCCGTGAAAGATAATTTTTTAAAGTGCCAAACAAGTCGTTAGTCTTTCAGAAAAATTAAATATTTTTGCAGATTCAATTAAGTCAGTATAATTTGCAAATACTTTTTTGTTTTTAATTTTGACGTAGATTCTATGTGATACAAGCAAATTTTAAAATACAGGACATTTATGTCGATTTGCATGTGTTTACATTTACCCAAGAATATTTTTCATAATGGGTAAATGTAAACAACGTATTCTGGGGGTAAATATAAACATATATTTTTGCTGAAATTATTGGTTTTAATAAAAATAACGTATTTTTAGTCAATTACTATTGCTAAAGTGCCGCGGAGTCACATTTTAAAGTAGCCAACACCACCATTTTCAGTGGATGATGTTGCAAAATCGGTCTTTGACGTAAAAAAACAAAAAATATGACGTTCAGAGCTGCTCAGGATGCATATTGGGCGCCTATATAAAGAATCAAAGGAAGAAAACAAAAACTTTTATTGGAATTTGAAAAAGTTTTTGTCAAATACCTTCTTGAACGTTTTTCAAGTTGTTATCCATATGATAAAGAGGAAATTCAAAATTTTATACCACCGTTTACATTTACCCCGAATTTGCAAAAAAAACACAAACATGGTGGGGTATTTGTAAACATGCCATATTTGACAGTAATATAAACAATTTGGGAAATATTTGTTTATATTTTTAAAGAAGAATTGCCATCATTTCATATTTGCATTTGAAGATACCATTCAAGTTGTTCCGTGAAAACATATAAAAATCTAAAGTCGAAAGAAAAAAAAGACATGAAATTGTTTACATTTACCCACATTGACCCTATTGTTTAATTTTGTTTTAATCAAAACTTTAAGTCCGAGTTTTAGCTTCATCACATAAAAAAAACTGTTAAAAATACCGGTTTAAGAATTATTTTTTTTTCAAGATAATGTTTTTCAAAAAGCCGCAATTCTGTCTATTATTAGTGTGTTAGTGTTTGTAAAAGGAACTGCAATCTCAAGGAACTTAACGATTTACACTTTAAAATAGAGTATTAATCTAAAATCTAAGTATGCCATTTAATTTCTTTGAAGAACTCTGAAAATTGTTATCAGGCGGTTCTCGTGTACAAATCTATTTATGATATGCTGCACTGTTGCAGGACTCATGTTGACAGCTTCAGCAATTTTCCGCCTTGAAAGTCCTTTTTGAAAATGGTTTATGACGAGTTTTCGCTGCTCAAATGTTGTTCGCGGACCCATTTTAAATTATTAATTTTGCAAGGGAATTATTTTCTAAAACTAACAAAAAAACTTATCCCGAAAATAAAAAGGACAATAATTTCAAAAGTGCCTACCTTAAAAAGTTTTACCTTCTGCCGTTAGCGCTTATGAAAGTAGCTGGATCAAATAACCTGTAATATTAATTTTTTCTGTTTTTCAGCTAAATATACTCTAATTTTGTTTGTGTTTCCTTGGTAACATTGAAAATTAGCATACGTTTTCCAGTTTATACTGAGTGGATATCTCATTTTGGTTCGAAGATATTGAGCTTTAAGTTTTCAAAATTGAACTGGATCATTTAAGCTGTTACCCACTGTATGAAACAAATTTTAAAAAAATTTACGACCCGTTTTGAATAAATTGATTTTACAAAAAAAAAAAAAAAATTGGAAATATTAAAAAAAAAAAAAAAATACAACACTGAGGGTTTTGAAAATTTCAAATATATATAAATTTCCATTGAAATCGGTTAAATCTTTTATGAGAAAGTCAGAAATCAAGAAAACGGTTCTATGTCAGAAACTGTTAATATGGGTTAAAATATTTTTTTTTAATTTTAAAAATAGAGACATTTACATAGCCGATTAAAAATAAATAACTTTTTTCATGATATAGTCACATTGCAAGTACCATTAATTTTGGTCAAACAAAAATTTTCAACTCTCCCCATTGGAAAGTATACCAAAAACTCTGAACTTCCAAGTTTGAAACAAATCACAGCCCGAAATAAAGATAGAGAGAATTGCGGGACCCACATTTTTAGCAGTCTCTATCATTATAATGTCATGTCTGATTGTTATCACGAGTTCCATTTTTTATGAATCCGAAATTTACTTAAAAGAACCTATATCGCACGTAAAAACTACCACTTTCTTGCATTTTATGTGAATCATATTTTTAAAGATAACTTTTTAAAAGTATTTAAAAAGTATCCACATTAAATTGAACCCATCATCATGTAAAAATTAAACGTTTCATTATCCACCTTCCTATAACTGAAGGCTGAGAGGAGTATGAGTGCAATAAACAAGGATAAATCTGTTCCGATGATTTTAATTCAATATACTCGTAGCTTTCGTTACTCAAGCAAATAATTTAAATAATCTCAAAAAATGCTAAATTTAACTCAGAAAAAAGTAAAAAAAAAATCCACTTCAATTTAATTTAAATAAGCCTTGCATGCCCTTGCACACAAGCAAGCAAGCACAAATCCAGAATAAAACTCTCATAAAAAAATAGGTTTCTAATTAATTTCCCTTTAATGGACCGAACTTCCTGTAAAAGTACTTTCCCAATGAAAAAGTAAAATCAACTCAAAATAAAAAAAAAGAGAAAATTTAAATGTAGGTACCAACTTCGTACTTCTGCTTCCTATTCATTCACGTAGGTACTTTATTAATGAATTTTCCTGCTCCGTTTGCCAAATTAATGTCGTTTTCCGCCGCCCGCCCGCCTCCCTTAAAAAAAATAAAAAACTTTCCCCCCACGATGCAAACTAATTGCAAAAGTTCTTACTTCCTTCATTTCTTTATCATCTCTCTCATTTAAAATTGATTTCTTCATCTCGTTATTTTTTCCCCTCTGTGTTGTTGCTGGACATAGGAATTATTTAATATGACAAGAAGTATTTACAAGATTAACAAAGAACGGAGGAGACAAAAAAAAAACAATTTTTTAATTGTATACCTTTAAAGTGTCTTAAGAGGGCTTCAAGAAGCCACACCTTTTCTCATAATAATGAAAACACTCATATATTAGAGAAAGAATGAGTACCTACTTTGTTTTTTTTTGCAAGCGCCACGGATCGATATAGATAAGCAAGCAGCAAGCAAGTAAGAACCCGCAACAAACTCTTGAAAACAGCAACAACAACAACAACAAGTAATAGGGTGGTTATGTCTACCCTTTTTATGTTGCGGTTGCCATGACATCGCACCCATCACCCGGTTGCGCGCCATTGACATAAATCACAGCTCAAGGTAAAATACTTAAGCTGCGCTTCAGAGCTTCAAACGAATAAGCGACAATTTTAAAATCTCAATGTAATTCTATGAATACGCTTGGATAGCTGCTGTTTTGTTCATTCGTTTATACATTTATATCTGGCGTTGTTTTAAGGTTCTTTTTTGTCATCCCTCATTTTACACGGGGTTGTGTAATGTTTTTTTTGTGTTTTTAAAAACCAGGGCTGGAATAAGGTGAATAAATTATGACAATTTATCTGACTTTCATGGTCACACTTCCTTTGTAGTTGTATAAATATTTTATCTTTTAGACCCTTTGAGGTCTATTTCGTGGACTTTCTGGAGTATTTTAACAATTCTATGTTCTTTAGGTATTCCTACTATACATATTATATAGACCTTTAATTGTGTGCCAGGGTCTTAAATATCCTGTAAGGGTCCTAAACCTATGTGAGACCTTAAAAGATACAAAAAAATCCTAAATAAAATCGAGCAGATGAGAGTATTTCCGGTTCTCTTCCAAATTTGTTCGAGTATTCATCCTAAATCATAATTTGTAGATTTTAAGATAAATATTCTCTTAGGGTCTCTAACGTTATTTACCCCTCAGATTTTTTTAAAAGACGTATATAAGAGTTTTTGACTTTATGATTTGAATGCTTTCAAATGTTGTTTAAATTTTTTAAAACAAAAAATTTTTTTAGGGTCTTAAGTTTTGTCTTGCACCTTAGAGCCACTTGCACTTTATGAGCCCTCGTTTTTGCATTTTCCTTATTTTTAAAATACATTAATAAATTAAAAGTCTTTTTATACTTCAGCGTTTTTTAGAAAGTTGTTTAGGGTCCTAACTCCTAAACCTCTTCCGCTGCCTATCAAATGTCTTTTAAAACATTTAAATCTATTCGAGCAGTTTCGTTTTTAATGTTTGGGTGCTTATAATGCGAGACAGCTTATAACATCCATCTCTGCTTACCTAACTAATGTTTAATGTGATAAATATTTCCTAAGGGTCTTAAATTAGATTTACTGCCCAAATATTGCTTTAGGGACCTGATTATGATTTTATACTCAATGAGATGAAAATGTCAGCCTATTCGGCTTTAAATATTGGTTTTATTATTTTTGATGTTTTGGTGCCTTTAATCACCTTTAAGACCTACGAAGTCAAAAAGACTTAAGGGGCCAAGCGGCAAAAAAAACTTTAAAACGTATTTTTGTTGTTTTGTTCTTTTTTTTAGATGTACTTCAGACTTTCAAAGATGGGGTCCTTTTCCTTCTTAAAGTAATCTGTTTTTTAAGGTCCTAAAATTGAATTTTTTTTTTAAGTTGGTGTAAATGCTACCGAAATATGTTTTGGTGCCTTTAATATCCCGCACTTTTAGAGTCTGAAATTTTTTTAGGACCCTTGTATCTTGAATTGCGTCTTTTTGTGTTCAAATATAAATACAAAGTTTGTGGGCCCATTACTTGTTGCCTAGTTTGTCCTATTCATAATTCAGCACTGATTTTTTAAGGGGTGCTATTAGAGAGAGGGTTGTGTTGTTTTGTGTTGATGTAGCTAGTTGAAGAAATGGAAAAGTTGAGCAAGTAAAACGACATAATTTCTGTGCTTTCCCAGCGCCCACTTAACTACCGTTTATGAGAGAAGAAGAAAAGTACTATGGCAACGTGCAATGGTTGTTTGGTATTATAGAACACTCACGTTTATATTATTCTATATAAGAGTGTATACAGTTACATGTACCTACTTACGTACAAGGACAGTAAGGTGGCTGTGGGTTATTTATTATTGCACTCTCTACGTCGCTGACTAAGGACACACTCATACAAAATCTCAAATGGAAGAAATCCACCTGCACCTCTCTGTGCAGCTGGTGCACAATTTTGATATTAGAGAGGTTTCGGAACTTCGAAAGTAATTTAATTTTAGGGCGCTATAGCGACTTAAGTGGCAAGTGGGTTGTTGACAGCGAGCGTTTCATATAGGTTATTGGAATAATTATTACAAAGTTGGAATAAATGACTTAAAAGGGAAAGAAAAAAACACCCTGTCAACTAATGAAATTTAAACCGGAAGTTCATATTGTGAATTTTTCAAAACTTTGGTAACGTTGTGCTTTTGTGTAACATGCCTGCAAATGAGTAAAGGGTCTTTTCAGAAAAAAAAACTAGAGAATTTTATGATAACTTTTTCCCTAACCCGCATCATGAAGTCTGACACTTTTCGTTCCTAACTCTTATATAGAACCACTACAATAATATAAAACATCCTTTTCAGCTGTCCTCACACATCTTCCTTATTTGATGTCAGAAATGTTATATTCACTTGTTTTTTCTTTTATATTATTTTTTTTTTATTTATTTATTTTTATTATTGTTTCATAAAAGATGTTGTGAGAAGAACAAGTGTGATGGTTTTTTTTATATATTTATTTTTTTTTTTTATTTCAAATGCATGTGACAGCAATAAATTTATCTTGATATGTTTTAACCCTTTTTCTAGTGCATCAAGCTATAAACAACCATCCTGCCAGCCAAGCTATACACAGGATGGCAATTGCAATTTAACATTTAAGGATTGAAAATGAATAAAGTTTAGACAGAAATAAATGTGGTGAGAAACAAAGAACCAGGAAACGTGTATACATATTCTTCTATTTTTTTTTCTTGTTCTTGTGTGAATGAATTTTTAATGAGGTTAGATCAGTGACAAGAAAAGTGTTGGAAAAAGCTCTACAAAAAAAAAAAAAAAAAAAAACAGTAACGACTGCGAAACAAGGAGAGAAAATTTCGAAAATTGAAATAGTTTTTTTTTTTTTTTTTTCTAAACAGAAAGTTTTTTTTTTCCCTTAATATGTTTTGGATGACAAATTGATTATCAAGGGTTTTTTATGGACTATGGGGTAGAAAAAAAAAAAATGATATAAGAAAATTTAAAATCTCTGATAGCATTTTATTTCACAATGTAGAATCTACTCTATGTGTTCTTCAACTATCGTTGTATGAAACAGCGGAATTGTGTCTTTCATTAATTTGATGTCCTTGGCTAGTAAAATCTTTTACGTTAGCCTTAAGGGATGCAAAAGTTTCTTCACAAGATTCTGGTATCTTACAAAATTTATTAAATAAAATCAAAATTTATAGGCTCATTGTATGAGAATCTGAAATACACGCGTCTTTGCACCTACAGATCTAAACTTCCAACTTACCATTTTTAGATTGAAAAATTAATGCACCTGTTCAATTTAAGGTCAAAATTTTGTATTGTTTGTTGCATAGTAAGCATTTTTTTTTATCAAATAAAGAAAATAATAAACGGTCACTGTGGTGTATGAGTAACATTTTCTTTTAAAGGTCCAACTATATACTATATACTATACACGAATCGAGTTGTAATGTATGCATGTGTGTTCATATTCTCCACCATAGGTTTTAAGAAACATATCTAAATTTGACAAATTTGGTTAAATGAAAGAGTTTTTATTCTACGCTGCTTATAGGATATAAAATTTAATATGGCACCCTTTAAGGCAAAAATCATGTTTTAATGTTGAACTCTGTAAATATTGTATTTTTTATAAAATTAAATTAATGTGCTGGGAAACATTGTAGGAGCAAGTACGAGTGACTAAGTCGTGGTATTTATTTGTATAATAGTTCTTTGGCACAATTTCCAACATTAATGATTTTAATAAACTTAAGTGTGCTGAGTTCAAAACTGTTTACAGAATTATTCCACCACGTCTAGTTTTTGACCTCTACTCAACTCTTTTTTCGACTTAGGGCCGGTTTGTTGACACTCGATTATCTTTTAATCAAGAATTTTTGTATGGAATAATCCTTGATTAAAAGATAATCGACTGTGAACAAACCGGCACTTAGAGTCTCAAAAACTAATTTTGAATTAAATGCTTTTTGATATTTGATCTAAAATATTTATATATTTTTCCGAATTATTTTGCTTTTTTTATCCAAATCAGTAGTCGAAAACTGGAATTTACTTCAAATCTGCTTCAAACAACATTAGTTACGTTAACCACTAAGATTTTGAGATATCATAAATTTATATTTCAAATATATCTTAGAAGAAAATAAATTTGAGGAGCTGATTTCCAAAACCAGCTATCGGAAAAAAATCGGAAAATGAGATATGCATGTCATTTTTTAGGTCTTTTCAACGCGCGTCTGATTCAATCAAAAATATTTTTCTAAACAGCACACAGAGATAGTTATTCAATGTCAAAAAACGACTTTATTTCCAAAATAGCCTATTGAACACCAAATGTTTTTTCCAAAATGTCCTATGCAAAATGTTCTTTACAATAAGGCCTCTTTAGTATAAAAAATATCAATTTTTTTAGTTCCTTCCGTCCATCTGTACACCGTTGTAGGACCTAAACGATCTAACGATTTTAATTAAATTTTGTGTATTTAAGGGTTTTAGTAAATAATATTAAGAATCTGTGTTTTTAGTTTTTCTCAAAAATTTGGATAATTGAAATGGCGTTGTGGTTTTTTTTGCGAAAATCGACTTATTTTTTAGCTTATTTCGTACCAATTTTTTTCAAAATTTGTAGAATATTATTTCTTATCATTTGAAAAAATGAAATATGGAGCTATTCAAATAAATAAAATAGACACTCCAAATTACAAGAGCAAGCACGTGCGATCCAGAAACGCATTTTAATTCAATTTCATATATAAATTTTTTTTTTGTTTCTTGTTATAAACTAAAATACTGATATTGATAAAGGTTTATTTACAAAAAATTTAAAAAAAATCGTGATTTTACCTGCAAAAGAAGATTTTTTTAATAGTTTTACTTCCAAAAGAAGACATAATTCAATATATACTTCCAAAAGCAGATATATACCGACTTTTTAATAAGGAATTTTCAATATAAGGACTTAAGATATATTTATTTTGAAAACTTTAATTTTATTAAAATTTCGTAAAGAATAAATTTGTAGAAGATTATTTTGCTCTATATCTTCTGTATTACGAAGTAAATTTTACTCAAAACTACCTGCAGGTCAAATAGCTGGTTTTGGAAATCACCTCCTCATTTGTAAAAAGAATAAACATATTTAAAACGATAAAATATAGCTTTTTGCAATTGCATAAGTAATTTTGCAATACAAAAATTAACGGTGATGTAATTCAACGCCAAAAGTTCCAAAAAACGTGTTTTTGAACTCGTTAATATTCAAATATTTCAAAAACGTGATGTGCGAGTGAAATTTTGACTTCGGATTCGGAATCCGCTCATACAAATCCTTTAGAAAAGTATGGTTTGGCTCAAGCTCTATTTTCGTTGCCGACCAGTGTAATTAACGTAGAGTTTTTTTCAAATTTGTTAATAAATAATTTAGATTCCAAAAAAAAAAAAATCTCTTTTTGAGTTTTCTATTTCACATGATCCAGCAAAAAGTTATAAAGGGCACCGCAGCTCTAAACTTGAAAGACCGTCACAGGGTGGCCATTTCTATATAAAACAAAAAATCTGGTTAGTGGACAGAACTTTTTTTACATATGTATTATATTTATATGTTCTTTCATAAAAAAATATCATGTAACTAGAATTCCTTCTCGTTTTTTGTAATTTTATATTTTTTCGAAAAATGACAAAAAGTAAACAGTGAGACATTATTAAAAAGCAAACAGTGAGAAATAGATTTTTAAAAAATCTATTATTTTAGCATGACTTCAATATGATTTCGTAGTGTTTTTTCTTTCGTTTTTTTTGTTTTTTTGATTTTTGAAAAAATGGGTTAAAGTAACATGAATTAATTAATTATATACTTGTCAATTACCTAATTATTTGACGTTTTCGTTAATTTTGTTTCACCTAAGAATGTCTCACTGATCGCACCCCTTGCAAACAGTGAGACGTTTTGACTTTTTCTACATTTTAGTCCAATGTACCTAATGCTCTCATTCATTCTTTAACTTCAAGTTTTTTTGCATTATTAAGATAAAATATGTCTTAAACTGACTTCAAAGTTTCGTTAAGCTATCTTGAAAACATTCTAAGATATACCAATTTAAAAAAAGGGTGTCTCACTGTCCGCACCTCTCCCCTACTCTAAGAAAAGTTATTGCCAATTAAAAACAAGGGTGCTTGTTTTTTCACTTCAACAGGTTAATATTATCGAAACTCATGTGAAAAACAAGATACATTGATAAAATTCGGGATGAAGATTTTAAACTAAGCATTGATAAAGGATACATAAAGTTACTTAAAATATTTTTGCTGAACTTTTGTTTTTTTTTTTTTTTTTTGATTGGTTGAGTTACATGTGTGTGAGAAAGTTATCGGAACAACTGACATCTATTTTAGTAATTTCTTAAACTTGGTGAAAAAGTTTCGTTTCTTATAAGAGCTAAGAATCTAAAAAGTCTACAAAATTATCTTTTTTTAAAAGAAATGATGAAATTCGGAACTAATACCACAAAAACTTAGACAAAAATGTTACATCGATGAAAATTAGTACAAATGTTTCATTTATAACAAAAACCAAGAATCTAAGCAGTCTTTACAAATAGTTTAGGTGAAATAAGGGAAATAAGGACAATCCGCGATAAATCCGATAAAATCAATGATATTAAATTAACCTTTACGAATTTTACTAAAAAAATTTGTTTTTCCCATAGGAACTACGATTAAAATAAGTGTATACATTTTTTTTCATGTGAAAGGGTGTTTTTTTTAGTGTAGAGAAAATATGGGTAGGTATATTGGAAAAAGTGAGTAATAATAGTAGTACCCTATTGAAATTCAGTAATTATGTTAATTTTGAGATTAGAAACAAGAAACTTAAGTGTATTTAAGAATATCGTGGTTAAAAAAGTGTTTTGTTTTTAGTGAAAACGAAAATGATGGGTCACCCTAATGAACTATGGTAAAAACATTGAATTTGGAAAAGAAAGCACCCTTTTACTTTTTTGATCCTTGGTTCTTATCCCAAAAGCAAACTTTTTGCCAAGTTTCATGAGTGTAACAATTTTTTTTATTTGTTGATTTTATGTAGGTACTATTTTACCTGTACTGTCTTTGGCCCTGTCACCCTCCAGTTTTGAGTAATATGCAAACAACTCAAAAAAAGGTAGTTTTTGGGGTCTTTTTTACACTTTTCTCAAAACTGGAGGGTGACCGGGCAAAACGGACTTGAAATTCGGATTCAGCGGTCCCAAAAACATATAGAAAGATAGGTCTGGTTTCTGGTTCATACAACTTTTTTTTTTGTGTGCTAGCACTGTCACATGTCGCTGTCATACCCGGCACACAAAAAAAAAAGTTTCATGTACCAGGAAGCAGACCTATCTTTCTATATGTTTTTGGGACCGCTGAATTCGATTTTCAAGTCCGTTTTGCCCGGTCACCCTTCAGTTTTGAGAAAAATGCAAAAAACTCCAAAAAAGTCATAAAAATTCAAACAAAATGCACTCACAGCTCAAAACTGGAGGGTGATGGGGCCAAACGGTTTCAAATTCGTATTCAGCGTGCCCAAAAACATATAGAAAGATAGGTCTGGTTTCTGGTTCATGACACTTTTTTTTTTTGTGTGCCGGTGTTATTACAACCATTGTATTGACCTGTTAACAAATTATATTCCATTGTATGTAATTTAAAAATCAATGAATCATTATAAAAACCATAACCTCTGACTCTCTATAATAACACTTTTCCTAAATAAATAAAATAGGTTGGGTTTTAATAATTCATATTCCTATTTCCGAGTTAAACCTATTCTATATATAACTTTTCCACCCACTATATCCCATAAAACTTCATTGACTAAATTCACTTTAGTCTTTTTCAGATAATCAACCTCTAAAGATAAATTTACGACAATTCCCACATTTCATTATTAATACGAAAACAATGTAACATGTGTTATATATTCTCTAGAATCCCTGTATTACAACAAGGTAATAATTTTTCTTTATTGCCTAGTTGCGTGCATCAAGCCATCTAACCAATATACTCATGATCCAAATTAAATATAAAAATAGAAAAAAAAAAACGAATTTTCTAGTCTGCACTTTATAATACGATGAAATATTAAACGAAACGAAGAAAACACACAACTCTGATATAACTCGTACCTACTTGGAAAATTTTGTGTAAAACAATGCATAGCACACCTGATAAGTGGGTTATAATTCGTCTAAATTACGATGATAATAAACAATAACACTGGTAATAATGATGGCGAGAGGTAGGATATTTGATAAATGTCAGATTGTATCAGAGGAACTATGTGTTTATGAATGATATAAATGAGTCATGGTATTATTTTGATTTGGTTAGAAGTAGTTACTTTCTAGTTAAGGTGACCGTTTTCGTAAAATTTAAAAATGTCTTTTATTTCTGAGTTCTGACATCAAGTTCTAAAATCTTAATAATTTAAATAATTTTAATAATTCTATTAGTTTTGATAATTTTAATAATTTCTATAATTTTAATTATTTTAATAATTTTAATAATTTTAATTATTTTAATACTTTCAATAATTTTAATTATTTTAATAATTTTAATAATTTTAAGAATTTTAATAACGTTAATAATTTAAATAATTTTAGTAATTTTTATAAATCTTATAATTTTAATAGTTTTGATAATTTTAATAATAACTTTCGTTATTTTTAAAATTTTATTAATTTTAATAATAATTTTAGTAATTTTGATAATTTCAATAATTTTAGTAATTTTTATAATTTTAATAATTTCAATAGTTTTAATTATTTTAATAATTTCAATAATTTTAATAATTTAAATAATTTTAGTAATTTTTATAAATTTTATAATTTTAATAATTTTTATAGTTTTGATAATTTTAATAATTTTAATAATAACTTTCGTAATTTTTTAAATTTTAATAATTTTAATAATTTTGGTAATTTTAATAATTTTAATAATTTAAGTAATATTATTAATTTGACGACTGCTTATATGCTTTATAAATAAGAACTTTAGACTGTGCTTTAAATTAGAAAAATTATTAAGCTTCTAAATATGTTCAACATTTTTCAATCTTAGACTGTTTTTCAACAAACCCGCATTTTTCAGATTTTTTGTATCATTTTCTTCAAAGAAAAAAATATATGGTCACCTTAAAAATTATTATAGGTAGCAATAGTGCAAATGAGTTCTATAAATAAATAATTTAATTCGATTTAGACACAGTGAGTGTGGTCAGTGCTTCTGGACATGGTCTACACTCTCTACAATTTAGTTTGACTTTTAACTCTGTGAATAGTTTACAGTACACACACAATATTGGTGTATCATTGGCTTTATTGGCTATTAATTAAACAATGAGCTATATGTTCTAGTTGCCTTCATCTGTCTTTGATGTGTGTGCTGATGATAATGATGAAAGCGACGACTGTCGAATTATTCATTTAATTGATTTTCAATTTTGCCCCGAATGATGAAGGAAACCACAAAATGAATGTTTGTTAAATGCTTAATGTATTCCCACAAAACCAAATTGAATAATGTGAAATATTTTAATATCAAAGTAAAACCTACAAAAAAATTATATTGTTTTTCAATTTATTTTAAACTGCAACAAAAGTTAATTAAAATAAACCACATAGTAAAATATTTACCAAAAAAAAAAGACGACATTTGAAAATTTAATTGAATAATAATAAAATAAACTAATCACTTTGTGTTTCAGTAAATTGGCTTTCAAATGTGAACAAATGTGTGCATAAATGTATATACATAGAGTATTTGTAAGTTTATATTTTCGAAAATAAAAACCTTAAAATTTTTTCTTATTAATTAATATAAATTGGAGTATCAAAAAAATCGATAAAATATGGATATTGATACTTTTCCGACTCAGAAACACAAAAAACTGATTTATTTTTAAAATTTATATTTTCATCTAAAAGGAGTGAGAACGAATAAGAGTCAAAAAAAGGATGTACAGTTAATTTGTCAGCACATAGAAAAATCACTCATACACCCAAGTGAACGTTTAAGTTCAAACTTAAAAAAAAATATAATAGTGTCTAATGCAATGAAACTAGTTGCCTTCTTATGTGACGATTGGCTCTCCTTTCAAATCATAGAAATGGTCAAACGAATTTATGCAAATAATGTGTAATGGATGGCTATCGTATTAATTACGAACGATATTCTGCATTAAACATTTTATTTTTTATTATTATTTTTTTTCAAACCCAATTTTGTCCCTAAATTTCTGAATTAAATGATACCAAAAGATTCACTAGGTAATTTAAGGGAAAACAATATAAATGGGAGTAAGGGACAATCTTTCATCGTTTAAGCGATAGATGCAATTTTCTCACAAACTGACTTCCAACACAAAAACAAAAATAGTTTGAACACAACGGCAGCACCTATATTATTTAAAAAACACATTTTTAAATAGCTCATTCCTTTCTTTAAAATTTAAATCCACTTAATTTAATGATCAGTTTTTGAATAAAATGGTTCTCAAACTCGGATAATATAATAAAATATGAAATTTTTTTTGGCCATAGTTATTAGTTAAATTCCGAAGAGGAAGGTAAAGTTTTGAAAAAAAAAAAAAATTAAAATTACTTCAATTTCATTGCATTTTTTTTGATAAAAACAGAATTTTTGTATCAAAATAGTTGATTTTCTCTAAAATTTTGCTAATTAACCATTACCAATAAGGGCTGTTGAAGTGTTGAATGAAGAAAGAATAACTTTATTAGAATGGGCCAAATAATAAAATATTTTTTGTTTTGAAAGTTACTTCGAAAATCTTGTTCAGGATGATGAAAAAAAAAATTTGGTGAAAATTTGAGCCGTTAAAAATAATTTTAAGAGGTCTATCATCGGTGTTTTTTATTTTTATACATGATATGATGTGTTACAACAGAACTGCTAGACGATCAAAGTAAACAAATTTCTGTTCATTTTTTCTTATATAAAATTAAATTTCCTACAAAAAAGATCTGATTGAAAATTTTCGTCAGACGAGCCGTATTCGAGTAATTAAGCTTTTTAAATCGAAGTGTTTTTTCAATTTGACTGTTTCACTTTGGAATTTTGTGATGAGCAAATAAGTGAATAGAAAAATAAAACCACGACAGATTCTTATAGGAAATTTAATTCTCTACAAAAAAGGTCTCTCAGTAATTTTCCCTAAATTGAGTTCTGAAGAAGTTATTCACGATTTAAATCGAGAAAAAATTAAAAAATCAATTTTCAATTTCAAAATTTTCTAATTCACTGAAAATTCAATATTTTCAAATAAGCAAGATGTTTTCTTGTAGGGACTTAAACGTTCTATAAAAAGTTCCTTGGCAGCAAATTAATTGCTTTAACCGTTAAGAAGATATTCGTATTCAAATCGCAATGCATACTTGTATCAAGAAAACTATTGAAATCAGTAGGCATTAGTTTGGATACGAATATCTTCTTAACTGTTAAAAAATTAATTTGCTGCAAAGGAACTTTTTATAGAACGTTTAAGCCCCTACAAGAAAACATCTTGCTAATTTGAAAATATTGAATTTTCAGTGAATTAGAAAATTTTGAAAAGTAAAAAATGTTTTCATATTTTTTTTTAACTTTGACCTCGAATATCTTTAGAATGGTTAGATTATTGAAAAAAATTATTAAGACCTTTTTTGTGGACCAATCTGTTTCCTACAAGAATAAGTCTTGCGCGTTTGTTTATTATAATTTTTCAATTTGTTACAAAATTAAGAACAAAAAACGAATTTTTAAAGATTTTCTCGATTTTTGGACCTCAAATATCTATTAAACAGTTAGATAAACGAAAAAAGAGTATAAGGTCTTTTTTGTAGAACGTTCAATTTCCTACAAGAATAAGCAAAGAAATTTGCAAAAAAGTCGATTTATAAAAAAAATAATTTTTTTTTGTAGAAGCTTGATGCAAAAATGGAAAATTTAAAAGCGGAGGACCTTCCCATTAATATAAAGAGCTCATATTTGGTGTGTATATTCTAGAGGTGTCTAGCAATCGATTTTTCGGAGTACCAAATCAAAAAAAAGAATTTCGATTTTTTTAACCCACCCTAATGTACATTTTCATATTTTTTTTTTTAATTGAGCTATTATTTAGTTTTGTTAAATACATAAAGTGTTTGATTTTTATTTCATTATTAAGATCTTATCAGAACTGAGGATGACTGAATGTTTTCAAAATGATAAATGATACCGGAGCATCAAATTAATAAAGCACCTACCGCCACATACACTTTTTTTTCTCAAAACCATAATCTTCTTTTTTTCCAATGTGAAACATTTTGTATGTATGCTAAATTAAACAACAATTTACCGTGCAAAGATCCAAGTCTGTATTTTAGAAATTTCGAACAGATTTGGACCATAAACGGTTCAGTTTTATCTTAAAAAATTTCTGCAAGTGAATTCGGTGTCGTATATGTTTCTAAAAATAAAATTATATAAAAAAAAAATATGAAAAAGTTACTTACTGCTTCCTTTTATGAACTTAATCCAAATTGTGAAATAAAAAACAAACAAAAGAAAAAAATGTCATTTTATTTGTTTTTCTTCTTTAAATATTTAACTTTAAAAAATAAACAATCTGTGTCTATTATTAATCTATTTACGCATGTTTTTGAAAAAAAAAAAACAAACATTCTCTCACGAATTTAAAAATTCCAGCAATAACGTCAATTTGTGATAGATAGACAGTTGGTTTTAATCTAATTTATTTACTTAAAAAAAAGTCTTAAATTTGATATCGAAAAAAAATATCTTAAAAGATGTGACACCAAACAACAACCACTTCTAAAAATATTCTCGCAACATGCTAATCATAATATCGTGCCTACAGCATAGTCAGAGTCACTTTACCGCAGTCACTAGGTCGATGTCTTCTGTCTTCGTAATATAAAATTCACTTTCATGAAACATTAAACCATAAAAAATAAAACCTACGACATTAAACCAACCGCTGTGCTGCGGTATATTGAATTTCAAGAAAAAACTTCACTTTTACCCTTTTGTTTATTTCTTTTTTTTTTTACATAAATACATAATGTATCTAATTTATACTTTTAAGTTTGTTGTTGTTTTTGATGTGAGAATTATTATGAATAATCAAATTATAAAAAAATTCAAAACAACACACACACGTGATATAATTTAGATAATTTAGTTAAAATGAAATAATATGTGACGCATAGCACAGGTCAGATCATGGGATAATATATTTATCAAGTTTTTTTTTTTTCTTTATTTTGTCTATAAGCGATGAAAATAATTAATTAAATAAATAAAAACGAACAACACACATTTTTATTGGATGAAAGCCTACAAAACAAAAAACTTTAACACAAACACACACACACGCCCTCTAGCAGCTATACCATGTCCCATGAGAAATTACTTGATTGAAGGCAAAAACTGGCATGTAACCAAACTATGAACTTTTATTTATCTAGCTACACTCGGAGAAAATACTTGCATCAAAATAAAAGTTAAAAATTTGTCAATTGACGAAATTATAAAGCCAAAAAATAATACAATACAATACAAAAAAGCATATATTTTTTTTTCATAAAAATTGTTATTTTTAAATTACAAAATTCGAACTTTTTATTGTTACTTCATCTGGAAGGGTACATTCTGTTTTTGGTAATTAATGTAAATTTGTGATTAAAGAAAGAGTTTAAAAAAGGTGATGTTCTAGTCGAACAAATTTCGAGTGTTAAAAAGGAAACAGATCAACTTTTCTGGAAGTATCTAATTTTGTATTAAGCCTGAATAAAAATAGTATTGAATTAGTTTTTTTTAAATTTTTGTTTGCCTATTTTTAACTAAAAAATCGATAATTTCAAAAACAATTAAAAAAAGCGCAAATGCTGGCGCTTAAGTTATCCTACTACGTGCCAAAATAACATTTTTGTTCGGTGCCTAAACGTCCGAATTTCTGTATCATGGGTTAAAATCGTAATTTTTTTTTTCTAAGCCAATTTTGAATCTATTTTCATAGAAAATATCCCGTCTGATTTGGAAATAATTATTATTTTAGAATATGTTTTTAAAACAGCATGTTGTTTTGGGCGCAGGGACATAAGTCCCAAAAATTTTTTTTGGGACTAATGTCCCATTTTACTGGGTCATAAGTCCCGAATCGAATTCGGGAATTATGCCCCACCTTACTGAGACATTAGTCCCGAAAAAAATTTTCGGGACTTATGTCCCACGTTTTTTTTTTGCATAAATGTATCTAAAGAGACTATTAGAGACTACAGCTAAAGAAATAATAGAACCGATATTGTTCTCACGATTTTTTTTTCGTAGTACCTACCAACTCCAATGTAAGGTACGGTTACAAGCTGTTGGAAAACAAAAGCAAAGTTTGCAAAATTAATGCTTAGTCGAAATTGCATCGTGACAAAATATAAACAAATGTATAAAGTGAAAGTTTAATAATTGAAATTTGTGATATGATAACCGATATGAGCTCTTACCAGGGTGAAGCGTGAAGCGGAAACAAATTTCTCAGATTCGAATCTCTTTAATTTGCACAACCCAAACGCGAAGCGGAAAAAAATTTTGCCCACGGGAGAATCCATTTTGAGGTGTGGAAATAAAAATTCGCGCGAATATATTGACGTGAAAAAGAAATAAAGCTAAATGTTGAAAATTGGCTTTATTTCTCTTTCGAAAATTAAAATTATGCCAATTTTCGAAAGGCTGCCTTATTTCACTTGCGCGTATTTCATTGCACCAAAAAATAACCTTTTGGATTACTTAGTACCTATGTATATGAACATTTATAGTAAAAATATGTAACATAAAATAGTTTTTATTTTATTCGGGACTTATGTCCCATTTTCGACAAAAAAATTTGGGACTTCTGTCTCAGTAAGGTGGGACATAATTCCTGAATTCGATTCGGGACTTATGACCCAGTAAAGTGGGACATTAGGCCCGAAAAAAATGTCCTGGGGACTTATGTCCCTGCGCCGTTGTTTTGAAAATAAATACTTTAAATTGATGTTGATGACGAAAAAAATTGAATTTTTGAACTTTGTCAGCTAATAAATTCTAAAACCACATGTTTTATACATTGTTTAAAAAGGTCTTAATACTTTCTATCTAAAATTAAGAAATCTAAAATGGGTACAAGTTTCACAAATCTAGATTTTTTTTAAATTTGTGAAGGTCCAAAAAACCGTTTTTGTCCATTACAAATAAATTAGGGTTATTTCCCAAAGTGATGTTTTCGGTGGAGAAACCCTCTAGTTCGAAAGTTTAGAACCTAATTAAGGGGAGGTCATTAAATCGTTCCTCTAGAGTCATACTTTCCCCATACAAATTAGTATGGGAAATTTGTATCTTTTATATAATTTTTTTCTCGAGTTAAATCATCTATTTTTAAAATGTTTGTTGATGCTAGTTGGAAAATAAGTCCTTTAAAGGAAGTGCTTTTTCGTTTTATTTTATTCTTCTTAAAGTACACCACCTATCACAGAATTTTTAATGCAGTTTTATTGGTTTTTAATCTTATGTATATGTTTTATGACCTTTCTATATATATGTATAGTTTTATGTATGGTTTACGGGCTGTAGGTCAGTATAAAATCAAATTAAATGAAATAAAACATTTTTGAATTTTGTAACGACGCGACGCACATTTCGTTCATGATTATGAACATCATCAGGTTTATTTAATAATTGTTTTTGTTGTAATGAACATTTAAATTGTACAAGTATTTAACATACAAACATTAATATTGCACTTATTTTAAACATTCATATTGCGAAAAAATATAACATTTTTTATATTGCACTAAAATTAAAAAAAAGACGATAATACAAAAAACACGACTTTCATTTTTAACACTGTACTTAACATTTTATCTTTTCAAATATTTCATTCAAAATTTGTGTGTATAAATCAAAAATTTTAATACTTTAACAAATTTTTTAATTTTTATTTGAAATTTTTTCCGTTTTTATACGTTTAAATTTATTTTTATTGAATTTTGTTTAACAATTTTTATTGAATTTTGTTTAACAATTTATCGACCTAAAAAATTGCATTTCTCATTGGAATATTTTCTCTTTATTTTAACGGTTTTCAATAAAAACACTTTTTATTAATATTTCTATTTTTGGCCTTCGGTTTAACCACAGTACAGCCAGCGGTTTGAATCACGTTATAAGAATTTCAATTTAATTTCAGCTGTTTTAAAAACCACAGAGAAAGTGCTGTTAACGCCTCGGCACGCGCCGCGTTGAGATTTGTATACTTTTTGATACTATATTATTTTCACGCAACGAACCAAGAGAACTAAATATAAGCAATGCGGTGTAACATACGTGTCGTATATAATCATAACAGAAAGTACGAAAACTTTATCGCGGCGTTAAAAACGCGCTCAGTTTTCCACCGGCCTTAAGCATACATACACAAAACAAATATCTCTTCTGTCCAATTTTCTCACCAATCCTGGAATAAATTTCTTTCGTTCGTTCGTTTCGTGTTTTAAAATTTTCTTGAGTCCTTCAAAACCCCATTTTTAGCTCGGTTCTTAATTTAAATTTTAAGTTCTTCCTTTCAGCAAATCTCGTACTGGACAAAATCTTCTGCAGTGTTCTATTTGACCCACAAAATATAGATTTTTGTTGTCTCTATTAGTATGTAGTAAGTTGTACGTCGTACAGCCCTGCTTTCGAATTTTTAAAGCGTCTCATCTATAATTCGGAGGACTCATCGAAAGCCCATATTTGTAGCTACTTCGAATGCCTTGATTCCAAAAGTTGCTTCTTCGCAATGATTCTGTTGATTAAATGCAGTAAGACCTTCTCTTTTTGATAGTTTTTCTACTTTTATGTTCGACTTATAACTTTGAATAACTTTATTTTGCATACATTTTCAATAATGTATCGAAGGTCTGTGCTGATTTTTAGTCAAAAGTGAATTTTGTTCACGTTTGATCAATTTTTTTGGTTATTTGGCTGGACTACTCTTGACATCCACAAGAGCTCAGGAGTTTTAGTCACGAAATATTAAGAATAAAGAAAACATTAAAAATTCTTTATGTCTCTCATTAAGCAATGAGCACTGTTTCCAGCTGCTCCATCCATCAGATTTCATGGCTTACACGAGATGTTTCACTTATCAGTGACCGTGGAATAATTTTGCCCCCACACCGACTAAATACTATGAATAATGCAATTTTTCCTCTCTCCCATTCTAATTTAATTGATTCATGGATCAACCGTAATTTTTTATTTCTCTCAGTGTAGAATAACATTGAATTCATTCGTAAGGGTTGAGTGTATATAGTTGTTGTTTGTTGGATGGAAACATCATCCAACCAAGGTTTCTTGTGTAACCCATTTTTGTTTCGAATATTCATGTATTCCCTCTACGTTCTAATGAATAAAGTTTTCCTTACTACTTCTCTGCTAACCCCCTTTCTCCATATCATGAAAAAAGCCCAAAACCCCTTTTTCTTTTGCTCGTAAAAGCCATTTCTGTGTATATTGCATAATAATCGTATAGCAAAAAGCAAAAGCCATTCGCTTCAGCTTCAGCAGTCAGTTTTAGCAGCAGGAGCAATAGCAACAGACCATCACCATACGGACCGTTGTCGTCGTCGTCCTAATGGTTTTGGTAGTACGAGAGGGTAGTTGGGAAGTGGAAGGGTAGTAATAATTGTTTTATCGATTTTTTTTTTTATTCTTCAAAGTTTTTCTCTCTTCCCTCAACAATCTCTTATATTGGGTCAATGTCATGTGCATTGGCGGTGCAAAATACATATAAAAAATGTACCTTGTACCTTATATTGACATAGAAGAGGGCGGGTGAAGGTATAAATGTTGGAGGTTTACAGTCCTCCTGATGGGCCAATTATAAAGGACTTGGGATGTTGTTGTGTGCTGGCTGACGACGACGACTAGCCGCAGTCACGTAGTAAAGTGGTAAACCTATAAAATAGGAGTTGACGTCTTTTTGGTCGTCGTCGGTCGGTCGTCAGTCTTCTAGTTGTCGAGAACAAAATACAAAGATCTAATTGAAATGGTTGCCAGATGCCTTGAAGGATGTCTACCATTACAGAATTACAGCATCTGCATAACCTTGGACTTGGTTTTGCGATGATGGTTTTGATGGACATTGAAAATTTTAATTTCATTTTTGGAATATTCATAACCAAAGTTCAAGGTCTTTTTTTCTGAATGTTTAAAAATCGCATTAAATGCAAGCTTTGGTATCACATTCTTTTACGAGTTAATGAGTCATGTAAGCTTCTTTTTCACTTCAAAAGCAGGTTTTTATTTCTATTTGAGAAAATCCATTCCCATAGAATGGAACAGAAAAAAGGTGATTACTGTCGTCAACAGATCTGTTTTTGATTCTATTAAAATGGACTTTTTTATCAAATGAATTCATAGCCTGAAACAAACTTAGTAAGCTTAGTCCATTACTACAACACTTGTGATGGCTTCTTGGCAATGTTTCTGGTATTTTGTTAACTTGATACTGGTGGTTGCGATAAGAGCCGAGAGAGATCAATGGAAACATCCTATCTTATTTTTTGTGTCATAAATATCTACAACTAAGCAATTGGTTCTAAAAGTTCGAAATTAAAGGTTACTTCGGAAACAAAATTTTACTTGAAAAATATCAGTGCTCAATCGTTATGTTCAATTTAGCCATTGTTTACCGGAACCAGAGATCAGAAATAAATCTGAACCTTTTGAAATATTCCTTAATAACTCTTATTTGTCGCCATTTTCAATAAAGGTCATAAAATAACCTTTATTTTTAAAAAAGAAAAATTTCGGTCAAGGTCTGAGAGAAACCTTTATTTTGTATTTTTTTATGTTTCGGTCAACCAGTGACATTTATCGCTGAGGGAAAAAAATAAATCTCATCTGCAAATTTATCAATTCCTAGAGACATGAGAGTGGTGCCATATGAAAGCTTATATTCTCAGCTACCCGATAGTGGTATAATCGGGTTTTTGGATTTTTTCAAAATTCCGAGAAAATCGCGTTTGAAAGTTGGAGCAAATTTTTTTTTCGAAAAATTCCCGAATCTTTGGACGCTCCTGGAAGCTAAACCGCTTGAGAGCAATTTTTGGGAGTGATGCCAAATGATAATGACAGATTTAAAAAAATTATTTTCGATGTTAAACCGCCACATCATGCCTATTTTTTCAGAATCGGGCTTAACTTTTTTTTTACCTTTAAGTTCTCCCGGTTTGAGAACGCGTGCACCTACAGGGATGGGAGTTGTACCCAAATGAAGGTTAGAGTCTCCGCTACCTTTTGGCATCATTTTTTCATTTTTTTCAAAATTCCAAAATATAGCCGTTTGAAGTTGGGCGGGCGAAAACGGTTCTGGAAGCTGAACGCTTTGACCTAGATATTAGAACATCGGTCTCCTGAAATATTCGAAATTGCATTGGTTGTGCTTGTCGTCCCAGCGACTCAAATCACAGTGGAAAACACATTTTCGTCTTTAGATTTTACTTTAAACGAAAAGAGGTATAATCTTGGGTCTAAAGAACTGTGAGAGTCTATTTAGTTCATACATTATTTAATACATAAACTTAGAAAAAACATCCATTTCATTTTTATTTTTGCAATATAAAGACATTCTTGACATATTCGACATTTTCCTTTGAATTGACCATTTTTGATTTATTTTCAGCTAAAACGGTTAAAGGTTGACCTTTTCCATTTATTTTTTTTGTAAAAATCTTAACCATTGAGAGATATTTAAAAAAATAAAAAATAAATCTCAACCGATAACCTTTATTTTTGATTTTTTAAAATAAATCTCAAACCTTAACCGAAACTGTTTAAAGTAATGTGCAGGTAACTCTCAGAGAGAAACCGATTGAAAATAAAGGTTGATTGTTATTTCTGGTCTCTGACCGGTTTCCAAAACAATTGCTGCACAAAATTTTCTTTTCGCCATGTTTTTTTTTTTTTTCAAAAATGCTCTCCCTTCTGGATTTTACGTAAAAATGTATGAACGATCTGGAAGCCATGCACTTGTAATTTGTGTTTTTCATTTTATTCAGATCGTATTGAAGTTTAGGTATCGTTAAAACAGTCTCTCCTTCAGTATGTGGTTTGTTAATTTTGTTAATTGAGTTGCAACTTGCAATGCTATATTTTGTGCATTTGGCTAATTCCTAAAAGCAAAAATAAAAAAATAATAAAATTTTCTTCACAACAAGTAACTTAAAAGGTTTACGAAAAACTTAAAAACGAAAACAAATGATTGAAAAATTTTGAAGGTTTGCCCCCTCCCATAAGTTTTTACTTGCGATATGTGTAGGTTTGTAGATGCTATATATCAAATTATGCATTTGTAAAAAAAAGTGAGACAACAATGGATGGACATTAGGATGATAGAGAAAGCGAAAAAAGATGGTCTCTAAAGTCCGTCAACTTCTGTACGTCAGTCTGTCATTTTTTTAGAATGTCTGTTGGTCTGTATAAAGAGCTACGTAAACGGCAGGGCCTATCCACTTCAAACTCGGTAAGTAGCAGTTTTTGGATCCTGTACAGAGGGTTTTTTTTTGGAATTATTTGTTTCTAATCAAAAATAACGGTATACCTGTCATATAGCAATTTTGGAAAAGTTTAATTTTCTTTAAAAACGGCTCCTACGATTTTGATCAAAAAATTCAAGTAATTAGTTTTATCTATTTTTTTATGAAAAAAGTTTTTTTCAAGAACCATTTTTTTTTACTGATTTTTTCCGATTGCTTAAGT
Source organism: Episyrphus balteatus (assembly GCF_945859705.1). Classification (NCBI taxonomy): domain Eukaryota; kingdom Metazoa; phylum Arthropoda; class Insecta; order Diptera; family Syrphidae; genus Episyrphus; species Episyrphus balteatus. The sequence goes on from NC_079134.1 coordinate 172,518,227, forward strand.
TCAACGATTTTTTAAACAAAAGCACATACATATATTGATTTTAAGCCAAAAATAATAGCGGAGTAACTAAAGCTCAAAAATTGGCAATATTAGGGAACCCGGCCCAACAGCTTAGATTTTGATGATCTTTTTTTTCAAACGTCGATAATTAAAAATACTTTAAAGTCTATAGATTAAAAATTGCCGGTGTTGCCGTTTTGATTTTTTTAATTTAACTGAAGATTTTTGTGAACAAAAACAAATTTTTTTCAAAAATTTTTCTTAAATTTCATAAATTAATTGATGCCAAAAGACTGTCTAGGAAATTCAAGGAAAAAAAATATATGGGAGTGAGGGACAATCTTCCATAGTTCAAGCGATAGATGCAATTTTCTTATTAATTGACTTCAAACACAAAAAAAAATATTTGAACACAACGGCAACACCTACAATATTCAAATATACATTTTTTAAAAGCTAGAAGCTTAGTCATATTTGAAAAATTGAAATTAAGTTAATTGAATGAACGGCTTTTGAAAGAATGGTAATTGAACTCAGATTTTTGAAAAAGAAATTATTGAAAAAATTTTAAAATGTCGTTTTTTAAACTTGGTCGTAATATAAAATGCATTCATTTTCAAATTTTTTTGGCCGCATTTATTATGATTTCAAATTATAAAAGGAAATAGCAATATGTATAACGGTTTATGAAAAAAATTAAAAAGTAGGTATTTCATTTTCGAAGAACTTTTTTTAATAAAAGTTTTGAAAAAAATGTAATTTATTTTTTTTTTTAAAGTTCAACATCTAAACATAAAATTATTTTTTATTCATTTAATAACCCTTACTGTTGAAAGTTAAATAGCAAAAATTTTAAGTTCCTATTTACCACAGTCTTTGAGAAAATTAATTATTTCAATGCAAAAATTCAGTTTTAATAAAAAAAAAACCATTGAAATTGAAGTAATTTTTCATTTTTTTTTTTCAAAAGTGTGATATATTTTGCCTTTTTTGCTTCGAAATTCAACTGATAATAATTGTGGCCAAACATTTTTTTTAAATAAATTCATATTTTATTAGAAAAAGTTTGGAAAAAAGTCATTTTAAATTTTTCTAATAACATTTTTTTTTTTAATTCTGAGTTTAGGACCATTTTTTCAAAAAGTCTTGATTAAATTTAGTGGATTTAAATTTAAGAGATAAGAATTAGCTTCTGGCTTTTTAAAAATGTATTTTAAAATATTGTAGGTGTTGCCGTTGTTTTCAAAATATTTATTATTTGTTAGAAAATTGCATTTATCGCTTAAACGATGGAAGATTGTCCCTTACTGCCTTTTATATATTTTCCTTAAATTACCTAGAGAATCTTTTGCTATCATTTGTTTTATGAAATTTTTGGATTTTTTTTTTTGAAAAATCGAATTTTCAAAAACGGGCATTGAATTTTTTCTTGGAAATTTTGGTTTTACGTGTTGATTAATAATTACAAGCATCACTGGCATACCAGTTTTATTTTAAAACTTTTTTTTTTCAAAAAATTATTTATAAAAAATTAGATTTAAAAAAAGACGGCTCTAACGATTTTGAAAATTCTTTTTCTATTTTTCAATTTCATTTAAACAGTTGTTTTTTTCATTTGAAGAACGAATTTTATGTTTTTTTTGGTAAATGTATTTTCAAATACATTTATCTACCAAATTTGTATAAAAAGTCCTAAATATCTTAGTACTTTGAGTTTTAAGAGCAAGTACGTGCCACTCAGTTGTGCATTTAATTTTTTATAGATACCTACGTCACTGCTCGAATCAAGCAAAAGCTTAACTCTACTTTCCTGTTCTCTCACCAACCGAATCACCACTGGATTAAAAACTGCTTCTGCATAAACTTTTGCCTCAGTCACGAACAGCTTAACCCGCATTTACACATTTTATTTTTTTTAATTTTTTTTACTCCTCATTATAATTCACACTGTGTTTGTAGTGAAAACAAAAACAAAAACTATATACAAAATTAAAAAAAAATTGTTAAGTAATTTGAAAATTGTCATGAATGTGGTCTATTTCTTTTTTTTTTTTTAATAGCTCTCACTTACTCTCAACAAAAACTTAAACCATTAGAAGCGATGTTTAAAATCTTCGAATATAAGTTCCTAAAAATTAAGTTATTGAGTTAATCAACTGCAACCTGATCTCTCCTTCAGACAAACTTCTTTTTCTGTTTCTTTTACGCTAAAAGATGGCGTTAAAAACTTCATTCGTTCTAAGTGTCCAGCTATTCTTAAATACAATACAAATCTCCTAGTAAAAGCATTTACTGCTTTTTTATGCAAATTGTGGTTGATTTTTGAAATATAGTTCTGTTTGTGTTGTCCTATGTGTCTGGGGCAAATTTACAAGGCTATTTATATCGATTTACTCTTGAAGGCAAATAAAATGGGAAATTTGAAGAAGAACAAATTCCAGCTCAAAAACAAAAAGTAGCACGCTCCATTCGTGAAAAAGTTTCTCCTGAATTGTTGTTGGTATTTATTGGCGTAGAAGGAATGATTTTGTTTATTATAATCAGCCCTTACTTCAAGCAATATTCTCAGAATTGAAAGATGTTTAAATGTAGAGCTGCACGAGCGTTTTGGCTACACTTTTTACTGATTGTAAAATTATTTTAGTTGTGGTTTTCCCAACATAAAAAGAAAATATTTTTTATTTATTTAAATAATTTTAATTAATTTCTTGGAATCTGGCAACCATACCCACTTCTTAGACCATTCAATTCTATAAGAGAATATTTGATATATGCAATAATTGTTGCCAAAGCCAAAAATGCCCCCATGGAGAGTGCTTTATCTTAATCTAATTATGAAATCAACAACCACACACACAACTCCGCAACTCGCCAATTTGAACAATGAGTTAATTATGCATTCGACATGATCCCATCAATCAACATGAGAGAATATTTATATGTTTTTGCATGAAGTTTTAGCTTGACTACGAGAATATGTATAGAAGTTTTAATAAAAAAAACACCGCAGAGTACAAAGTTCATCACCATTCACCATATACTCTGATGCTCTGCTGATGGTTGAATCAGTGGCCTTCTGGGTCATATTGTATCCCCTTCCTGCTATTAAATAGGGGGTGGATGGTTGGACGGGGTCTGAGATTTCCTCCTCTCATATGAGACAGTAATTAATGAAACTTGAAACTTCACCAAGCGTAAATTTTGTGTTCCGTCGTCGTTCGTTGTCGTCAGTAGTCATTTGTTCCACTTTGAGAGCAACGATATTATATAACCATCTCTTTCTCTATATAATATGACAACGTTAATGTGGACATGATCTATGACATGACAGAATGACATACAGGGACATATCATCCCCAGTCAGACTAAAGGCAACACAAAAAAGGGGTAGTGTAGAGAAGAGCTGGTACATATTTCCTCTATCAAAAGCAGAGATTGGGTTTTAATTATGCTTTTTGAAATTATGATGTAAATGATGGCTTCTATTCATACAAACTACCATCACATCTACCCAACACACCAACACCATAAAAAATACTACCTCAAAAAACATCATCATCATCACATAATATAATATGGCCATTTTATTCATGTAGGGGAGGAGGGGGAGGGGGGGTATAAAAAAATATTCTTACATCAAAATGATGTCATTTTTGGTGAAATTAAGTGCATACATACCACACACCGTTATTGTATAATACACAGGAAGTCTTTTTTTTAAATGATATGTATTTTCTTTCCATCCATATTCTACATAAATTTATTTGTGTTTTTTCCTTTTACTCCTTTTTTTTGGTGAATTGACAAAAGTTTTTTTTTTATATTTTAAAACTTTGATTATAATTTTTTTTTTCTATTTTGCAGCTTTTTCAACTGAAACAAATATGGAACAATGGTGCTAAAAACATACAAGGAATTGATTAAAGAGGATTTGATAGATGATTTTTTTAAAAACTGGAACAACGTGAAACTATTTTGGATATTTATGTAAGTACCTATTCTTTGAGTTTTTATTTGCAAAAAAAAAAAAATGGGGTCAAAAACATGGAGGTGGGAAATTTCGATGACCGAATTCTTAAAAAAATCAACTTTGTTTTATGATAAAAATTTCATGCTCAAATGTTCGCTTTAGCACAAAAATGTATATTTTTCAATTTACCGCAAAACCCCAAAAATTAGTACTAGAAAAACGTTCCTCGAAATGGTGGTGATCTCTTCAAAACGACTTTAGGGGTCTAAGTTTATAGGTAAGGAAATTTTTGAGATTTGCCATGAAACCCAAATAAACATAAGATTTTTTTGCATATAGAGAATATGCACCAAACATGTTGAATTCAGCTAAGGATTTCTCAGAGACGAAAAGAAATATTAAAGAGATTTAAACAGATTTTGAAAGAAGATGGTTAGTTTGTTGAGAAACCACCAAAAACGTGATGTGATAGAATTTTTCTGACTTCGGATTCGGGTTCAGCATACAAAAAACCATTAGAAAAGTATACTCTGACTTCTATAAAAAAAAATTTTTGATTAGTTAAATTGAATAAGGCAGGAAAAATGAACGGACTTAAGTTTTAATATCTGAAGATTTTAAATGATATCAGTTTAATTGAAACGCAATTAAAAAGAGACATATTTTTTCTAAAAATAGAGCCATTATTTAATATTTTTACCGTTATTATTAACAGAGTTATGAGCCAAAACATGAGGGAGAGTACGTATACGTATACGAATAGCTCGATAAAAGATTTTAAAAAAGCTTTTTTCTTACTATTTAGACCCCAAGGAACATTCCTGGGGTGCAAGACACTTCGAGTAGTGTCGTGTTCAAACGACCCGTGAAACGTCTTTCGAAGAATTGATTCTTCAAAAAAAAAAAAAAAAAAAATGTTTCAATAAACAATAAATGCTGTTTCAAACCCCTTATTTTGGGAGATAATAAGAAATTAATTAAATAAAACACCGTTAATAGCACTGATCTTCAAGGAAAATAAAGTTCGAACCAATTCATACTTTTCTAAGGGATTCCAAATTCAAAATTTCACTGGCGCACGTGATCATGTCTTTTATTTACTTTTATACTAACAGGTCGAAAACGTGGTTTTTGTCAACTTATGGCTTCAAATTATATCTTCGTTAATTTTCTTATACATGTATTTTATTTTATTTTATTTTATTTTATTTTATTTTATTTTATTTTATTTTATTTTATTTTATTTTATTTTATTTTATTTTATTTTATTTTATTTTATTTTATTTTATTTTATTTTATTTTATTTTATTTTATTTTATTTTATTTTATTTATTTTATTTTATTTAATTTTTTTATTTTATTTTATTTTATTTTATTTAATTTTATTTAATTTTATTTAATTTAATTTTATTTTATTTTTTTTATTTTATTTTATTTTATTTTATTTTATTTTATTTTATTTTATTTTATTTTATTTTATTTTATTTTATTTTATTTTATTTTATTTTATTTTATTTTATTTTATTTTATTTTATTTTATTTTATTTTATTTTATTTTATTTTATTTTATTTTATTTTATTTTTTTTTATTGAAACAAATAAAAATAAATCTAGTAAACTTGGAGACAAAAACCAAAATAATGTAATCATCATTTTATTCAAGTTTTGGATCTATAAGATATTAATTTTAATAATGAACGCAAAAACATTTCCAAATAAATCTGCTTTTGTTCTTAAGACAAGGCACATGTCACATATTATTACACAATAATCAATTCAATAATAGCAAATCCTGTGAGATATTAATAACATGAAATTCTTGAAAGGACCAACAAAAAAGTACACACATGAGCATAATGATTGACATTCGTTTTATTACAATAAATACTTCGTGTCATCCATGAGAAAGAGTCAAAATGTCAAAAGTCTGATAGTATCCATTAGTAAAGAAAAATACTACATCCCAAGAGTTTCCGCCTTCGAAATTCAAGGAAGCACAAGAAAAGTCTCTTTCGCATCTGATATCACACTTAAAATTGACATTTTGTTGAAAAACAAAAACAACAACAACAAAATATGAGACAAAATCTAGGGTAATGGCCTGAAAATGCTTTCAGGCTCTTTCTCATTTTGCTTACACTTGGTATTATTATTATATTGAGAGAGTCGCTTCATCATCATCCAGCATCCACATCGTCGTCGTCGTTTTTCTCATATTGTAGTTTCTTCGTCATAGTGATGACGAATTTCTTATAATTTGTAAAAATAATGTGAAAAGAAAATTGAAGTTTAAAGATTAAAAGTTTCTAGAGTTTTTTTTGTTTTTCTTTTTAAAACAAACTTGAAAATGCCAAACACAAGAAATAAATGTTGGGGAAGGCCAAACTCAAGAAAAAATTTATTTATAAAGATAAAGTTTGCGAAAAAAAAAATAAATTAAAGAAACTTTTTCAAAGAGAGATTTAAGTCATGATTTATATATGTTTGATATCGCGTTGTTCTTAATTTTTTTGAAGGAGAAAATAATGAATAGAAAAACAAGATAAATGAGAAATCTATAGAATCTATCTTATAGAATTCATTTAATTTAATAGAAATTGCTTTCTATGAACTTTGTTAAAAATATAAAATAATAAAATGCACGACTGGGTCGCAAGAACTTGCTCTTGGAGTTCAAATTGCTTAAATTTTTAAGACTTTTCATATAGAAATTTGGAAAATGTAGGTACCTACTATACATATAGGTACAAAAAAAATTAAAATTCGTTTAAAAAAAAAAAATAAAATAAAATCTGAAATCAAATTGCCCTCCCTCCAAAACAAGTAGGTATGCAGTTTTGATTGATATAAGTGCATTTTTAGAAAAAAATTTTTCAAAATCGTTAGAGCCGTTTTTTAAGGGGGGAAATCCCTCTGGAATTTTTTATTTTTGCATTATTTTTTTTGTTTTGCTTAATAAATTCATTTATCAACCTAAGAACTATTTTCAGTGGTCTTAGCCTTAAATAAATCCTCAAAAGTCCCTAGATGGTCCTGAAACCTACGCGCTCCGAATCTACCACAGTAGATACGAAAACGAAAATTTTAAACGCATTTTTCTCGAAACGCGTTTTTTTCCGCGCCGTGCAACGTAATTCAACAACTAATGAAGCTATCGACTTGAAATAAAATGCAAATTACTCGTTAACTTATTGGATATAGCATGAACCTAAAAGTTTAATATAATTTTTACTATAAATATTTTTTTTACAATGTTTTTTATAAAAAAACATTGTTTTTTCGTTTTTTTTTTTGTCTCTAATTTTTGCAATGCGTATAAATATATTTTATTGGAAAAAATTTCTTTTTTGATTATAAATAATTTTCTGGACTTGGGCATTGCACGACGCAAACTGTAGACGCCAACTTTAAAGAGCTGTAGAGCTGCCATTTTGTTTTTATTTTACTTCAAAAAAAAGGTATCAATATTTCATAATGTCAATAATATCATATACTTTTCCAAATTTCAATAAATGCTTTCGGTTTTCCAAAAAAAATTATTGAAAAAGCTGTCTTCCAGAGTGATTTTCCCCCTTAAAGAACTAATTTTTTATAAATAATTTTTTGGAAAAAAAGTTTAAAAATAAAATTGGTATGCCATTTTGTAGAAATCACTAATCAACATCTAAAAACAAAATTTTAAAAAAATTCAATGTCCCGTTTTCGAAAATTTGATTTTTCAAAAAAAAAAAATTTCAAAATTTTTTCAAAATTCCAAAAATTATTTTTTTGAGCAATTTCAATTTTACTAAAATCGGTATATGACAAGTACCGTTATTTTTGGTCCAAAAAAATTAATTCCAAAAACCCCTCTGGAGAGTTGCTAAATAAAGCTACATACCAAGTTTGACATCAATCGGTCTATCCGTTTAGGCTGTAGCTTTGTTTACAGACAGACTGACAGACGGACAGACGGACAGGCAGACGGACTTTCGGGACCCACTTTTTTGGCATTCTCTATCATCGTAATGTCATGGAAAAATGCTATCTCAACTTTTTTTTTGTACGAATGCATAACTTGATATAATATAGTACCTATATCGCAAACTTGTTGATAACTTATTTAAAGAGTTCTTCATTTCTTGGCAATATGCAGAAATCCAATTAATTTAATACAGATTCTATTTGTTTCTAATATTTCTTTTTTCTTTGTTTAAAAAAAGAAAATAAAAGGGGTCTAAGAGCAGAACCTTACGGAACACACAAATTAACCTGTAAGTGAGACAGGCGCGGATCTAGAAATTTGGTTTGGGGGGGGTCACAGAATTAAAAAAACTTACTTCCAAAATAATCAAAAAAAATGGCCAAGTGCTCAAAATATATGCAAAATTTTAGCTAACATACAAAATTCTATCCAAATTCTTAGATCAAATGTATTTTCGAGAGGATTTTGTTTCGGAGCTTAAATTAAGCTAAATTTTTTACAATACATTTTTTTAGAAAAAAAATGTTCAGCTGTCAAACATTTACCCTGCTCTGGGAGCCGGTTAAACTTTTATCTCCATAGTATAAATTGTTTGCAGAAGGATTAATGTATTTTTTTAATTTATAATCAAAAACTGAATATAAAGAAAGAAAATTGGGAAAGTAATGTCGACTTTTCACGAGTCGATTTTAGCCGCACGATAGCTTACAATAAAATCAGGATTTTGTTTTGTTAGTGTTTCGCAAATAAATACAATAATCTGATCTAGTTCAGGAGAAAAATAAAACACAGCCTAAAACTAAGACTTGAAAAATATGTCCCGTTTTCGAAAAATTGATATTTAAAAAATATATATGTATATATTTTTCTTAATGAATGTTATCTTCTTCGTTGGCTACAGGTCGAATTTTTATTTTACTTTTATTACCAGAGTATTGGATACCAGTGAATAACATTAACAAAATCATGGATACTCTACTTTCAAATTCTTTTCCAATAAATATAATAAAAAAATTATTGAACCAATATTTTCATCCATTGGTTCAACCAAATTTAGTTACAAATACAACACAGTTTTCGTACAGAAGTTGTCTTTCTAATCGACTTCAAGATGCTCTTATTAGAAACAAAGATAATGTTCGTTTAGCTATCTAAATGTTGAAAGTCGAATTTTCTAAAAATGATACCTAAATCAAATATCGTATATAAAATAAAGGCTTGGCCACACCGGAGGGTATGCGGTATAGCGGTAACGATATTTGTACTAAAAAAATTCCACACCTGAACGTTGATGTGTCAGTTTGGAATTTTTTTCATACAAGTATCCTCACCGCTACCCGTACCGCTACCGCATACCCTCCAGTGTGGCCAAGCCTTAAAATGTTTAGGTGATTTAACAAATAACTGTCCATCAGTTTATGTAGGTACATCCATGCAAAAATTGAAAAACCGTATAGCCGGTCATAGGTAAGATATAAATAACGGACATTCACAAAAAACTGCTCTAGCTTTACATTTTATAGATGAGGGACATAGACCAGATTATAACAATGTAGATATTTTACAAACAGAAAAGCATTATAGTAAAAGAATGGTATTAGAAATGCTACATATTTTAGATATAGAGAATACTGTTAATAGGAGAACAGATTGCGAAGGGCTTAGCAGTATTTATAGTTAGTTTGTTAGAAGGAATTTCTAAGTTGAATTTTAAAGTCAACTTGAATTCTTAAAGTTAAATTTGATAAGAAAAATTTGTTGAATTTCTTATCAAATAAAAATATTTTTATATTTTGAAATTTCAATGATTATAAACGTCTTTTTCAAGAAATTTTTTATTGAATTTTAAAATATTTAAACAACAGCGAAAATAAACTATAAGAAATCAAGCTAGAACTATAAGAAAGATATTAGGATAAAGATAAGTATAAAATTTAAATATATAAGCAATTTTTAGAACATTGTTTCTTAGAGTCCTCGGGAAGATTGTAAGCACAATCGAAACGTCGACAGAAAAGAAAAAGTAAAATCAAAACACGACCTGTAGCCAACGAAGAAGATAACATTCATTAAATAATGAAAGGTCAAGGAAAAAGGAAAAATTTATATTTTTCTTAATCCAATAAATTAATTTTTCTATATTTAATTTTTAATTAATACAATCAAAGCTTTTTTTTAATATGTTGAAATTATTGAGGTTGTCAAATTTAGAAGTTAATAACCATTCTACACTGTGTGAATCTTGAACCTAGTTAAAATAAACAGAAACCACTTTGATTTAACTGTTTTTCGGAATGATTTTTCTTTGAAGGCCATCATTTTCAATTGTTTTTTTTTTTCTTCAAAATTGAATCAACGTTGACCATACTACATTTTACATTGCGATTTCAGTTGAATGTTTTTATCAAAATCGCAGGGACCGGTTTGGAGAAAATAACCTATATTTTTACAAAATTCTTACGTGGAAGGTACCTTAATTTATGGTTCAGCTGTACTAAAAGTAGGAAAATAGTTCAGAAATGTTTTTCTTCCACATTCGTGTTTTGAGTAGAACTCGCCTGCTGCCCTTCACTTAAAAAAAAAACTTTGAAGTTTCGATTACATCGATGTTTCCAAGAGCGATGTTTTCAGCATCATTATTTTTTTGCGGAAACATCAAACCATAAATAAAAAAAAAATACAAATTAAAAAACACATAGGTAGGTATGTTTAGGATGAAATAAATTTCCTCCACACAGGTTTGTTACAAAGAAAAGCTTATATCTTCTTAAACCAAAATATCAAATTAAGTTGTTGCGATAATGTAGTTATGATAGAGCGTTCGTGGTTCGAGATACATGTAATCATGTACCTAATAGTTAGTATATAAATTATATGATTTTTCAGGTTTTAAAAGTTTTCATTAAAAAAATGTGTAAGAAAACAAAAAATTTTTTTTTATGGACTCATTATATTTACAACTAAAAACGACTTCTTGCTAATATGCCCATGAATCAATTCCTAAAGCATAGTCATAACAATAAAGAAACCCTTCTTATGGTTTAAAAGCTCGTTTCCACCTTTTTGCCTTATAATTTTCTGTTTTTCATCTGAGGTTTTGGGGGGGGTCATGACCCCCACGACCCCCCCCCTAGATCCGCCACTGAAGTGAGATGACACCCTTCAAGCAAACAGGTCCTACCTCGGTCCGCATCCACTCCGCCTCAGGCGGAGCTGAGTCCGACTTCGGCTCAGAAACGGGTCCGAAGGCGGCTCAAATTAGTATGGAAATTATAATCACCGCGGAGCCGATTTTTTATGTATTGGTTTTTTCAGCACGATTGCTCCTTCGACTTTGTGTTCATACACAAAAAATTGCAAGTGTGTGAGTACAACCCCGTTTTTCTCGGTCGGAGTGTCTTTTCTGAACTCCGTTTTCTTGCTTGAAGGGCATACATAAAGATCTGTCAGAGTGATGCTATTTGATCAAGTTGCAGAAGGAATTTTAAAAATCATATTTAGTTTTCATTAAAATAAACATTTAAAAAAAAAAATGTTTCAGGGACAATTTTTTGGACAAACCCAAAATAAATTAAGTCCTTTCATCGATTCATATAATTTATCCTTAAGGCCGTGTGCGAATTGCGTTAAAATGTTGGTTAAAATATGACGTTTGGTTAAAATTTGACACTAGCATGGTGAATAAAATGGGTTAAAACTTACCCAGATGCGGAGCAGGGTAAAATTTGACACTAGTGGTTAAAATTTGACGTTTCTCAAGATAGAAAGATCAAGATAGATTTGAAATTGTTTTTGTTATAATGCGTTGATATTTTAAGAAATGTTAAAAGTATTAATACAAAGTATTCCAAAAATTAATATTCATCTTGAAAAATTGAAAATCTACTAATTGTTTGTTTGTTTTTTATTTTTTATATTTCTATTTTGTTGGCAGCTGGTGAACTACGAATTAGTGTTAGAAGACTGAATTAATAAATTTCTTTTTGATCATAATGAAATGGGAATTTATCGATAAAATAAAAAAAAAGTATGTGAAATTGAGAATTTCTTACATTTTCATACTAGAATATTTAACTTGATATATTTTCAACTGGGTTTTGTTAAAAAAAATAGTTAATTGAATATAAGAAAAAACATTTTTGAGGGTAATTTTGTTTTATCTTGAGGGAATTTTATTCAAAGTAGTACCAAGAAAAAAGTCCCATTTAATACATTTTAACCCAATTCGCACAGCAAAAAAATAAATTTGATCCCTTTTTTACCCAAACGTCAAATTTTAATCGTGGTAGAAATTTAAACCAACATTTTAACGCAATTCGCACACGGCCTAAAATACCAATTTTACAACCAGATTTTTTTTTAATTTCCAAACTGAAAGAAACCAGCTTATCTTTGGAGATTATAAGATTAAAAAAATAAAACTCAAACCAAAAAAACCTAGCCAACTTACTTACATAATAATTATCAATCTCATTTGCCAGTAATTTCCCTTCGCATTATCAACGGACTTCCCTTGCCATCGCATCTATTTGTCATTTTATGCGAAGTAATTACTGCGGACATCCTCAGTACATCTGTAAAAGCTTTTTTTTTTCTTCTTTTACAACCTTCTCTCGTTAAATCTTAAAAGTTTCTCTATATAATACACCTCAACACAACTCCCCTCTGGTGTCTCATATACAAACCTTTGCAATAAGGCATCTGCCCCATTTCAGTTAAGCCCCAAAAATAACATCATATCTTTCAATTTCCATCTGCCATCCATTTCAAAAAGTCTTGTCTTTCCCAAGGTTATCTCTCTGTAGAAGGTACTTCAACCCCTGGAAAATGATCTCCACCTTTCCTTTCCTCTTCATGGAAAGACGTCTTGAGCAAAATTACAGCAATTCTTCATGAGTCTCCTTTGCGGTGTTACGTAAATGTTCCATTTTGTAAACCTTCAAAATGCGTCAGATAGTACCGCACAAAGTCCAAATCTAACCACAACCTTTGCCAACAACAATTTCTCGTGTGTCCGCCGACAGCGAAATGAATCAAAACAATTCCTCCCGTCATCATCTTCTGTGTGAGTCATCCAGTCGTCGCACAGTGGTTCCCTTCTATGGAGTAAGTGGAAAAAACCTATAAAAACCGAACGGGTGGACTGATTTGATTGAAATTTGGTATATAAATTAAATGAAACGAGTTCTCGTCGTGGTTAAAAAATTGTGTGTCGTGCTTTAAAATTACTCATTTTTTTAAAAGTTGTATTGATTAATATATTTATTCTTTTTATTTCCTTTTTTTGTTCTTTTTTTTTTTCTTAAAAATGTAAATGTCTCTTACACTTTAAGGCAAATTAAAACTGAATACAGAGAAGGTTTTTCAGAAAGCAAAAAATTAAAAAGTTTCATAAGTATTATAGCACCTTAAATTTATACTTACTAAACTAGCCCAAAAAATTAAGGGAACAAAAAAAAAATTGTGATTTTTTTAGTGATTTTCGATAGATAATATAAAAATGATCGTATCATGACAAAACAAAAACCATTAAAAGCTACATTCCTCTATTTTTAAACTTAATATTTTATTTCTAATGGTAAAATAGCTAAATCTTTGGAATTATTCAAATACCAAAATTTTCCAATTTTTTTTTTTGTTTTTACTTTTCTCTAAAAAAAGCGAAAAAATGATTTTTATTTTTAGAACTATTTGGCCTTAAGATTCTTTTTGTTTCAAACTTCTACGATTTACGATTTAGATTGCAATATCAGTCATCACACCAAAAACCATACTTTTGACTTTGACTATCAATATCTCAACAACGGATCTTTTTAAAGAGAATTTAAGGATACATTTGAAAATTTCATTTAATTCTCTACAAATAAATTAAGTTTAATTTGTTAAAAAAATGTTTTCTTGCATTTGAGATCATTTTAGAAAAGCTATCAAAAAAGGCCTTTTTATGGGTTTTTAGAAAATGTGCCGCTGTTTTATAACTATGGGTGATTATGAGCAAAATCAAATTCTTTTGAGTTTATTTGAACATTTTATTATTGAACACCGTTTAAATTTTAGATAAACCAAAGAAAATTACAATTTTTCAAAAAAAAGTTAAATTTTGAAAAAAAAAAATTCATATCGTTTTTGGATATTTTTCCTTTTTTGGAAAATTTTTTATTTTTCTTTATTTTTTGGCTTATCAGTGATGACTACATAGACCTCTTATAATGTAAAAAAATTTATTTTATCAAAAAAGCCGTTAAATTAGAAACGATAATACCGATTTCAAGTGCTGTTTAAGTGACACGCATTGCTACACTCAAGAATCTCTTACGGGAGAATGGGTCAAAATGGGTCATTTGTTTTAACACCATAAATAGTATATATCATAAGCTTTAAATTAATACTAAAATGAACGTGGAGCATCGTGGAGCTTTTTTTTTATAGGCTGACAAAGAGTAAAAACAACTCGTTCTAGAGGTGTCTTTATATAATATTCTGGTTTTTCTGATTCAAAAGCAAATTCAACAAACGGTAAATGTAGACTTAAGGACAAATATACCATTAACAACACTACATACTTTTTTTTTTTTTAAAAAGCTCTATTCTTTAAAAAAAAATCGTCAAAAGTTGCAGAAAAAAAGAACGAAATTTCGAAAATCTTAAAGAATCTAGTTTGAGCTAAGTATACTCGGGACCAGGGCTATGTAAAAAATTAAAATTGATTGCATTCTGTATTTAAATATATTGTTAATCGAAAAACCAAATCAAAAAAATTGAGAAAATTGTTTCACTTTTTTGGGTTTTTTCCATGAGGGAACCACTGTGCGTCGGTCGTCTCTGGAAGCTAGCTGAAAATTCCGCCATCAGAGTGCTTTATCTGAGCAGAATTAACGCGCTTCATAAAACAAAATGCGAGTAAATAATAACACGGTGTTACAAAAATGAGGTTTCAAAATATACGCAGGCGGAGACCTATCAGGTTTTGTAGAGCTAGTCGCACTGATTACGAAACGGTTTTTGAAAATCCCCTAACACCCCCAAAATCTGGAGTTACGGGCAAAAAACGGTTTTTTGGATCTTCACCCATTGAAAAAATTCTAGCTTCGACAATTTTGTACCCATTTTCGATTTGTTTACAGTTTCTGATAGAAGATAAATATACCTTTTCAACAATGTATAAAACATGTAACTCGGTTAAGCCACTTAGAATTTATAAGCTTTCAAAGTTCAAAAATTCCATTTTTTTCGTCATTTGCCCAACTTCGGCATCAATTTAAAGTATATGTTTTCAAAAGAACATGCTATTTAAAAAATATATTCTAAAACTATATCTATTTCTCAATTGATCGAGGTATTTTTTATGAAAATCACTTCAAAATTGGCTTAGAAAAAAAAAATTTTCGATTTCAACCCAGATACAGAAATTCGAACTTTTAGGTATAGAACAAAAATGTTGTTTCGGCACGTAGTAATATAACTTGGGCGCCAGGATTTGATAACGGGTTTTTATAGAGGAGCTCTATACAAACATTTTTTTCTTTGGGAGGGGGGTCTATCTCCCCCCGTTTAGGTGGGAGGGGCATTTTTCTAAAAAAAAATTATCAAAATAAAAAAAAATTATTAAAAAACAACGGCAACACTTACAGTAATAAATGATACCATTTCCGAAAGGAAAAATTGTACATTTGGTTCTAATTTTTAAATCAATATAATATAACCAATAGTTTTTGAAATAATCTAATTTTCTAATTCTAATTTTTAAATCAATATAATATAACCAATAGTTTTTGAAATAATCGATTTCAAAGTTAAAAATAGGTGAAAAAAAATTTTTTCAAACTCATTTTATACTATTTTTGTCCAGACTGTGAATTTTAGTAAAAAAAAATTAATCACACAGAAAACTGCCTCAATTGATTCCTTAAAGAACAGTGAAAACTATATGTTTCTATGTCTTCTAGTTTTTGAGAAAATTGAAAAATAAAAACAAATAAAAACAAAAAATATTTTGAAAAAAGAAAAATCTGATAAAATAATTTTTCAATTTCCTCAAAAACTAGAAGACATAGAAACATATAGTTTTCACTGTCCTTTAAGGAATCAATTGAGGCAGTTTTCTGTGTGATTAATTTTTTTACTAAAATTCACAGTCTGGACAAAAATAGTATAAAATGAGTTTTAAAAATTTTTTTTCACCTATTTTTAACTTTGAAATCGATTATTTCAAAAACTATTGGTTATATTATATTGATTTAAAAATTAGAACCAAATGTACAATTTTTCCTTTTGGAAATGGTATCATTTATTACTGTAAGTGTTGCCGTTGTTTTTTAATAATTTTTTTTTATTTTGATAATTTTTTTTTTAGAAAAATGCCCCTCCCACCTAAACGGGGGGAGATAGACCCCCCTCCCAAAGAAAAAAATGTTTGTATTGAGCTCCTCTATAAAAACCCGTTATCAAATCCTGGCGCCCAAGTTATCCTACTACGTGCCGAAACAACATTTTTGTTCTATACCTAAAAGTTCGAATTTCTGTATTTGGGTTGAAATCGAAAAATTTTTTTTTCTAAGCCAATTTTGAAGTGATTTTCATAAAAAATACCTTGATTGATTGAGAAATAGATATTGTTTCAGAATATATTTTTTAAATAGCATGTTCTTTTGAAAACATATACTTTAAATTGATGCCGAAGTTGGGCAAATGACGAAAAAAATGGAATTTTTGAACTTTGACAGCTTATAAATTCTAAGTGGTTTAACCGAGTTACATGTTTTATACATTGTTGAAAAGGTATATTTATCTTCTATTAGAAACTGTAAACAAATCGAAAATGGGTAAAAAATTGTCGAAGCTAGAATTTTTTCAATGGGTGAAGATCCAAAAAACCGTTTTTTGCCCGTAACTCCAGATTTTGGGGGTGTTAGGGGATTTTCAAATACCGTTTCGTAATCAGTGCAACTAGCTCTACAAAACCTGATAGGTCTCCGCCCGCGTATATTTTGAGTGTTACACCGTGTAATTGTTATTTCGTTTTCGTCGTTCTAAGTCCTGACGTTTTACAATTAATTTTCCCCAGTTCTCGTGGTGGTTTTAGGTTGAGGTTTAGGTCGAGTTGGTTTTAGTTCACCTCCCTGCCGCTGTCGGTCGATGGCCAAACACACAACTGTCAAAGCAAATTCTCTCTCTTTCTCTCTCTAAAAATTGTGGGGATTTATGTGCGTGCAGAGTTTTGCTTTGTTTCCAAAATGCTGGAGGGTGATTTCAAGAGATTGGAGATTGCATTCACAAGGAGCTTCGGTGTTGTTTTATCAAAAATTCCTTGTTTTTCTGTATGTGTTGCCATTTGTTATCACAGATCCTAGCAATATATTCCTGACAATAACACATGTTGACACTTACTTACCGTGTAAACAACAACTTTTGTTCCAATCTAATTGCATGTCATAGTTGGTTTTCACTTGTATAGGTGGATTAAGTTGAAGAGGTGCATGAAATAAGTTGGGAGAGGGACTTTGTCCTGCCGATATCGAGACATATTAACATTTAACACGGAAACTAAAAAGGCGTTTTGTGTTTCTACACCTAATTTGTCAAATTTTTGTTCAATGGGGAACGTACTTTTTTGGCGGTGTAACGCAATCAAGTGAGAAAAATCCTTCGGACGAGTGTGTGAGGGGTGTAAACATAGAATTTCCTGAAATGTCAAAAATGCGAATAGAGTTAATGCGTAAAAGTTAATCGATGCAATTATTTTCGGTAGACATTTTGTCGCCCCCCAACTGTCACATTCAGGAAGTGACTTTATGTTGTGGTTATTTTTTTCATTTCAATTTGACATTTCTATGCGGTGAGGAAGAAAATATAAGTTCAAATAAAACGTCATAAAAAGTAAGAATCGTCAATTTAGAGGAGGGAGAAGAAATTTACAATGACAACGACGTTTACACGTTACGTCTTAGTTGTACATCCGATTTTCGATGAATGTTTCGTTTGGGTGGAAAACCTCTACTGACATTGAAGGTTCTTTCAATCGATTTTAGATTACTTTTAGGGGGAAGCCAACGGGCACAACAGAAAACATCAAAATGTTGCATCTTTTTCCTGGAGGCAACATTAGTTTTTATGATTCGGATGTCACAATCCAAAACGAAAACTCAATTGAACAAAGTTTTCGTTTTTTTAGGAAAAAAAAAGAAGAAAAAAAAAGGAAAAAAAGGACAGCCATTATACACGTGTAGTTGGTAATTGGTTAAAATGACTTTGGCTTTTGAAGCAAAAAAAAAAAAATAAAAAATAAAAATATCTTGAGACATGTCACGAACATTTCCGAACTGAGAGGAAAAGAGATTTTTGAAAAGAATTTCAATTTGTAAAGGGTACATTATGCGGAAATTGTGTTGATATATATTTTTTTTTGTATATGTAGGTATTTGTTAATGGAGATGTTAATGCTTTTTCCGGGAGACTTCAAACGTGACGTTTTGGGTTGTTATTTTTCAATTGTAAACGTCAGTATTGCATAATATTATCATAATTTTTGGGACATTTAGTATTGTTAGGTTGGAAATTTGAGGGAAGTTGGGTTGATATGGTACCGCATGAATGCTTTTTATTATTAAAGGAATGCCAAGATTTTTAAAAACCTTTTAAGTGGAAATCGTATTGAAACAGTTTCTTTTCATAACAACTGTCAGTTAAAATTGGCTCCATTAAGTACAAATAGAATTATAAGCTATATATAAATAAGTCAAATTTATTATTACTTTCTGATACTTTTAAAACTTCCATTTTCTCCAACCTTGGAACGGACTCGCAAATTTAACTCAAGGTTCACAATTTGTATTTGCATCTAGGTGCAAGCTTGTTAGCATCGTTTTGGGTCGTTATCACCTTTTATCAACTATTTCAACAAGGGATAAAGTAGATGTCTATATTTTTTTTCGTTCAGAGTATTTTTTAACGCTTCGTTGAAAATTAGATTCTCACTAATTATGTTTTCCAATTTACATTGAAAGCTTGAATCACTGTGTACATCGTTCCCATGACGCTGTTGCACACGCATCTGATAAAGTTAGTTCAGTTGCCTGTGATACATACGCTGGAGTACAGTGGGATGGTTCAGTAAAACTATGTGAATAAAAAAAAAATCAAAATAATAATACTTAAAAAAAATTACCAAACAAAAAAAGAGCACTCAAATCTTCGGTTTCTTCACTATTTTTCAAAGTTTTTCAGTGTTGCAAATGAGTTTAAAAATTTTCATTTTTACAAGTTTTACGAGAAATAGCTTGTTCAGTTTAACCTCATCAAACGCTCTTTTCTATGAAGTTGGTTTAAAGTGGCTTTGATTTGATTATAAAAATTTTAGCCTTCTTCTAATCTTTTAAATTGAATCATTCAAGATTTTAAAAAGATTTGTTTGTTTCAATTAAGAAGAAAGTATTTGTGGCAAAAAAAAACATGCAGGCATCTTCTTCATTTAATGGAGATTCTATTTGTTTTTAGCATGTCTTTTTTCTTTTGCTACTTTTTTTTTTAATAATTTAATAATTTTTATTTCAAATAAAACAATTTATTTATAATAAAAAAAAAATCCGTTGAAAATAGACAAAACTAGAATTTCATCAACGGCTGAAGGTATAATATCCCGTTTTTTTGTCCCTATCTAATTCCAAATTTTTTCGGTAAATTGAAAAGAAAAAAACAAAGTATGCAGTTTAAGTATGTTCAATAAGTTCTACAAAACCTATTAAGTCCCAATAAAAGTATTGTTAAATTTTATTTTTTTGGTAAACAGTGTAATACAATAAATAATAAAAAAAAACCAAAAACCAAAAAAAATAAGTTAAATCAAAAATTTGGCAGATACGTGTGAAACTATTATATTTTTTCTCTTTATAAGGAGAAATAATAGAATAAAAGAATAATAACATATGTACAAATTACTCCAAATACCTTTCATGCTGATTTTTGATGACAAATTTCAAATTTAACGGTTTTGAATTTTGAACGTCCACATTTCGAGTTGTAAACTTTTATATTTTTTTTTGTTTGTTCTGTGGCTTTCATATATTAATAATATCTATCGATGTCAATATCAATCTTGTTTCTATCACTTTTTGTTTAGAAAATAGCTTTTTTGACCTTTTTTCAGCTACTAAAATTTCAAATTAATTTAATTTTTTCAATTAAATTTTCTCTGACATAATATTTTTTTCACACCTCTAAAACTTGTCATATGTAGTCAAAAAAAAAAATAAAAACTAAAAAAAATGAACTTTAAAGCGTGTCAACCCTAGGCCATGTTAGGTTAACTCTAGGCAACCCACTCTCTCTTTAGGCACTACCTCTGGAAAAATATAACTTTTAACTAGTATACCTAAAGATGATAAATAATAAGATAAATTAACATTTCGAAATTTTTTTAAAATAATTTTCTTATTTTAATGTTAAAACACCATAATGAAAATAAATTTATAATTTACACTTGCTTATTATTTTAATAACTTTCTCACTTATTACAGTTTTTAAAAAGAAGAATTTTTCAAGTTGAACTTAGAACAAAAAAAATTTACAATTTGCTGTAATACTAATCTGCTGTAATACTAATCTGTTCAAGATTATGGGCCTTACCAATAATCAAATTTAAAGCTCAGTTAAATATTTAACTGAGCTTTAAATATTTCTTCATACCAATAATCAATTTAATAGTCAGGTTAAGGGTTAACGCCACGTTAAATTTATAGTTGGGAAACTGAACTATAAACGCACGGTTAAATGTAAACGCACGGTTAAATGTAAACGCACGGTTTGCACTGCCATTTGACATAAAAAAAACTTGAGAAAAGTTAATTATATTGGCGGAAATTTAATAAATAAGTAAGTTTAAAAATTTAGTTGTTTAAATATGTCTCTTTTTTATTAATGAATATACATTATTTTCAGACAAGCCTGAAAATTAAAACTTAGATCTGCAAATTCATGATAGTTGAATTTTGGATACACTTTTGGCTCCATTTTTTTACTGTTACAACCAAAATAAAAATATATATATGTCATTTTGACAGCAAGTGTAATAGATCTTTTAATAGAAGGGCAATTAGTTAAACGCGAGTTTATTTTGATTATTAGTATACACACAAATTAACCCGACGGTAAAAAAATTTAACCCGACTATACTTAAACGTGTGTTTATATAGGGATTCATTATTGGTAAGACCCTATGTCTCTTTATAACCATAAAATTCAGTCGATCTGATACTTGCACAAGTTTGGTGATTTTCTTTGATATTTTGATAATTCGTTAAGTGCGGCTTAATTTAATTTCTTTTTTATGTTCCAACATATTATTAATCTTGTAAACTTATGTATGTAAATGTTATGAAAATAAGTTAGTAAAGCGCTACAATAGAGATATGTATATCATTAAATACACTACAGTATTAATAGTGGTAACATTATTATCACTGATCCAACTTTATCATTTACCTTATAAGGTAACTTATGACTAATGACTGCCGCTTTGACTATAAAGCATCACAAGTTGAGTACAGTTCGCTTCTTGTTCCATTGTTTACTTACTTTCTGAATGCAAAATCCGTATTTAATTTTGGTAAAATTATAATTCACATTTGCCTATTACATAAATACTCATATGAGACCAAGAAAAATGCGTTTAAAAAATTGAGTTGTGCTTAAGTTAGACAAAAGTAATAATGCCGTTAACTATAAGCAACAACTTCAAATTATCAATATCAAGATTAAAAGAAGATT
This sequence comes from Episyrphus balteatus, assembly GCF_945859705.1. Lineage (NCBI taxonomy): Eukaryota > Metazoa > Arthropoda > Insecta > Diptera > Syrphidae > Episyrphus > Episyrphus balteatus. Next base: position 172,539,922 of record NC_079134.1, read on the forward strand.
AATAGAAACAAAATTGGAATTTGGAATAATACATTATTACAAAACAAATGTAAAAAAGTTCTTATTGGTACTTCAACACTTCTATAGCTGAGTACTGAGTTGTAAAAATATCATTCTAAAATTAAAAAAAATATTTATTGCAATTGCAACTGAAAACAATTTGCATTAAACAAAATTAATACAACTGAAAAAAATTGCATTCAAAAAAATTTAAAAATTCTGCTTTAAAAGAAAAATTTAGTGCAACTCAAAAATATTTGCATTGGAAATAAATTTTTTATTACAAATAAAAATATTTTACATTAAAAAATTTGAAAAAAAAAAATATTAAAAAATATAACAAATATTAAAATATTCGTCGAATTTCTTACAATTTTGTATATTTGTCTATACTATACATTAGCTTTATAATGATGAACCTGAAAAAAGGCCAAGTCAAAATCGTAAGAAAATCGACGAACATAAAAAAAAAAAAAATATATATATTTAATTTTTTTGAATGCAAAATATTTTTATTTGCAATAAATTGTTTTTTTAATGCAAATATTTTTCAGTTGCAATACAAAATTTTTTTTTTAATGCAAAAATCTTTTATTTGCATTAAAAAATAATTTTTTTTTAATTTCTAATAAAAAACAAATGCATAAAAAAAAGATTGTTTACAACCCTGTTCTAAAGCAGGTTTTATTTGTGTACGAGTTTGGTTAACCCTTTCGGACCCAGCGTTACTCTCATGTTACATTTTTTTTAAAATTCGTAAAAAAATATTAAACTAAACAATTTTTTAGGTTTCGATGGCTTAATTGAAAGATAATAATGCCTAGTTATTGGATTATTACAAAAAGTTAGTCAAATTTTGAAAAAAAAGATATAAAAAATGTTAATGCAGAAAGTGTTTTATTTTTTTGCTTAGACGAAGAAGCATACATTATAGATTCATAAAAAGTTATTTTCTCAGTTCTCCGACGTTTTTTGGTGGTCATAGGCAGTGCATATTACTTACATGTAACATGAGAATAACACATTAGTTTTGCTATTTATTATTTTGGAAAATAACTTTTTGCTATTCATATCTCTTAATTGTGATGTTTTTGACCCGATAATACCGAAAAAACATTTTTTAATATTGATTTTCATAGCTTGGGTTCGAAAGGGTTAAATTGATTAAAATATTCAAAGGATTTAAGTTTGTGACAAGAAGTTGACATAAAAGTTGTGGTAGATCTTGTGAAAAATGTTCAAGAAAGAATATGCACTGCACGATTGTAATTATATGGGAAGTTATTTTCTGTGAAATTTTACCCTTTTTTATAATAAAAATAATTTTAAGTCAAATTTTTATGAAATTTAGCCCCACTGTATGACAACAACTATGCGGTAATTGCGACACTACTATCTACTATCTACGCTTTTGTATCTTAATGCACAATCTGATGAGCAATCCTCGTCATCGTCGCATCGTTGTCATCGTTGTCGTCGTTTGGTCGCTTTTTTCTTATAATCTAGTTATATCTATCAGAGTTAATTTGCAGGCACTTGTGTTGGTTTAATGCGAATCTATGTATGTGTGGGAGAAATATAGACTACAAGTCGACTTATACTCATGATATAGATGCAGCTTCCAATCAAGTAAGACATTCAGTCGCCATCATCGCCAAGGTAACTTATATTTATCGCACATTCGTGGGTGAAGTGTTTACACTTATCTTTTCCACTAATTACACTTTAACACATTGCAACGTGTGTTCAATTTTGTCGAGATGCAACAAACTCATGGGAACCTATCTGTTTTTGTTTACTTTTCACGTTTAAATGAAAATGTTTTCACGAATTTTGTATGTCATTATACAAGAAGATAGAAAGAGAGCGTGGGAAGAAGTTTGAAATAGATTTTTACTCAAAAAGTGCTAAGTCATTAAAATTAACAACAAATAAAAGTTATCGTATCGATCTCAAGATTCGAACCTGTTTTGATATAAACTAGTTCTCTAGTAGGGCATCGTATATCGCATTCAGTCAATGTCAAGTTATCAGGTGTTCAAAGTTGCATATGCTTTGTTTTTCTATTTGTTTACTATGAGCTCAAGCTTATGAACGATAAGTGTCAAGTTAGACAACAATTGTAAATCAACATTTGAGCTTTAGGTTAATTAATTTTCGTCACTTTACTTTGGGAATGGGATTGGCTAAAGCCCCTCAAACCTAAAATTATTATAATAAAAGTGCTGTCAACTTTCCCAAATGTAGCTTACAACAAGTTTGTTAGCCTCTTATATAAATACTCGGAAATACTCCCATCACAATGAAATAAAATGAAAAAAAAAATTGTCACTGTCATAAATTCAAGTTAGGACACTGGACAAAGTCATCATCACACCTATCCCTAGGGCACCGCACAATATGACATGGGTCCAGTGCCAGTCATGACCCGAACCTGACAACAATATCACACACAGCTCACACATGCCACACACTATGTTTCATACTTCACCGCTCTATCCATCCAACCAACGAACCCAAAAAAAAACCTCTAGCAACCTAGCCATCACCTCTATAATAATATACCAAGCTGGATGGGGGTTTTGGCTGCATTTGAATTATCTCGAAAATGATGTCAGCACTGGATTAAGTGTACTCTGGCAGCTGACAGGATTTTATGTTTGTGCAAAGGATATAAAGCTCGCACGTATACCAGATGTAAATGCGAATGCACGATGACGACGAACAATTGTCCTTGATGCTTGGTTCAAGTGTGTGGACTCCACACGAGTGCGTTGTTGTCATTCGGTGTCATTTGCAAACGTTTCAAACGTTTTTTTTTTTCAACAGTTTTAATTTTTGTTTGTTTTCTAGTTTCTAACACTGGGGATTTTTACGGAAAAAAGTCCAAAATTCAAAATTCTTCGGAGAAATTTTTAATTCTAGAATAAGATCTCAATCAAAATCAAAAAGAAGCACTAAAATCGGACTTTTAGTTTACTTTTTATAGCTTTGTGAAGGGACAAGTTGTTGAAAGTACAAAAAAAGGAGTGAAAAATACCCTGAAATTAAAGTTGTGTAAATTTTTTTTGCTTAAACCGACTTATGCACTTTTATTTTTTCGTAATGAAGCCATATTTTGTCTATTGTCTATCTTAATCGAAGAAATAATTAATTTTTAAGATTTTAATTTTGTATTTATAATGTTTTTTATATATTTTTGTATTTATAATTATAGCTACATTTGCCTCATTTAGAGACTATTAAAAACATTTTTCTTATGAAATTTTCTTTCGATAAAGACTAAATTTGGATGCCACCAGGTGCCACTAACTATTTTATTGGCAATTGAAAACTACAATTGATTTAAAAACTAATTTTCTTGAAAATTTATTAAAATAAAAAAAAAATATTAAAAAACAACGGCAACACTTACAGTAATGAATGATACCTTTTTTAAAAGCTAGAATATTATGCTTAAATTTAATTTTTAAATTAAGTTCTTGAAGTCAGTTGTTTCTGAAATAATCGATTTTAAAATCAAAACTTGCAAAAAAAAAATGTAAAAAAAAAAACATATTCAATACTATTTTTTGTCAAGACCGTGGATTTCAAATTGAAGTTGAATGATAAACTTTTTTTTTTTGAAATCTATTATAGTACAACTGCATTTGATTTTCTGACCTTGGTGCGGAAAAATGAATTTTCGTTATAGGTATGTATTGACAAGTTCTTTTAAATAATCTATTAAAATGACAGTTTTTTAGCATATCTTCTAAACAAGCAATCAATTTGATGCCAATAACTTTTTTGAAAAAGGTTTAAGCCTCTACAAGAATACATCTTGCTAATTTAATAATAATGAGTTTTTAGTGAATTAGAAAATTTTGAAAAGTAAAAAACATGTTTTTATAATTTTTATTAAACTTTGACCTCGAATATCTTTCAAATGGTTAAATAATGAAAAAGTTAGCAAGACCTTTTTTGTGGAACAATCTGTTTTCTACAAGAATATGTCTTGCGAGTTTGATTGTTATAATTTTTCAATTTGTTACAAAATTAAGAACAAAAAACGAATTTTTAAAGATTTTCTCGATTTTTGGACCTCAAAAATATCTTTTAAACGGTTAAAAAAAAAGAAAAAAAGTGCACAAAGCCTTTTTTGTAGAGCGTCTAATTTCCTACAAGACCTTCCCATTTATATAAAGAGCTCATATTTACTGAGTTTATTCTAGAGGTGTCTTGCAATCGGTTTTGTGGAGTACAAAATAAAAAAAAAGAAATTCGATTTTTTTTAACCCACCCTAATATACCTATATATTTTAAATTGTATTAAAGGTGATAAAAGTGGATTTTTAAATATTCTTTTTAGCTATAATGCGGGTTTTTCATTTTTCAATAACACAAACAAATAAATAAAATACTTAAGCTACAAGTAAATTGTAAATAGCAGTTTTTAGATTTTCAAAGAACAATATCTGGATCCTTTATTACTCTCACAATATTTTTAAAATGCATGCCAGTAGGTGGAAATGAATAATAATAATTTCTTACGACTTAAACTGTCATCCTTGAAAATTTCACCCAAATCGATTTAGTGGTTCAGTTTTTATTGAATTTTGTCCGCAATCCCATACAAATTTCCCCAGTGTGCGTTGCGTTGGAGCTATATCATTCTTTGGAATTTGTAAAACAGTCCATTTGAAGAGTTTTGATTGCTTCATAGAAAACTGTTCATGCATATTAAAGTGCAGTGCACGACTCAGAGTACTTCCCTTTATCCAACTGTCAATATAAAGGTTCACTTTTGTTTTACAAGTTTCAATTAGAACCTCTATTTCCTTGAGTTGCTTATTATTATACTCAAATGTCAAAGGCTAAGAAACTGAAACCAGAAGCCGTATATTTAAAAGTAGTGTTTAAGTGTTCTGACACTATTGCAACATGTGCGAGCGAAGGTAGCAAAAAATTAAGCTCTATAAAAAGTTTGTTAATTTCTTGTAAAAAAGTCTATATAAATAAATGAAGTGCAATAAGGTTTAATTAAAGTATAAATCTATCTACTAGTGTTATCTATCATATAATTTCTGACGATATAAGTTAAAAAAAAAGAAAATAAATAAATTCTTTATTTTTGTTAAGTTTGCATAACAATAAAAAACTGGAAATGTCAGGTTCGAAGCCAAATGAGTCTAAGTTAAATGAGCAGCAAAAAAAGCTGCGGTCTGCGGAAAAACACTCATATACTTCCCCTTACTCAAGCTCCCCTGCAACTTCTCTTATTCCAACTAAGTTGTGGGACAAAATAGAAACCCGCTTAGATTCGCTCGCGAAAACTCTGACGGAATCAATTGTGTCACAATTAAAAGCTGAAATAAATGCTATATGTGAAAGTCTTTCTCTACGAATCAACAAAATTGAACTTGATTTTGACCAGAAAATTAAAACACTCGAACAAACATTCAATGAAAGATTAAGTTCTTTAAACCACTCATTGTTTACAATGGGTAGCAGAATGGACACACTAGAGCAACAAGGAAGCAAATTGGATACACATGAAGAAGAAATCTGTTTTGTTAAGACACAGTTGATGGAAAAAGACAACACTATGCTTAAAATACAAATCGATGCACTGGAGCGGAGTAATATTTCTGGTGATCTTGTGCTTCATGGCATCCCAATTGTATCAAATGAAAACCTTGAGAACATCTACCAACGTTATTGTTCTTTGATAAAATATTCGCCCTCATCATTGCCAATCAACATTATTCGCACCAAACCTAGAAATAATTCTTCGAGTAGCGCAATCATTGTCAAACTGCCACACGCACAAGACAAAATTAATGTTTTGATAAATGCAATGGCTTTTTACCGACAACACTCCAGAGCTGTTTCATTAAATGATCTAGGCTATGAGGGAAATAAATTCGTGCGGGTGTACGAAAGCTTAACAAAAAACAACCATACAATTTTTCGTAAGGCCAATGAATTAAGGAGAAACGGGTTTTTGCATTCTGTGTTTACTAGACGAGGACGTGTATATGTCAGGCAAACTAATGATGTAAACAAAAAACCTATTTGCATCACAGGCATTAATTCCCTTGAGGTGTTTTGCTCTACTAGTAATTCTGTTGGTCCAGGTGTTGAAAGGGAATTCGTGGCGATCTCTCCTTTTTCTGCTGATGTTGTTGCTGTTGCTGCTTCTGATTTGGGTGTTGTTGATCAGTCTGTTGATCTAATAGATGAAACATCTGAGTTTGATGACGTTGCTAGAGCTGTATTAGATGATGCTGATGCTGCCGGTGGTGATGATGATGACTGTTGATGCTGTTGATGGTTTAGGTTTTGATGTATAAGTATTATTATTTTTCTATTATATTATTGTTACATGCATACATACAATTTTGAACTTTTTTTTTCTTTTTTATATTTGAAACTAATTATTGTACTATTTGTATATTATTTGATTTTTTGATTTTAATTTAGATTCTTTTTAACAGAGCCTAATTCTTGCATTATGTTTATGAAATGTTTACTTTAATTATTTATATCTCTAATTCTTTTTATCTTAATGATTTGGTGCAAATATTTTCCCCTTTTATGTCTGTGGTGTTGGTGGTGATGAAAGTCTGTTTTTATTTATTTTTCCATGGTGATTGGTACAGATCCTGATAACGTAAGGTGCGTTCTGAATGTGTTGTGTGATGCGTTTGATGGTCTAAGTATTTGTTGTTTGAACGCTGAAAGTATAAGAGCTAAATATACCATGTTATATCAAATGTTTAGTACCTCAAAGTTGGATGTTATTATGGTAGCTGAATCGTGGTTGAATACTTATATTTCGGACGCGTTAGTATCTTTACCTGGTTTCAATATGCACAGGAGTGATAGGGAAAATAGAGTTGGAGGTGGAGTTTGTGTATATGTACGTGAAAATATTTCATCTGCTACAGTTTTCAAATCAACTGAAACTAACATTGATTTTGTTTTTGTTGAAATGAGTAATTCAGTTGAAAAGTTTTTAATTGTAGCGGTCTATAGTCCCCCGAATATGTTTAAAGAAGAAAACCTGCGTGAATTAGAGGAAGCTTTATTAAAACTCGGTCCTAAATACACTGACGTTTTAATTGGAGGTGATTTTAATGTAAATTTTTTATCCAATAACAGTTTTACTCGATTTTTTAATCATTTCTGTGATAAAATGGGTCTATCGGTTATAAATAATCGATGGCCAACATGTTTCAAGTCTGAAACTAATCCTTCCCTGATTGATATGTTTTTGACCAGCTCAAGGTATAGAATTCTGGGAAATGATCAAATAAGACCGACTTCTGAGTTTATCCATGATTTCATATTTTGCTCGTTTCAGTTTGATGTTGACAGAACACATTTTTCTCGAACATTTACCTTTAGATCCTTTCGTAACTTCGACTATGAAGACATAAGTAGAAATTTCTCTAGTTTTGATTGGAATCAGATTTATTATTTGGGTGATGTTAATAGCAAGGTGCAATTGTTTAACAACTTATTGACTCGGTTATATGATAACTACATCCCATTAGTTACTAAGGAGTTAAAAACTAATAGATGTCCTTGGTTCAATGGCAACTTAAAATATATCATTCGGGAGAGGGAGCGTTTTTTCCGGCGATTTAAAAATAATCCTACAGAATTCAATAAAAGGCAGTATATTTATGCTCGAAATAAAGTTAATTCTACTATTCGCAATGCTAAGCGTACATATTTACTCAAGAAACTTGATCCCTCTCTCAGTTCTAAAGAACTATGGACCAACTTAAAAAAATTAGGAATCAAGAAAGATAAAAATACAATTAAATGCCCGTTTACTGCTTTAGAAATGTCTAATGTGTTGATTCCTTCCTTGTCAAGTGCGAGAATTCCACGAAATATATTTGCTATGCCTGAAAGTGAAAGTTTTTTCTCCTTTGACTGCATTGGTGCATGTAAGCTAGTAAACACTGTCAGATCAGTCAAATCTAATGCGATTGGTCCTGATGATATTTCGCCGAAATTTTTAAAACTCATCCTACCACTTGTTTTGAACTACTTACTCCATATATTTAATTTTTGCATCTACAGTGGTGAGTTTCCGGATACGTGGAAAAATGCATGCATTATTCCTGTTCCCAAAAAAGTAAATCCTTCTAATCCTTCTGAGTATAGGCCTATTAGTATTTTATCGTACCTGGGTAAGTTACTTGAAAAAATTATGCATGACCAAATTCAAATCTATCTAAATGAACACACATTCCTGACAAAATGGCAATCTGGGTTTCGACATAAACACAGCTGTGAATCGGCAGTAATTAAAGTCACTTCAGACATCCGTTTCGCTCTTGACAATGATAAGTTTGGTGTTATGGTGCTCTTAGATTTTTCTAAGGCATTTGACAGCATTGACCACTCTATACTTCTTTCGAAGCTTAGGTTAAATTTTAATTTTTCCAACACTGCGCTCAAGCTGTTGTGCAATTACCTGGTAGATAGAGTTCAACGAATAAAAACTGATACTGGGATGTCTTATCCTTTTATTACCAACATCGGAATACCTCAAGGATCGGTCTTAGGTCCTCTGTTATTTTCTTTGTTTATAAACGACCTTCCTGACGTCATCCGCAACTGTCGAGTACACTTGTACGCTGATGATGTAATGATTTACATATGTCGTACAGTTGGTTTGATGGAAGACTGCATTTTTAGATTAAATGAGGATTTAAGTCACATTCTGACCTGGTCTAATGAAAATTGTTTAAAACTTAATCCTACCAAGTCTATCGCAATGTTATGCTCAAGAGATGATCCCAACCCGTTAGATTTTCCCTCAGTTGTTTTGGATAATGAAATAATTAAGTATGTCAGTCATGTTACTTATCTGGGTTATAAAATAAATAGTAATCTAAGTTGTTGTAAGGCCATTTCTGATACTATTAGAAAAATTTATTGCGGGTTAAGATCTCTGAGATCTTCCTCTGACTTATTGTTACCTGTGATGAAAAAACATCTTATAAAATCGTTGATTATGCCTTACTTTACTTATAACTCTTTAGTTTATCCAATTTTAGATTGCGAGTGTAAGCGAAGATTAAATGTTGCTCTGAATGATTGTATTCGATTTATCTACGGCATACCTAGGTATTCTAGTGTATCACATCTACGTCACATACTTTTTGGGATGAACCTCGACGAGTACCTGAAATTCAGAATAGTGTTAAAACTCCATAATATCATCCACAATAGATGTCCTAACTATCTTAGTGAAAATTTAAATTTTGCCCAATCACAAAGAGGATTGAAACTAATCTTGCCGCGTTTCTCACACACCATAGCTGAACGTTCATTTTACGTGTCTGCAATTCGTTTGTGGAATGCACTCCCAAACGGATTGCAAAGTATTGCCGCGCCTGCGGACTTTAAGGGGAAGTTATTTTTGCACTACTCAAATTCTAATTGAAATGTATTATAAGTATTGTCTCACTTTTTGAGCATTAACTACATATATAAAATGTTGAATTATTTTTGCTATTTTTGCTCTTTTGAAAATTTACAAATTATTTAATTCTAAATGTATATAAAATAGATATTTATTTTTATTTTAACCTTTTGAATGTTAAGAAATTTTGATTGTTAAATAGGTATAGATGCTCCAAAAGATCCTTATCTTAATGCGTCATTGTAAATTAGATACTAATCGAAATAAATGAAATGAAATGAAATGAAAATGACATTTGTGACACTTGGAAATATTATCTTTTAATCCCATTGACTTATCTCATAGCTGCTGTTAAATTGGAAGCAAAAACAAATCCAATTTCTTTATTACTTTTTCCTTTCCTTTATTTAACTCTAATTGGATTCACTCCAAAAACACATTCACAGAGTGCTGACGCACCATTATAGAATGTTTAACGTCATTGCTAGAACAAAATGTACATATATCGAATGCAGTCAGAGAGTCCCCCACCCTAATGTATAACCCCGCATTTAGGGGTCATGGAATCGAATCTCACCCTGTAGAAGCATTTTACTGTAAACAGTTTTGCAAGTGACATTGTTAAGCTGCAGCTATATTCTTCGTCATGCTTCGTTATAGATGGTGGATATTAACGTATGGATAGGTTCCAACAACATTTCTTTCTCTGTGTCTTCAACTGACGTTCGATGTCACACAAACTTTGGAAATATTATGGTAGCTTAGGTATGGGTCACAAGTTAACAGGGTTGTCATACATATTTTCCATGTTATTTAGTAATTAACATTTATTTTTTTTTTTTTTTTTTTGTAGTGATTATGATTTTTTTTTTTTTTTTGTCTTGCAATATTGGAAGTGATTGGTGTTTTGTATGTTTTGTTATGTTAGGCTTCAGGTCAGAATTAAGCAAATTTATTTCATGTCACTTGGTTTTATATGTATCTATGTTTTATATAGCAATTAAGAAAACCTTTTGTCTTTTGATAGCTTAAAGCATAGCTAATGGGTCTTGAAAATATTTTGTACAGTTATTGAATTTATGAGTTTGAAATATTGAACATAAAACTTGAACCACAAAATAAAATTGAATGAAAGAATGGTCTCAATTATGGGTCACTGTGGTGTATGCGTAACATTTTTTAAAAAATAGTTTGTTAAATAATATTGTATGTACATTTTTCTTTTTATGGTTAATGGTTTTTTGAGACTTTTCTTAGAGTTTATATCTTTTGGATATGCTTGCAAACAGTAACCCAAATGATTTTAATAATGACTTACTGAGTAGTATTGTAATACAACTTGAAATTTTGGGTCTTATTGCCTCAGAGTGGTTTTGACTCCTTACAAAAATAACCTACTGTTGTGAAATCCCTTAATGTATAAAAGCCATAACTAAATCAAGATGATGTTGGCATGGATCGTTGAAACAACAGTTTTGTCTTGTTTTAATGACGTACAAAGAAAAACCTTCTTTAGCTGAATTAACTTATTCTTACTTATCGCGCAAATTCCACAGTATCAGATTTGCAATGATATATCCAACTTTTAGAAATCATGTACTGTATCTTTAAAGCCTTTCTTCAAAAGGGGGTCCAGTTGCGTTCAAGCGTTGAGCATAATACATATTAGTTCCTGTTTTTTTACTTGCTCAATAGGGCAAGTATTGGTTTCGTGTAAAAAAAAAAATTCGAGGTTTTAATCAAAACTAACATTACGATGATGGAGAAGTCCGAAAAAGTGGTTTTCGTCATGACGTCCGTCGGTCTGTGCGTCGGTGCTTCGGTGCGTCGGTGCGTCGTCACAAAAAGCTGTACATGAAGCTGCAGCCTAAACGGGTTGAGGGATTTTCTTGAAATTTGGTACATATGATTTTTTTGTAATTTCCAAGGTTGGTTTTTTTTGTTTTTTAATATCTCGCTTTAAACGTCCCATACAAAGTTTTGGAGTTATTGCAACTTTCTCGAAAACGGCTCTAACGATTTTGATGAAATTTAACATACGTAATGCTGTTTGCAGTTCTAACATAACTGCGTTTTTAGTTTTTCTCAAAAAATGCGGATAGTGAAAATATGACATTAACTCTTTTTTAAATCGCGGATGTCGGCTCTTCCCCTACATCTTAATGGAGTTATTGCAATTTTCTCGTAAATGACTCTAACGATTTCGATTAAATTTTACACAAGTAATGTTATACGTAAATCTAACGTAACTGCATTTTTAGTTTTTCTCAAAAAATACGGATAATGGAAATATGACTTTACATTTTTTTTAATCTTTGATGTCGGCTCTTCCCGTACACCGTTAATGAGTTATTACAATTTTCTAGACTTAATTTGACATACATAATGCTTTAAGTGATTTTAATATATGTAGCTAATTGCGTTTTTTGTTTTTGTCAAAAAAACACCAGTAACAAAAATATGGCGTAAGAAAAACTAAAAAAAAACAATAATTTCGTATGATTGCATTTCTTATGAAATTCCTTAAAAAAATCAAATTTTAACTAATTCAAAATTAAACTAAACTAATTTAAATCTTTGACATAAAAGCTACTTTTATCATAAGAGCAAGTACGTGCGGCCCCAGTCGTGCATTTTATTTTTCAAGCCTTGACGAATCACATAGCTAATGACTGGCATCGTCACAACTGGGACATTTGTACATTGTACAATGAATTTATTGTTCCCCTTTCAAATTGTACATACAATTTTAAATACTACACAAAGTTCAAAAACACCATCAGTAAAATTTGTGAATTTATTAAACTGGAAATGAATAATGTGTCAACAGGAAATATTTTCTACGGGTGGGACAACGGACAAAGAAAGAAAATATAGGGTATATGTCAACAGAATTTCTGAGAATGTTTAAAGAATATTTGTAACTAGATTTTGTAAAGTAATTTTTATTATTAAAGATTTTTAAAAGCTTGACTTCATCACCTGAATAGCATTTGGAAAAAAAAATATAAAAAAAAGGTGACTTTAGTTCTTACCAAAGTACTAAAAGTGGCTGAAGTCAACGATTCAAAATTCAAAATCTTTAAAAAAAAAAACCGAAAATTAAAAAGAAATTTTGTCCTTAGTTATTTTCAAAACCCAAATCATTTAGCACAGATTCACCATATTTTGAGTGTATAAATAGATTTGTTTTTTTTTTTGAACTTTTTGTTTGAGTCTCACTCACACGAACATTTTTTTTTAATAACCCCTAATAATGTCAAACGACTTGCTTTTAACTATAATAAAACACGTATTATTTTGAAAACGGTGTAAAAAATAAGTTCAAATAATATTTTTTTGTATATACATAAATGCAAAACTTCAAACAAAAACCTATCAAATATTTATTTTAAGGCACTCAATTAAAATTCAAAAATATAAACCAGTTAGTTTATCAGTTTACTAAAAACTAGTATTTCTGCAAATTAAAAACTATTGGTGCCATTTTTATTAGTAATATGGTGTACTGTTTCGATAAAGCAACATTTAAACTTTAAAAGAGATTTTTTGTTTAATTTTCAAAACCTAAAATTACGATTTATCAAAAAGTTACTTTATAACTGAGGCTATGAGAACAATTGTGGCGGAACTTTTTTCAAAAATGAGTTTTTCATAGAAATGGGTGGAAAATTATTTGATCAGATTTTTCTTTTTTCAAAATATTTTTTGTTTTTACTTGCTTTTATTTTTCAATTTTCTCATAAACTAGAAGACATAGAAATATATAGTTTTCAGTGTTTGAGAAGGAATCATTTGAGGCAGTTTTCTGTGTGAGTAATTTGTTTGCTAAAATTCACAGTCTGGACAAAAATAGTATACCTAAAATGAGTTTAAAAAAAAAAATTTTCGCCTATTTTTAACTTTGAAATCGATTATTTCAAAAACTATTGGTTATATTATGGATTTAAAAATTAAAATCAAATGTACAATTTTGCCTTCCAGAAATGGTATCATTTATTACTGTAAGTGTTGCCGTTGTTTTTTAATAATTTTTTTTTATTTTGATAATTTTTTTTTAGAAAAATGCCCCTCCCACCTAAACGGGGGGAGATAGACCCCCCTCTCAAAGGAAAAAAATGTTTGTTTGCTCCTCTACAAAAACCCGTTATCAAACCCTGGCGCCCAAGTTATCCTACTACGTGCCGAAACAACATTTTTGTTCTATACCTAAAAAAACGAATTTCTGTATCTGGGTTTAAATCGAAAAATTTTTTTTTATAAGCCAATTTTAAACTGATTTTCATAAAAAATACCTCGTTTGATTTGGAAATAAATATCATTTTAGAATATATTTTTATATATATAATATAAACTTTAATTTGATGTCGAAGTTGGATAAATGACGAAAAAAATGGAATTTTTGAACTTTGACAGCTTATAAATTTTAGGTGGTTTAACCGAGTTACATGTTTTATACATTGTTGAAAAGGTATATTTATATCCTATTAGAAACTGTAAAAAAATCGAAAATGGGTAAAAATTTGACGAAGCTAGATTTTTTTCAATGGGTGAAGGTCAAAAAAACAGTTTTTTGCCCCTAACTAATAATTTAGTAGGTATAGGTAGCATTTTTATGTAAATTATGAAAAATGAAATAAAGTCCCAAATTGTTTTTTAAAATAAAATGAAAGTAAGCCCCAAAATAAGTGTTGGGGTCTAATTTCATGGGGGCCTTATTTCGTAATGAAATTACACGGTGTTACAAAAATGAGGTTTTAAAATATACGCGGGCGGAGACCTATCAGGTTTTGTAGAGCTAGTCGCACTGAATACGAAACGGTATTTGAAAATCCCCTAACACCCCCAAAATCTGGAGTTACGGGCAAAAAACGGTTTTTTGGACCTTCACCCATTGAAAAAATTCTAGCTTCGACAATTTTGTACCCATTTTCGATTTTTTTACAGTTTCTGATAGAAGATAAATATACCTTTATAACAATGTATAAAACATGTAACTCGGTTAAACAACTTAGAATTTATAAGATGTCAAAGTTCAAAAATTCAATTTTTTTTGTCATTTGCCCAACTTCGGCATCAATTTAAAGTTTATGTTTTCAAAACAACATGCTATTTAAAAAATATATTCATAAACTATATCTATTTCCCAATCAATCGAGGTATTTTTTATGAAAATCTCTCCAAAATTGGCTTAGAAAAAAAAAATTTTCGATTTCAACCCAGATACAGAAATTCGAACTTTTAGGTATAGAACAAAAATGTTGTTTCGGCACGTAGTAGGATAACCTGGGCGCCAGGATTTGATAACGGGTTATTGTAGAGGAGCTCAATATAAACATCTTTTTCTTTGGAATGGGGGTCTATCTCCCCCCGTTTAGGTGGGAGGGGCAGTTTTCTAAAAAAAAATTATCAAAATAAAAAAAAATTATTAAAAAACAACGGCAACACTTACAGTAATAAATGATACCATTTCCAAAAGGTAAAATTGTGCATTTGATTCTAATTTTTAAATCAATATAATATTCCCAATAGTTTTTGAAATAATCGATTTCAAAGTTAAAAATAGGGGAAAAAATTTTTTTTAAAACTCATTTTATACTATTTTTGGCCAGACTGTGAATTTTAGTAAATAAATTACTTAAACAGAAAACTGCATCAATTGATTCCTTATCGAACCGTGAAAACTATATGTTTCTATGTCTTCTAGTTTTTGAGAAAATTGAAAAATAAAAACAAATAAAAACAAAAAATATTTTGAAAAAAGAAAAATCTGATAAAATAATTTTTCAATTTTCCCAAAAACTAGAAGACATAGAAACACATAGTTTTCACGGTTCGATAAGGAATCAATTGATGCAGTTTTCTGTTTAAGTAATTTATTTACTAAAATTCACAGTCTGGCCAAAAATAGTATAAAATGAGTTTTAAAAAAAATTTTTTCCCCTATTTTTAACTTTGAAATCGATTATTTCAAAAACTATTGGGAATATTATATTGATTTAAAAATTAGAATCAAATGCACAATTTTACCTTTTGGAAATGGTATCATTTATTAATGTAAGTGCTGCCGTTGTTTTTTAATATTTTTTTTTTATTTTGATAATTTTTTTTTAGAAAAATGCCCCTCCCACCTAAACGGGGGGAGATAGACCCCCCTTCCAAAGAAAAAAAATGTTTGTATTGAGCTCTTCTACAAGAACCCTTCATCAAATCCTGGCGCCCAACTTATCCTACTACGTGCCGAAACAACATTTTTGTTCTATACCTAAAAGTTCCAATTTCTGTATCTGGGTTGAAATCGAAAAATTTTTTTTTCTAAGCCAATTTTGAAGTGATTTTCATAAAAAATACCTTGATCGATTGGAAAATAGATATAGTTTTAGAATATATTTTTTAAATAGCATGTTGTTTTGAAAACATATACTTTAAATTGATGCCGAATTTTTGAACTTTGACATCTTATAAATTCTAAGTGGTTTAACCGAGTTACATGTTTTACACATTGTTATAAAGGTATATTTATCTTCTATCAGAAACTGTAAAAAAATCGAAAATGGGTACAAAATTGTCGAAGCTAGAATTTTTTCAATGGGTGAAGGTCCAAAAAACCGTTTTTTGCCCGTAACTCCAGATTTTGGGGGTGTTAGGGGATTTTCAAATACCGTTTCGTATTCAGTGCGACTAGCTCTACAAAACCTGATAGGTCTCCGCCCGCGTATATTTTGAGTGTTACACCGTGTTATGCCCCAAAAACAAAATGAAACAAGGCCCCCAAAAATGAAATAACACCCCAAAATTGGAGAAATTTCGTTGTTGTTGTTTTGTGTGTATTTTTTGGGGTTTTATTTCATTCTTTTATTGGGGCCTTATTTCGCGGAGCCGAAATGGGTCTCTTAATATTTTATCTATTTTAATAAAAAAAAAGATGTATGCAGCTTGCTACACTCAAAACTAGATGGAACTGAAAAAAGTGTTGTTTTTAAAAACCCTGTTTCTTAAATTTATCGTATCTCAAAACTAAATTTTATGGCTTACGCCACTATTGTTCTCATAGCCTTAATTGACATGCTCTAAATCTTGGTTTTGGCATTATATAACTTACCTCAAAAGTCTAGAAAATTCTAATATTCATAAGTCATGATTTTCAAGGTCAAACCATGTTAATTGGGTTAATTGATTTATAAAATTGAAAAAAAAAACAACACTTCAGATTTTCATGTCAGATCACACTGGTCGGCAAAAAAACAAAAAAAGTAGGGAGCAAGAACTCTGTTAGGTGATTTTAATAAACTTGAGTGTGCTGAATTCAAAACAGTTTGCAGATTTTTTCCATCACGTCTAGTTTTTGAGCTCTGCTCATCATAATTTCAGTATAAAGTCCAAAAAACTATTTTTAAATGAAATGTTTTTTGACATTTTATCTATAAATATTATTTTTCCGTAATATTTTGCTGTTTTTTCAACCGAATCAGGAGTCGAAAACTGAAATTTACTTCAAATCTGCTTCAAAAACCATAAGTTACCTTAACCACCCAGATTTTGAGATATCATACCTTTCTATACCAAATATCTTTTAGAAACACATAATTTTGAAAATAAAAATAAACGTATTTAAGACGATAAAATATTGCTTTTGAATATTGCATATGTAGTTTTGCGAAAAAAAAAAATAACGATGATTCAACGCGAAAAGTACCACAAAAACGCGTTTTTGACTTGTTAATATTTAAATATTTCGAAAACTTGACGTGCTAGTGAAATTTTTACTTCAGATTCGGAATCAGCACACAAAAGTCCTTTAGAAAAGTATGGTTTGGTTCAAGCTCCATTTTCGTTGCCGACCAGTGTCATCAGACATGAAAAGGTACACTACTTTTCAGAAACGTCAGATTGTCTTGATCTGTTTTTTGTTTTTTTTTTTTTTTTGAATCAGAAATAAACAAATACCTTTTTAAAGAAATATTTATGACCCATTTTATTTTTGAAGAAAACTGGGGTCAATAACCCAGGAAGTTTTTTTTACTGTGTGACCTATAATTTTTTTATAATTTTTTTAAAAACTAAGAAGTGTCATTTAAAAAGCTTAAAACTAAATCACATTATTGACTATAACTCTTATATACTACATATGTATCTCATTTTGGATGAAAAAGAAAATGTTTTTTCGTACTTGTTTACATTTAAGCGATAGGACCCGATATTTAAAAAAAATTACAAAAATTTAAATTCTCAATCAATGATTCAAAAAAATAATTTGTATGCCCTTAAAAAAAACTGCTCTAGTAACCTTTTAAATCTTTTTTTAACGCTGTGGTTCATAAAAAATACTACTGTGTGCGCTTAATAAGTCCTTAACCAAGTGCTTTCTACATTAAATAAATTAGAAACATCTACTCCACTCATTTTTTTTTCTTAGACCAACAGTTAATTTATTATTTTTGAATTTGTCTATTTGACTTTTCAATTTTTCCAGTGCCTTGATTACATTTATCTAATCTAATCTAAATAAGTCCTTTTAAATTGAAATTACATGTTACCTACTACAAAAATGTATAACATTACTGCAAATTTGATACACATACATTATATTCTT
Organism: Episyrphus balteatus; assembly: GCF_945859705.1. Lineage (NCBI taxonomy): Eukaryota > Metazoa > Arthropoda > Insecta > Diptera > Syrphidae > Episyrphus > Episyrphus balteatus. The sequence goes on from NC_079134.1 coordinate 172,557,945, forward strand.
CTATAGAAAACTTTTGGTTTATATAAGCTTAAGGCTTTCTATCTTAAATTGCTTTGCCCAAACCATTCAAATTTTGCCCTCATTTTTTTTTTATTTTTCTTAAAAATACTCCTTAGTCATTCCAATGATTATAATAATAATTCATAAGAAATGTGTTCTCATGCAGAAAAGGAACAAAAAAGTAGCGCTATGAAAGGCTATAAGCTAAAAGCTAAGAGGCAAGAAAATTCTACAGAAAGACAAAAAGAATTTTTTGAGGTTATGGTGTGCATATTTTTCTGCTGTAAAACATAGGAATTTTCCTCGCTAAAACTTTGGATTTTCCTTCTTTTATTTTGTATGATGCTTTCAAGTATGTGTGTTTTATTTCTATATCCACAAAAAAACACACACACAAGTATGTGTATTTTACCATACTGCTGATGGTATCCATGGTTCAAAGAGCTGCGTTACCTACTTTAAAAAGGTAGAAATCCCCTAGTAACCATACTTTACACTGGGAAATAAAGCAAAGGATGTGAACACGCCACACCACATAGGACTAGGACTTAGAGATTATGTCCCTGACCAGTGATTCTGTGATTCCCCTTCGAAGAGCAGTCAAATGTAAAACTTTTTTAAAGCAAAAAATTAAAGACGAAAAAAAAAAAAATAAAATGATTGAAGAAAGTAAATTGACACGACATTATCTCATCTGATGGCGCTTGACATTGAAACGTTGTCATGTAAGAGATTTAAAATTAAAATCCATCTAATCAGGGAGCATATAGAGGTTCATTGGAGGTTGTTTTTTTTGTTTTTTTTCTTTTTATTATATTTTATATCCTGAAAATGGGTGTGTGCGCACCAGTTGGCAGTTTGATGGAATTATCTACGGATGAACGAAGGAATGCCTCAAGGTCAGAATGCTTAGAAAAAGAAGAGAAAAGAGGGGTTGTGGATTTTTGTGTTGAAGATTGATTGAAATAGAGGACTCAACTTGATGGTTTTTGAAAATAATGGATGGTCTGTAAGAGGGTTGAGGCTTAAGTTTTAAGGTTGTTTTTTTTTTCTATTCTCTGGTGGAGACAAAACTTTTAATGGGACAAATATTTATAATTAAGTATTTAAAGTGGGGATACTTAAAGGATTTTGATAAAGTAGGTTTCAATGGAATCAAATGAGCGTGTGTGTATTTATAGAGGCAAATGGAAATGTGTTTGATTACTGAAATGAAACTTTAATTGAAAACACTGTAAAAGTTCGAGTGATTTTTGAGTAGAAAATAAGGTAATTTAAATAATTTATCAATACAATAATATTTTGGATGAAATAGGTATTCAGTTTCTGTGTTTTAAGTGCTGACATGCTTAACTTTGGAACACGTGTAGTTATACAAGGTGTTCTCGCTAATTCTTGATTTATTCATACAACTTGTAGTTTGAAGGTCCTTTTAAAAAGCAATGGCAGGCCTGTGTTCAGCATTAGTCCATAAATTGATGCTTAAGGCGCACAGTGCGGCGACCAGTAGAAAAAAGTCAAAAAATTTGACCTTCTAAAACCGGTTTTGAAGAATGCAAAATTATAGCCAGATGTCTAAATAGATGAAGTGTATATTTTTTTTATTGTAAAATGCAACTAAAGCAAGCTACACAAGCTCTTAAAGGTAACATGTCAAAAGTAGGCCATTTAGTGATGATTTACGAATAGCTGCACCACGGAGTTAAATTGCTCCACTTAAACCGGTTTTTAATTGGATACTCGTAAGAAGGGTAAGCTTAATATATTTTATTGGTTTTTTTTGCACTCCAAAGTCTTAGATCGTTTTAATAACAAGTAACGGTTTATTGCTCACAAAAACAGCTTATTTTCAAAGTTCAGCATAATTTTTGATTCACGTGCATTCATCAAAAAAGTTAATAGGTTATAAAGTGGGAAATACGACCTTTCCAAAAAGGTATCATTCATCCGCGTCCACTCGCGTCCCTGCTAGCTATGACTGATTGTTTCAAGCCTTTTTACACACAATTTGTATGAAAAACGCACTTTTTGAGTTATGAAAATAACAATCCTTAGTGTACTTATATGACAAAAACTTATAACCCAAATAAAAAAAGGTTTTTATACACTATTTAGGTACTTGCCATGAGACTAAAAAATAATGTTAAAAGAAAAGATCATACAAATTAGGCTGTTTTGAGTTTTTTCCATACTTTGCACTGAATCAACGCACTGTGAGGCGGGATGAATTGAAAAAAAATAGGATATTCATTACTTTTCCATAAAAGGTCATACTTGAGATACGAATAAGTTATATAGGCTCCGGTAGAACTTGATTAAAGCATTTTCGTTCGTTATTTATTTATTCTAATTTTTGCAGATTTTAATTTTGACGCTAGATGGCGCCCCACGAGGGTTAAATTTTGTTCTCATTTGAAATAGTAAATGTTAACTAATGAGGTCATTTTCCTTTTATGCTTCAAATTCAAATTTTCTAACACCCTTCTTTCAGATTTGAAAAAAATCAGCCTTCCTCTATTTCGTTCCTCAAAATGCTTGTTTTTTTTTCTAACTTTTCTGAACTATAGTTTTACTACAAGAATTTTCATACAACTCTTCGCTTTCAATTCAAAATCGTGACTGTGGCCAGTTAAGTTGTTTGAATTTTTGAATTAATTACATCGCAAATGTTTTTCCATGAAAATATTATTTTTAATTTATTTAATTTTAAGCTTATTAATTAGATTAGTCAGACAAATTTCCATAAATTAATAAAAATGATCAATATACAACAAAAAATAAAGGTTCAGCTAATTAAAAACCTTAAAACACAGTCAGCGTTTTAATTGATCAATTATAACAATTCACAAAAACCGCTAATTTGTGCTAGTTTTTTAATTAGACGATATTCAATTGTATAAATTATTCAATTATAAAATAGGTAATAGGTGAATCAAATACTTAAACAATACCCAATAATAAAATACATTGTTCTTAAGAGACCTTAATAAACGAGCCCTTAATAAACGAGCCCTTAATAAACGAGCCCTTAATAAACGAAAACATTAATAGTGAGGAAGCTTTTAATATTGAAATAAGTATATTTTTATAGTTTGAAAAATAGATAAGATATCTGTAGGTTTTTGTGCAAGTTTTTAAGTGATCAGTTCATGTACGATGTAACTTACTTGAATTAAAATAGTTTCATTTGTGATAGAATTCTTTCTTAGTTTTTTTTTTTATAGTTTTTGTGTTTAATTTTTTTCGTTGCAAAAAAAAAAAATTATTTTTCTTGTCAATAAATTGTTCTCTAATTTTATGTAAAATGCGTTTTTATGAAAGAAAATTATATTTTCCAGCATAGAATAATAAAATATAAGGGATCAAAGTGAATAAATTTAATTTAAAGAAAAAAAGTACGTATACGCCCCAGTGACCGTTTTTTTAAAGATAATACAAAAATGTTCTTGTTAGAAATGGAAAGCATGTGAACTTTTCATTATTGCATTGCAGATATATTTTTGAAAATTCTAATGTGCAAAGTTTTAAACAAAAAGAAAGAGTTATAAAAATCTACATACTTACATACATCAGATCACTATTTGCGAAATAAATAATGGGAAGAACTCAAGTGTTCTGCATATACAGAGCAGAGAAGCGTCCAAATTTAATTATCTGATAACTAAACATTATAAATAAAAATTGGAAAAATGAAAAAAAAAAAACTGTTCATAGAATAGAAATACATTTTGTCCGAATATTCATTATTATTTGAATTTTAAATCAATTTAAATTTTATATCAATATAAGAACCAGATAATTCGCATCTTGTATATGTCCAATAGATTCTATTTGGGCGTCCTTTTAAATACAGTCTAGCCAGTGGACAGTTCTAGTCTTAATATATTTAGTGGCTAACTTTATTTTTTTATTTGGACTACTGAACTGAAACTTGGATTTGTCCATCAAAACTTCTCAGGACAATCATGAGAAAGTGCCGAATTTTTTTTTCTTAATAGTTTATCGAAAAGTGATCGCTTTCATCCAAACAATTTTATAAAATTAAAGAAAATAAAATTACAAATCTTTTATGTCTTATCCTTTTTGTACGATTGTTAGCTTTCCATCAATAGAGCTTTGGAGATTCTAAAACCACACTTTTTGATTTAACAAACAAAATGCTTTTTAAAGATTTGTTTTCATATACAAAGAGTATTGAAGCCATAATTCTTCAAAAAAACATGAATAAGCCATAAATTATTTTTCCTTATTTTTTCTATATAAATTGTTCTGTTAAAATAAGATAGATCACAATTCAAAAGATATAATTCAATAAAAAGAAGAAAATGTAATTATTTTTGTTTTCTTGTTAAAAATTTTACTTTCAATAGGTTTAATAACTTCAAGCACTTGCCAAAAACAAACCAAAAATGATTTTTGAAAACCAAATTTTATTTCAAATTTAACATTTATCAGCTCCAAAAATTATAAAAACGACTTCTACAGATTTCAAGTATGTAAATTTCAAGGCAAAGCAACTTTTTCGCCTAGATTAACGAAAAAAATTTTTGTTTTCGCAGGTCATCCTTAAAAAAGTAAAATTATCTAAAAAAAAATTTTCGAACCTAATTTTAAAAATTCGATAACGAGAATTAAAGTTGGTTCCAAGTCAACATTTAACGAAATTTTCTGATCCAAACCAAATGAATTGGTAATAGTTATCGTACCAATCTGATGGCAGTAATTGATAGTTGCTTACGAATGTTTTGTTTTCTTGTATGATTCTACTCTTAACCCTTTGTTGCAATTCTTTTCGCATTTTTCAGAAATTTTTGTTTGTAGTTATTCTCTTTGCTGAAGTTATTGATTCCAGTACTGATATTTTGTTCCTATTATGGGAACGCTTGTTAATGGATTTGAAAAAAAAAGTAGGGGGGTGTATGAGTAATTTTTTTATAGTTTTTTTTTTATTTCCACTCGCATTCTCACAGAAAAACAAACTTTTATAATTCCTTTTATGTAAAAGATTTTTAAAATTAAACTATAGTAATAAATCATCTCTTTATTATAACCCCCAACAAAAGTTAACTTCCTGAACACTCATACTCCGCCCCCAACACTCTCCAAATGTTCAAATGCATATTAATCAAATTCACATCCACCCAAATTAGTTTTCCTTTTCTTTTATTCATATTTTTTTCTTTCTTTCTTCCTTTCAGATAAGGACACCCCTGAGCCAACTTGAAGAAAGGAGCAACATCACCACCAATCTCAACCACCAAGCAACTGCAAAAAAAAAAAACACAAAAGACATCTTCTTCCATTCACAGTCGGGGAGGGCGGGAGATCTTTTGAATTAAAAAAAAAAACGAAATAAAATATTTATCAAATAAAAACTACAAAAAAATAACAAGGAAGAAAAAATGGGGCTACCACCATCACCTTTAAGGCGAAGAAGCTGTCTGATTGTGACAACTGTTATTGTCCTGGTGCCTTTCACAGTGCTCGTGTTAATTGTCGGTCCAGGTGAGTTTTCCACCTCTTCTATACTATCTCTTTGTGTCTCTACAATAAAAGTGTCGCCAATGTTTTCACTCTTTTAACAAATTTAGTCTCCTTTCATTTTTTTTAATTAATTTAACTGGCCAAAACTATATATTTTATGTGAGGGTTGGTGCGGAATTGGACAAAAGGTGTGACACAGAGAACAATGCCGCACCAATAAAGAAGGTCATATGATACCTTTTGCTATACTCTCTCTCTCTGTCCCCAGGTGGCGCTGTTCAGGACGAATAAAACGAATGTCAACATTGAATGGGGAATATATTATAGCTACAATCAGTCATGGGAATCCTTTGGGATTATACTCGTCGTGTGAGGGAATGGATGAGCAAATTAAAATGTATAACAGTTGACCGGATCAGATGCTTCTGCACCCATATTTGCTGCCCATGCAACCTTTAATTTAGATAATCGTTTTTGAGTGACACGTGCAAGTAGCACCTAGCAATTATTCATGTTCTATAATATGTGTGCTCGTGCTCGTAGTAGGAAAGTTGAAATAAAATGGCTAGCTCTATGAATGAGTTTCAATTTACAAATGAATTATCTACATTCAAAAGCGAGAGATATTCTTACATGACACTTTATTTGATGTCATGTGAATGTTAGAATGTGAGTTTGTAATATAAAACGATTGTGCCCATTTGGTGTAGTTGCGAATGTTGATTAGCAAATTAAAATGACATCAATTGGAGAACAATATTCAAAGGTATGCCACCTAGGTGGCATTAATATGTTTTATATATTTGATAGCGACGATTGATTGCAATTTGCGAACTTTACAAATTTTTTAAGTGTTTTTATTGACTTAATGATGAATGGTTTTGATGAATGTTAAAAATAATAAAATGCACTACTGGGTCGCACGAACTTGCTCTTAGAGTTCAAGTTGCTTAAATTTTTAAGACTTTTTATATAGAAATTTGAGAAATGTAGGTAAAAAAAATAAAAAATAAAAAAAAACATAAAATTCGTTTTTTAAAAGAACAAAAAAAAATCTATAATCAAATTGCCCTCCAAAACAAGTATGCAGTTTTATTTGATATCTTAAGGTGCATTTTTAGAAAAAAAAAAAAATGTTCAAAATCGTTAGAGAGGTTTTTTAAAAAAAACTAATTTTTTATAAATAATTTTTTGGAAAAAAAAAGTTTAAAAATAAAATTGGTATGCCATTTTGTACAAATCACTAATCAACATCTAAAAACAAAATTTCAAAAAAATCCAATGTCCCGTTTTCGAAAATTTGATTTTTCAAAAAAAAAATTTCAAATTTTTTTTAAAAATACAAAAATAATTTTTTTTCAAATTTTTATTTTTGGCTTATATTAATATTATATAATTGCCTTTTTACAAAAAGTTTCGTTGAAATCGAATATGTAGTTTCAGAGTAAATCGGATTTGAAAAAAATGGTTCTATGGCAGGTACCGTTAATAATAATTTTTAAAATAAATTTTTCTATTGAAAGATAGACCTTGTCTTAAAACTTATCATCATATTACTAAAATTGGTCTCAAATGAAAGATCAGAAGTTGCCACAATTTAAATTTCTTATAATATTTTAATTTGGTCGAAAAAATTTTGTTAGGTACTTATTTTTAAAGAGCTGAGAGCATAACCTGTCTCCTGATAAAGTCAAAATTTCAATTATTATTGGATAGAAGGTCCCTAGTTCACTTTATAGCTCACAAAAAAATAGTTGCAACTTTGTCCACCCGATTAAAAACGGAATTATGCCGCACCACGTCCGCACGGCTTTTTGACCGCCGCCGTGCCATTATTCTATTGCGCCGCACCATGATCAAAAATTCTATTCTCGTACTTTTACAAATGTTTAAGTCGTCTTCGAAGTTATTTTGACTAAAGCAATAAACTGCCAGTTCGTACTAACATGACTCGGTGGTCGAGTAGTTAAGGCATTGGGTTGCTAATTGAAAGTGATCTGCACACTCGGGTTTAAATCTACTTCTCGTCGGTAGTTTTTTTTTTATTTTTCAATCCAAAATTATTTATCATAGCGAAGCAAAATTTTCCATATAAAATGAAAGGGTGCAGCGGAGGTGCGGTGTAATTTTCCGCCAAACGGCGGTGGTGCGGCGGTCAAGATTTTTTTTTTTTTTAATTTCTTTAAAAATTCAATTTCTATTTTTACTAGGGCAATTCTTAAGAAAGTTTTTTCTGGTCAAATTATTATTATTTTAAGATCGGCTTTTAATTAAGCTTTAAGTTTTTTTTTGTTTGACTCTTCTACGATTTTTTTTAAACTACACTATCAGTCATCAAACCAAAATCTATTTTCTGGATTCTAACTATCAATACCTCAACTACGGATCTTTTTACAAAAATTTAAGGATGTATTATAAAATTTCCTAAGTTCTCTACAAAGAAATTAAGTCTACTTTGTTAAAAAAACAATTTTTCTTACATTTGAGATCAATTAAAAAAAGCTATCAAAATAGGTCTCTTAACGGTTATTTTAAGAAAATTAACCGTTTTTTTTATAACAATGGGCGATAAGATAAAAATCAGGCTTATTTATTAAAATTTAAAACACTAAAATAAAACTGAAAATTAACATGTTAATTCATCAAACCATTTTTCTGTTCATCAAAATTTTAAGATCAAATAAAACACCACATTTGTAAATTACTTATTTGTAATCAAATTACTATTATACGTGAACTAAACCAAATTGTCTCGATTTTATTTGAGCATTTTATTAAAAAAACATTGTTTAAATTTTAGATAAACCAAAGAAAAATTAAAAATTTTCAAAATTAGAAAATTGTATGAAAAGTTTTTTTTTTGGAAATTTAACTTTTTTTGAACACTTTTTCCTTATATGGTTCACACTAAAACCTACAAAACCTGCTAACCACAATTTTGCACTCTCTTGTTAAAAAGAATTGAACTAAACACTGAAATAGCAGTCCACCCTGTCTTTGTTTATAGTGTACACATTAGGGTGGTCCTTATTTTACTCTTTTGCGAAAATTGAATTGAGAAAATTGAATTGAGCTTTTTTTTTTTCCTTTAAAAGCAAATGATGAAATATCGAAAAAAAATTCTAAATGAAATAGGTTGAGGAAGGGTTAGGAATAAAAATTTGAAAAAATTGGGGCGTCCCAATTTTATTTTTCCTAAGGATCACCCTAGTACACATATTTATTTGTTTACCAGTGCATTGTTCAGTTATTTGAGCAGAAGTTAGCTAAAATTAAAAGTTTAAATCGTATTTGGTAGGAATTTCGATTAAATTTTGTACACATTTTTCTTATAGTGGATATTCGTACATCAAGAAAATATCATTCTTTTTATGAAGACCTTTTCTATATGCCAAGTGGTTGCAATTCTATACTATTTTCACGATAGGATACTTAAAAAAAAAGGACTAACAATTGTAAAATATAAAAAATAATATTTTCAAAAATTGTAGGTACTTATATAAAAAATGAAATAACAACAGTCATTGTTAAATTTAAAGAGGATTAAGGGTCTACCTTTTGTGTTCTCTTTAGTTGACTTTTTTTAAACAAAGAACATTCTTGTGCAGAGATATTAAAAATGGCATTTTTTTTTATATTTTTTTAAAAAGCCATTTGCCTTCTAGCAAAAACTCAACGGCCGAGAAGTGGGATGGTGAACAAACGAAAGGAAGAAGATGCGTTGCAAAGGTATATGCACTTTGCCGAGAAAATGCCATCCTAGATTATCTTTTATAATGAAATTTAATCCTGCTCAATGCAGTCAACGCGAATATATTAAACAAATTTTGTTGTTTTTTTTTATCTCTTTTTGGTTGTTGTTTTTTGCTCTAGGCTGTTATTTTACCGTCTCTGTCGCCTTTAAGGACATTTTTGCCATAACTGCGCTGTCTACCTACATTCAGCCCTTTTTTTTGGAAACAGTTGAGGAGAAGTAAGAGAAGAAGCAGACAAAGAAATCGCAGCAGGAAAGTTATTGTTTCTACCTTAGCTAACTCCAGGACTCCCATCCCAAGCCACTATGGGGTATATAAAATATTTCGCTAAATTGTTCTTTCGAGTCTCTATTGTTTTGTTATGAATGGAATTTAAGGAGAAAGAGTAAAGAGAAAAATTTGTATATACCAGGATTTCCTTCTGTTTGGTTGGATAATGAAATTTCATTTTTTAAATTTCTTTTCTTTCTTTTTGTATTTTGAATACAGACAGTGAAATAGAGAGACTCTGGAGGTGAAATGAACAGAATGGTTGAAAAAAAAATAAAGCATAAAATAGCTTATTCCTCTCTGTCCTCTGACCGAATTGTTTTGTCATTTCTGGTCAATGAACAGAATCCGTTTTTCAATTCATTTGCATGCGACAGAGATAGAAGTTCAAACATGAGTCTCGTCGTTGTCGTTGTCCTCGTGTGTCGACTCAATTCCGTATGTTCTACATTTTTTTGAAAAATATGTGAGATATATACGACACGAGGTACGAGTGGAACCACGAGCATCGAGCATACCGGAAACGAAACTGATGTGGATAATGAAAGAAACAAAAAAAATTAAAATGACAGATACAGTTGCATTCGTTTTCAGATGAATGATTTATTATAGGAGACATGTGTGACAATAAAATTTAAAAAAAAAATCGGATTTAAATGAAGTTAAATAAAAAAAAATATTATTTTAGAAGTAGGTATGTATACAGGGTGTCCCAAAAGTTAACGTCGAAACGAAAACTGCAGATAGGGTAGGTGGTGACAGTTATAAGAAAAATAACACTGGTCGGCAACGAAAGTAGAGCAGTAGGAAAACCCTACTTTTCTAAAGGTTTTTTGTGTGCTGAGTCCGAATCCAAAGTCAAAATTTCACTGGAACGTCAAGTTTTCGAAATACATGAATATTAACAGGTCAAAAACGTGTTTTTTGGGTAAATTTGACGTCAAATTGCATCACCGTTAAGTTATTTTTTTTTTTGCAAAACTACTTATGCAATCTCGAAACGCCATATTAAATCGTCCTTAAGGTACTTATTTTTTTTTTTTTTAATTTTTTTTTTCTCGAAGATATTGAAAAAAGAAATTTATGATAAATACCTCAAAATCTTGCTTGTTTTTTTTTTTTTTTCAAAGTAATAAATGTTTTTTTTTTTGAACCAAATTCCAGTTTGCGTCTTCTGATTTGGACTTAAAAAAAACAACATATTACTGAAAACTATATATTTTTGAATAAACATCAAAAAAAATTATTGAAAATTAGTTTTTGGGCGTTTAAAGCGAAAATAGTGATGAGTGTAGCTCAAAAACTAGACGTGATAGAATAAATCTGTAAACAGTTTTGAATTCAGCACACTAAAATCAATTTAAATCACCTTACAAAGTTCTTGCTCCCGACTTTTTTTTTGTTTTTTTTGCCGACCAGTGTAATTAAAAAAATCGCAGCCATAAATTTTGTGAGTTATGGGCATTTGAAAAAAAGTCGGAAAAAATGGTCACCCTGTGACGGTTTTTCATTTGCCGTGACTAAAAATCTTAATTTTTCTCATTTTTTTCTTTTGTTACGGATCCTTGAATAACCCAAATCCTACCAAATGCATTCAAAAATTTTAACTCATCTGCATCAGTTTTAAAGCAAATATTACTTTTTTGCCCAACTAAGTACTAAAAAATTTTACATGACTCTAATACAATGAACATAACTCACAAAATATATGCCCATAACTCAGAAAATATATGGCTGCGATTTTTTTTTTTATTTTTTTTTTAAAACTATTACTAAACATTTTGGACAGTGGTTTGCGTTTGTTTGGATTTTTTGAACACTGCGTTGTTGATAATCTAATGGTTATAACGGTTTCGCCTTCTTTCTTGTTGTATATTTAGAAGGGTCAAAAAACCACTTTTTCGAATTTAAAATCCTAATAGCGCGGAAAAGTTTCGAATGGTGAAGACTTAGGGGTGTTTAAAAAATAATCAAAATCAGTTAATATCTTTTGCCTGCAGTTTGGTCTTGAAACTTGAAAAAAAAAAATTTTAAAAATTAAAAAAATTTTTTATTATAATAACTTTTAACAACTCTTTTAAAGCTGAGAAAAATTGGATTATCGTTTACAAATCGGTGCATAACTTTCACATTTTTAAAGATAATTGAATGAAATAAATTTTATCATTTAGATAATAAACAATTTGTGCACTTGTAATTAAGAGAGAACAAAACATAATAAAATTTTCGTTGTTTTAGAACGACCTGAAAGATATCGGTTTGTTTCTTAGTTAGAATAAAATTTTTATTTTTTTTTTATTTCTTTTTTGGATTGAGATTGAATCAAACTACGGAGTAAAGCTATTTGGAAAAACTAAAAATTTATTTTTCATAGAAACAAATTTATCGAAACTGAAGCTATTTTTCTTTATGTTACAATGTTTGAACATGTGTAACTTCTGCAATTATTAATAAAATTCATCGAATTAGTTTAAGAAATATATATTAAGTTTTAAGGTCTTAAACAACAAAAAAAAGTTTTCTTAACTTTTATTTTTAAAGTGGTTTAATTTCTAGCTAAATATTAAGTAGAAAAATAAATTGTTCAAATTGTGAAAGGACTTTTGGACTTCCGAACTTTTGGTGTTTTGAAATTAGTCGAAATAATGCAAAATTCCTATTTTTACGATATTTTTCATTTTTATGGACCGTTTGGTAAATTTGTATTTTTACCAAATAAGAACTAAAAATGAAGTTGGCACAATCAGTGAAGGTCATGAACTCGCTGCAGATTTTTAAATTCTGTCGGTCAGTGGTGCGTCAAAAATCAATTGCACGGCCATTTCGACGAAAAGTCATATGAAATTTAGGCCACTGAAGCATATAAGTTTGAGAAATATGAAAAATCTTCCAACTTTTATTTTTTCAAAATGGTGGTTCCAAAATGGTGGACAGAATAAGCTAGAAATTTAACTAAATGGATGTCAAAAAGCCGTTCGCTCCTGAATTTATGTAGAACTGTTCATATTCAATGAAAAAAAATTTTTTTGTTTAATTAAAACAAAGACCAAAAAGTACCAAAGTAGTAAAACACAATTTTAGGCCTTTCAGCATTTCTTGGATTTTTTGTTAAAGTATAATGTATATCCAGATACTTGGACCACTGTTTTTGTTTGTTTAAACCTGTTGCAATTGAATGCCAATGCAGAGTCAAGAGTTTTTTCAATCCGGCACTTCAACTTCAATTTTCTTCTTCACTTCAGTTCGGAATTCGTTTCGATCGAATTTAGTCGCGCCTCGCATGTATGCTCGTTTTAATGATCGATTTGGTAAATTTTTAGATTTTCGGGTTCCTATGTTGAAATTATGCTAGCACAACAAATACGAAGTCCTAAAGTTTAGTTTTAAACGTAATTTGCAAAAAAAAAACATTTCCAGGTTTTCGGAAACTGGTTTCTTGAAGCTCTTTTTCAATAAATAAAATATAATTATTTAAATTTTCCAATTTTTAGTTCTCAAGTGATAACACTACGAACCCAAATGTTCATAATCTCCTTCAGCTTATTGTAATTTAAATAAATATGTATACAAAATTAAAAAAAAAACAACTCATTGTAAATATTTAATTAAATCTTCCCTTTTGTGTTGGGATTTTTTTTTTTTTTTGAAATTCTTCCATGAAACTTTATCTCTCATGCAAATAAATTTAATCAAATAAATTAATCCACTTAAAGTATTCCGTTATCAAGTCTTCTTAAACTCTTGCTACTCTTGTATACACCGCACTTTAGGAAGTGAAAATTTAATCCAAAAACTCTTGAAATTTTCATTCACACAAAAGAATCAAAGTTACACAACAAACTCAGAGAAAAAGACTATACAAGAGTACCTAAACACCTACACATTCACAACACACACACACACATGCATCTAACAGCAGAATTCCTCTACCCGTATTCAAATCATTCATTCTCATAGAAATGTCGACATTGTCGCACCATTCTCAACATTTATACACATATATTGGCAACAATGCCACCTTACGGGAACCAATCTTCTCCTGCCTGCATCAAGCCCACCAAACGAACAATAGGAATCCAAAGAGCAAGGAAAAAAGGGAAATCACTTCTTGTATCCCAATTTGAATTCTGATATACCGAGGAATTCTGTCGCCTTATAGAAGCACCAGAGAGTCAAAAACTGTACCAAGCTGTGTTTATAGAGCTTTTGAGCCTCTTTTATTTGTATTTCTATTTGTTCCTGGATGCTCCCCATCAGAATCAGAAGCTTGGGGTGCATTCAAACCTATAGAAATGAGTATGCATATAGGTTTTCTGTTGTCATGGTAGCCAAAAAACTCATAGAAACCATCCATCTCTCTGATGAATTTTTGATTTGGCAATCGAATAAGAGGAAACAACTTTCAAAACCAAGATAAATTCAGGGCCGTATTTCCTAGGAATTTCAAAATACAGTAGAACTTTCTTTGACTCTTTTGTAAAGCAAATAAGTTTAAGTTTCAAACCACTTAGTTTTCAAATAAAGCTTATCAATACTTTGTTAAATGAAGCCTTGAAGGTCTTAAGTAGTTGCAATGAAAAAGTGAATTTTCCCAAATACGCCCCTGGGTGGTTTGCATTCTCCCCTCATATAAACATTGATGAGTTACAGCCCGAAGGAAGAATGCACGATTAGATGGAGGCATTGGCAAACTAAAGTTTTGTCTTGTTGTTGGCTATATTGTCGGTTAGGGTGTTCATTTGAATATTCCCTACTAATGAAATATACGTGACTGCGAATGCGAATTAGCACACTCCACTCGGAGAGAGGGAGTTCTCGAGGGTTGTCTTCCTTAATCATAACGTCGGGAAGGGCCCTGGTGATGCAGAAGACTTGGTATAGGGTTTCAAATCGGAATTGGAAATTTGCGTTCAGTTTTGGTATAAGCCCACTTTGCTAGTTGCGACTCGCGTTCTGAATTTATGATAAGACAAACACAAAACTGACATTAATAAACAGATGTGTGCGGTGCGGGCTGGAGAAATACCATCCTCCCCTATATCTTTCTAAAGACGCAAATGAATGTTCTTCTTTCTTTCTTTTGCGCCCTCATGATGATGGAAAATTATTTGGAAATTCTTATAAAGATGAAAGAATCTATACCAAAAAAAAAACAAAAATATACATTTCTTGCTGCTGACGCAAGCAAGTGGTCGTGATGGTCCGCAAGTTCTTGAGAATAAAATCTTCTCTCTGTTTTGCAAAATAAACGTTCAAGGCTTTTTGTTATTTATGAGTGTATGATAAGTAGACAAAACTTTGATGATGGTGGAAAACAAACGATGATAACAGATGGAAGAGTGCTTTTAGTTGAGTTTTTAACATAATTTAGTGCTGAAGAGTAGAGCTGTAGCAAATCGTATGTATTCGTTACTAAAATGCGGGTATTCACTTCAGTAACGAGTAACGAAACGTTACTTTCTAAACAGTATCGTTACTCGTATGTTTCGTTACTGGGTACTGAAGTAACGAAACATACGAAACATACGAGTAACGACGCGATTCCAGTTTAAATACTAAATCCGATGTAAGAGATACGAAATGAAGATACACTCAATTTGTCGCATTTCGCATCTCGTGTCGGTATCGTAACCATAGTCAGAATGCTAACTGCAGATAATTATCTGGAGTTTACTTTTTTTCTCGATTAAAACAGTAGTGCCAAGGTTCAATAAATCATTTTGTTATCGATAATTTATACAGAAATATCAAAAGAGACGTTTTTGTATTTTCTCTATTTGGCCGAAATATGTATATCCACGACGCAACCAATCTGTTAATGGTGTTAATGGTATTGATATTTAGCTTAAGAATGTACAAAAGTTTTTTGGTTTTTCAAAAAATTAGTTTATTTTCGGTGCAAAATTTTCAACACAAAAAAAAACAGAGAAAACGAATTTTGAAAATCAGTCTCAATAGAAAAAATAAATGAAAAATTGTTCGACATGGTTGTATTGAAGTGTTAATATTTCGAGATCTGCGCGTTGCACTTTTGAAATAAAGGTCTCTAAAGAATTGTGATACGATTACTGAAAGAATATAAACAAAAAATTACCAAAGTTTTGTGTAAAAATTTGGAAAAAAAAATCAAAAAAGTTTCCACGTTTGATAAAAAAAAAACGAAAAAAATTCAATATAGCTACCTTTAAACTCTTATTACATGAGAATGCCGCAACTAATGTTAATGTTAATGACCTTAAAATGTAGTTTAGATTATAGAAATTGTTTTTGGTTTTTTTCAAAAAAAAAATTTTTACACCCTTATACCAATGTACGAAACATACTTAAAATACCAAACATACGAAACGTATCAAATACATGAAATATACGAAATGTACGAAACATACGAAGCATGCGAAAGTAACGAAAGTAACGAAACATGCGAAACACACGAAACATACGAAATATGCGAAAAATGCGAAACATACGAAAGTAACGAGTAACGATATTATTGATGCGGGTACTAGTATCAAAAGTAACGTATACATGCGGGTACTCATATTGTCGTTACTTTTACAGCCCTACTGAAGAGGAGGCGCTTCTTCGCTTTGACTACTTGATGATGGGTGGCGGAAATTATGGAGCATATAACTTTCAAGATTTTTGCTCTTTGAATAAATTTTTGCGAAATAAACTTTTTTTGTTTTTGTTTGATGCGTTTTATTATGATGTCATCTCAATAAATCAAATATTGAGTGTTTTTCAAAGTTTTTTTTTTTTTGACGTGATAACGTCTTATAAATCGATAAACCATGGCAGCCACCACAAAAAAGTGACGCCATTTTCTCCCGTTCCACTCTCGCACTTTCGCAGTGCGGCAAAAATTTCAATTCAAAATTAAAAATAAACTATTAGAGATACAAAAATCTTCTATAGCTTATTTGAAAGATAATAATCTAAAGTTGAATTAATTTGAAGGATTTTAAGAAATTCCATCTTTTAATAGGGTAAATAAATAGGTATTAAAAGACTGACAATGGATTTGAAAAAAATTCTAATAAATTTCAAAACCATGTACAATAAATGATTTTCTAAAATTAAAACATGAAGTAGACCTTTGAGGAAGTAGTGATTATAGGTAGGGAACATTTTTTTTTGACAATTTGAAAAACGTCATTCGAAAGATAATAAAAAAAAAAATTAGGGGTCCAATACGGATTTTTTTTTTAAGTCTCTGCTTTTCGATATATGAATTTTTGCAAAACACGTAGTTATTTTGGGGTATTTTTTATTTTTTTAAATTTTTTGTAGCGTTCAAAAAATCTCCAAAAAATTATTTTTGACCGAAGAACGGGAAAAACAAGTTTTTTTGTCCCAAGTTTTTTGACCGTTTTTGACCCTTTTTTTATTTTTATCTTTTTTTCTTCAACAGATAAATTAATGAAATTTAAAGTAAAAATAGATAGATAAATAGATAGATACCTGTGCAAAATTTTGCTGTCACAATTTTGAGATAACGGTAAAATAAAGTTCTATTTTTCAACAGGTTATATCTTTTGATCTAGAGTAAATACAAACTTGATTTACCTTTATTGCATCCTAATAATATTACCTTTCATTTGATATATTACTCATATCTGTACAAAATACCTCGAAACACCTTTGGAGATCTGTTGCCCATGACCACCCACCAGTGTGGGAAGTACCGTATTCTCGGTTTGAAATGTAGACATGGTTGGCTTTAAAAAATTCTAACTTTTTTTCTAGGTATCCCAGAAAACTTCATTTGAAAGGTGAAATAATGAGCTTTCACATGATATAAAATTTAGTATAGGTTGTCATTGAAAAAATTGATTCAATAGCGTGAGAAAATAAAATTATATGCTTTTTTTTGCTTTTTACTTGCTCAATAGGGCAAGTATTGGTTTCGTGTAAAAAAAAAATTCGAGGTTTTAATCAAAACTAACATTACGATGATGGAGAAGTCCGAAAAAGTGGTTTTCGTCATGACGTCCGTCGGTCTGTGCGTCGGTGCGTCGGTGCGTCGGTGCGTCGTCACAAAAAGCTGTACATGAAGCTGCAGCCTAAACGGGTGGAGGGATTTTCTTGAAATTTGGTACATATGATTTTTTTGTAATTTCCAAGGTTGGTTTTTTTTTTGTTTTTTAATATCTCGCTTTAAACGTATACCTCCCATACAAAGTTTTGGAGTTATTGCAACTTTCTCGAAAACGGCTCTAACGATTTTGATGAAATTTAACATACGTAATGCTGTTTGCAGTTCTAACATAACTGCGTTTTTAGTTTTTCTCAAAAAATGCGGATAGTGAAAATATGACATTAACTCTTTTTTAAATCGCGGATGTCGGCTCTTCCCCTACATCTTAATGGAGTTATTGCAATTTTCTCGTAAATGACTCTAACGATTTCGATTAAATTTTACACAAGTAATGTTATACGTAAATCTAACGTAACTGCATTTTTAGTTTTTCTCAAAAAATACGGATAATGGAAATATGACTTTACATTTTTTTTAATCTTTGATGTCGGCTCTTCCCGTACACCGTTAATGAGTTATTACAATTTTCTAGACTTAATTTGACATACATAATGCTTTAAGTGATTTTAATATATGTAGCTAATTGCGTTTTTTGTTTTTGTCAAAAAAACACCAGTAACAAAAATATGGCGTAAGAAAAACTAAAAAAAAACAATAATTTCGTATGATTGCATTTCTTATGAAATTCCTTAAAAAAATCAAATTTTAACTAATTCAAAATTAAACTAAACTAATTTAAATCTTTGACATAAAAGCTACTTTTATCATAAGAGCAAGTACGTGCGGCCCCAGTCGTGCATTTTATTTTTATACAAATTGATCGAGCTCAAAAAATTCTATCTTTTTTTGTAGATGTCTTATAGACATGATCGATATACATATATTTTGAGCTGAAGCAATAAGCTTCCAGGTGGTATACAATTTTGTATATAGGAAGCTAGTCTTCAAAACCTCTTTGTATCCTTTTACAACCAAAATAATGGATGATTCTTTTAAAATATGTAAGCAGGGCAAAATGCATTAGTTTGTTACCTTTATAATAATGTTTTTCTATCGTAGCCAATAATATGTGAGTTCATTCAAGTTGTTCCTGTTCCGAACAAATAAGTACCGCTTTTTGCTGTTCAATGATGTCTATTGTGAGTTTTTGACGTGAAAAAAATCCCACCCGGAAAATTCTCGTATTGTGACTTCCGTATTTTGAACTTTTTTCCAAATAATATGCGGGGTCATCAACAGCTCTTTTCTTAACTTAATCTTGGTGAGAAATAAGAAGAAACTAGTTTAGCGAAAAGTTTTAATTTTTTTGGGGTGAGTGAAATCGTAATACCTTTTAAAATTCCATGAGAACAAAAATATATCGGGTGGAAAAATGTCCACGTTAAAATTTCACCATAGTATCGATTGGGCAGAAAAAGACAGATTAAAAAAAAAAAAACATATCTTTGCTTATTATCATTTTAAATGATAAGAAATAAATGTCTGTAAATTTTTAATAACGAAAATGCCAGTTTTAGCAAAAAAAAAAACAATTATGCTATATTTCCACCATCCGATTTTTTGAGAAAAACATAAAAACCAAATTAAATAAAATGCACGACTAGGGTCGCATTTACTTGCTCTTATGGTAAAAGTAACTCTAATGTTTAAAATTTTTATTGAACAAAATTAGGAAAAAATTATATTTGATTTTTTAAGGAATTTCATAAGAAATGACAAAAAATAAATTAAAATCTGTTTTTATAATTAATTAAACACTGTTTTAAAATGATGTTTTATACAAAACCAAGTATGCCATTTGATTTCTTGTATAAAAAGGAGTTTTCAGAAAAAAACTTTTTTAAATATTTTTTTAATACATACAAAATTTTTTTAATATTTTTCAAAAAAAAAGTTGGTACACCATTTTTAAAAAAATATTATTCAACACATAAAAACGAAATTTGAATAAAATTCATCAACCAGTTTTCAAAAATTTGATTTTTCAAAAAAAATTTGAAATATTTTTAAAAAATCCAAAAATATGTTTTTTGAAAATTTTGTATAATTTTTATAAAACGATTTTTTCAAAGTTGCTGTATGAAAATTTTATTTAAAATCGGCTATGTCACTTACGAGAAATTCAGGTACCGTTAATAACGGTATAAAAAATATTTTTTTTTTTATTTCAGAAGTTGAGCCTTATGTGTTGTACTTACGGTGACCATCCGTCCCGGTTTACCCGGGACAGTCCCGTATTTCTACAGCTTGTTACGGAAAACCGGGACGTATAAGTGTCCCGTATTTTGTTATTTGTCCCGTGATTGTCAAGTATTTGCAAATTCTCAGATTTTTGTATTCAAAATTTTAAATACCTACTATGTACTTAAAACAAGAAAACAGTGGTTGAAAATTAAAAGTTTTTCTAATTTTTCGGATAAAATCATTAAACCTAATACGCTGCTGAAGCAAAACGAAAATTTTTCAAAGTCTCCAAAGTCAAAAAAATCTTTTGGATCAAGAAAATTTACCAGGACAATTAAATGTGAGTGACAAACGATTGAATACGCTCTAAATATTCTAGCACGGGTAAGAATTTCGTTGGTAAAGCTGCGTAATGTGTAACGAAAAGCAAAATTTGCGTTTATGATTTCGTTGAGTTGGTTTTTTAAAAAAAGGTTGAAAAGTTTTTTTTTTCGAATATTATGGAAACTTAGCTGAATTTCAAAACTTTTAAGCATTTTAAAAGTTGAATTAAAGATTATAAAATTTCAAATCATTTAAAATAAAATTAAAATGTTAGAAAACAGCTCTCAAGATTTTTAAAACATATTTTTTTTAGAAGTTATTAACAATACCTATTACCTATTAAACCGCTTTCTTGATTTCTGATTTCGTACATGACTTAAATGATTTCAACGAAAATGCTCCTATAAAATAGTTTAAGAAATTCGATATTAAAATAAATCGTAATGTCAAGTAAAATTGTTATCTCCGATAAAAAAAAAACGAACTTTAGAAATTACCCCTTATAACCCCATTTTCGACCTTGACATTTGAACACCATCTATATAACTTTTTTCAAATGTAACCCGCAGCTTCATCGATGCATGTGTAAATAAACACAAAGTAAAATTAATCATCAATTTAAAAAAATGAAAACAACATTTTCTACTTTTAAACTAAATTACATTGTCTCACTATATTTATTATTCATTTTGTGACCCGTGGTTTTTATTGAGATTCACACTGCTGGATGTTAATTACGTCAATAAACAATGTAACGAGCAAAGTATTTAACGCCTTCAATTTAATTCAACACATCTCTGGAGCTGTAGCCAAACAAAAATTCACACAGAGATTCACATTGTTCCTTCAATCAGAGTGCAAATATTGTGCTCGCTGTTGATTGTTTATTTTTCGACGGGACACTGGACAACGATGATGATGATGATGACGACGAAGTGAGATAGGTTAATTGCGCTTCTGTTTCTGTGTCATATTGACCCAGTAGCTTTATTTAATATACAAATTAAAGTCTTCATCCTGGATAGACTTCATATAAGACCCGAGGACAAAGACCTGCTCCTTTATTGGCTTCATTTGAGAGCTGAGTGTGTCCTCTCATATGAGCCATATAGCAACTCATAAGGACCATCATTGACAGCTCCTTTTCTTTCCGTTATTAATATATTCATGCAATTTTATCCGCGCCATGACCCAAACGATGGCTGAAACTAGGACCTCTCTCATAACCATCATCATCGTCCATTTCCTCCTCCTCCCTTTCATATCGCCAGACTCTGCAATATTCCAATCTTCATTTTGTTTACCCTGTAGGTACTTGGAATTCCGCTTTTCATCGTTTATTCACAAATTTGATGAACACTAGAGCGTACTGGGAAAAAGGTAGTTTCGAGTATATTTGTGTTTCATTTTTTTCCATTTTTTTTGGATATACGCTCCATCTAGTGGACAACCACGGCGACTAGTCAGCCATGATGCAACCGGAAACACCATCCGGATGAGGGTGGAGGTCCTTTTTAATTTTTTGTCGACGTTTTTCCACGATTGTTATTGGAGCACGAAGTATATCCCGTTTTTGTTTACCGATCAATATTATTCCATTGGACTGGCATATATAAATTATAAGCAAATTTCCATCATCTATCGACATCAGCAGAGACGTGTGTTGGAAATGAGGTTGGACAGAGACGATATGCATGGGTTGGTCGATAGTGGTGTTAGTTTTGGTATAAAAATGTGTGCGAATGTTTGCTGAAATCAACGCTGCCATATATACAAAATAGGTTAAGTGGAAATTCCTCTTTGATTGGACAAGCAAAGCATTGCGGGTTTTGAATTGAAAAAACAAAATAAAAAAAAATAAAAAAATGCAGAAAATATGTACGAGTATATTGACGTTCGTAAAATTCATTTAATATCGTAAATATTTTGTGAATTGTGCCTGATTCTGTGTATTGGAAAATAATTGAAATTTTTTTTTTTTAAATAAAAAATAAAAATAAACTAAATTATTTGAGTCTGGCTCTGATTGAGCTTTCAATGTGTCTAGTTAAGTGCGATTGAATTTAATTGCATACACTCAATTGATGCTTTGATGTAAAAGTTGATAAAAGTCAAGTATCCAATAAATTGATCTGCCTGTATATTATACGTTGGCATTTGTTTTACATTTTGAAAGTGCTCTTTATTATTGATGAGCTAAAAAGGCAGTTTTATTATAGGTATGTTTCAATGAAATTTTTCTTATTTAACTCCCCGACCTCAATTGTAATCCAAAAATTGACAATTTATGTCATGATTTAGTTTAAGTTACAGAAAAATAGAAACAAAAATTAAGACTTGTCACTTCAATAGTGGAGAATTACATTCATTGATCTATATACTTTGAGCTAAACCTTGGTCCTTCGAGCCGATTCACTAGAGAAAAAAAAATGGTTTCCTTCCAATTCGACTCACTCAAGTATTGAAGTCTGACTTTAATATTCCACACCAATTGGTCTTCCCATTTGTCAAATCAGCTTTTTTTTGTTTTAAATAACTTATTTCTTTAGATAGACGCTCAACGCTCATTATAGTACAGTCAGTATATAAATCAGACCGTTCGTAAAATCCTGTAGTTCTGATGTTAAGCTTTGCTCTAAAAGCTTTGCAACAACGTTTTTTTTTTTAATTAAAGCAGCTGTCTGATCTTTCAATAGACAACTGCGATATCTGATATGACATGACGTACGAAATGGACTTGAGTGATCCTAAATGTTTACAAGCAATTAAAAACGTTAGTACCCAATTCCTCTTTAGATGGAAATGGGAAATGCCACAGGTCTGGGTTCAAATCTAGCCTACATCACCTAGACCTGTCAATCCAACACAATCAGGTAGGCGAAATCAAATGATTGCTTGATCTTTCACGAGATTTCATGCCTTGAGTTTTAATTTGCAAAAACGGCAAAAAAAAATAAATTTTCCATCCACTGCTAGAAACTTTCTACTTGCGATATAGGTACCTACTATACATATCAAGTTTTGCATTCGTAAAAAAAAAGATTGAGATAACAATTTTCCTTAATATTACGATGATAGAGAATGCGAAAAAAGTGGGTCTCGAAAGTCCGTCTGTTCGTCTGTCCGTCTTTCTGTCAGGATGTCTGTCGGTCTTTATAAGGGGAAGGGTATAGCCCGACTCACGACAGCCCGATTCAACCCATAGCCCGACTCAAGATAACCCGACTCATCACCTGAGTCCAGTTGCGATGATTCGGGTTATCTTGAGTCGGGCTATGGGTTGAATCGGGCTGTCGTGAGTCGGGGTGTACAAAGTCATGTTGTCCTGTCCTCTTTATAAGGAGCTCCATCCTAAACAGATAGGCCGATCTACTTCAAACTTGGTATGTACCAGTTTTTGGATCCTGTACAGAGGGGTTTTTGTAATTAATTTTTTTTGGACCAAAAATAACGGTACCTGCCTTATACCAATTTTGAAAAATATTAAATTTCTCAAAAACGGCTCCTACGATTTTTGTTAAAAAAATCAAGTATTTGTTTTTTAATAAGGTCTATCTTCTATGAAAAAAGTTTTTTCTTTCAAAAATCCTTATTAACGGTACCTCCAATAGATCCGTTTTTTAAATTTCAAATTACTTGTTCAATTTTAAAAATTTTAACATTTATACTGCCTAAATAAAATATAAATCAAAATTAGAATTTTGAAAAAAAATAATTTTTGGATTTTTAAAAAAATTAAAATTTTTTTTTTTTTAACTCAAATTTTCGAAAAAGTGACATTGAATTTTTTTTGAAATTTTGGTTTAAAGTTTCTACAAAATGGCATACCAAATGTTTATGTTTAAGTTTTTTTTTCATAAATATTTTTTATAAAAAATTTATAAAAGAAATTAAACTGCATACTTTTTTTGAAGCTCAATTTCATTTAAAGAATTGTTTTTTACATTTGAAGATCGAATTTTAAGTTTTTTTTGTATACATTTATCAAATTTGTATATATAAAGTTTTTAGTTCATTCATTTTATTTAAATTGGCTAAATCTTTCACAAAACTTGGATTTAAATGTAGATTTAGAAAAGCATATTTGTAAGTTTTCAGGTTTATTAACTTCGAGAAAGATAAATCTAAAAAAGTTCGATCTAATTTTACTCATAAAAATTCTCGAACTGTTTAAGTAATATCAAGGGGCACAGTAGTGCCCAGCCAAGTTCTCTAGCAACTTTGGCACTTCACCCTTATTTACAGGAAACAACTCATACCATTTTCGACCCCCCTCTAACTTCCACACCAAAAATGCTAGAAATTTCAAACTCCCTGCATTTGTTGAGCTCCTCAAACTCCTCACAAAGTTTCAGCCTCTTACGATGAGTAGTTTCTGAGATATAGGGCTTCAAAAATCGAAAAAAAACCATAACTGACTCACTGACAGATCATCAAAATTATGGAGAACTTCCCGCTATTGTAGAAACTTGAAATTTTACACGTTGATTGATTGGACTTGTGGTGTATACAAAGGGAAAAATCGAAAATTTGAGATTTTCAATTCAGGGAGCGTGGCATCCGCCCATTTCCGCTGAATTTTCATCAAATATTATAGAGCACTTCTGATTATCGTAGAATCTTGAAATTTGGTAGAATGGTAGAGATGGTAGTTTATACAAAGGAAAAAAATTAAAAAATTGAGAATTTTAGCCAGGGGGCGGCAACCGCCCATTTTCACTGAATTTTCATCAAATATAGAGATTTTCAATTCTACAGCCATACCTTGCAAAAAGTAGTGAAATCACAACAAAAACATTACTGTTATAAAAAGAGCCAAGTTCTCCTATGTTGAAATTATGCTGGCACAAAAAGTACTGAGATATAATAGTGTACCAAGTTCTAAAGTTTAGGTTCAAATTCATATCAATAAAATTTTGATTGTTTACTTGGCAATTTTTGAAATAACTTTAAAAATCGGTAATTAAAAGAAAATTATCTCGTTTCTCAAAAAATTTATTTTATTCAATAGCTTAAATTTTTTTTATGTTATGGACTATAAAACAGCAATCAACATGTCCAATACATGCATCTAAAATAAATAAAAGAAACTCTTTTAATTATCCTCATGGCACGTATACACAAATGAAAAGCTGCAATAGCATTCCGCCTTTATCCCCCTTTATGTCATATAAAAGAAATTTAAATCAATTGTTTAGCCTTTACAGTCGTTCCATCACTCCCTTCTTTCTCTTAGAAACAAAAAAAAAAACAACAAACAGCTCATTTGAAGAACTGAAGGACACTTTTGGGATTTATTGCATCTCTTCCTTTTGATCTGATTCCTTAACTGATGACACTTCTATCAACATGCAAATCTGTCTGCTTGTTTTGTCTTTTGCCTCTGTGCCGTGCCTGGCCCTTTCTCATCCTCAAACAATATTTCTCTCTTCAAATTTCAAACGAATCCTTTTTTATCCAGTGATGTCCCATAAAATTCTAGGTATACCTACACACACAATATAAACGATATACCATTCCATATCATCAGACAGGCAATCCCAACCTCTACTTTGACAAATGTAAGAAATGTAAATAAGATTGCAACCGCACATATAAAAGAGAGAATATAAATGGCAAAGGACACAAAAGCTATTCAATTTAAAGGATTTGTATAGGAAAGTGTACCTTTGCTTTCAGAGTATAAACCACACAGTAAACCCAACACCCAAGCTTTGGCTACTTCACAAACATATTTCTAATATCTTAATCAATCATTACACTATATCCTTTGCTTGAGTATATGGCAGTCATTAAAGTGGAACTTAAAGCGGAAATTAGCGCAAAGAAATATTTCACTTGTAGTTTATTAATGTGGGAAAGTGTCTTAGCTTAGGCACATTGCGGTTAACAAGAACTTTAAAGACATAAATTTCTATTCTTTTCTCTTGCAGTGCTGTGAAAAGTAAATTGGCTAATATTTCAAAAATCATAATTGAGAGGTTCTTTCAACACAAAACCGAATAATCTAATGGTTCCATAATTTCAAAACCTAATTCGTTCGAATAAGTTCGGAACTTTCGACCTTTTTTGCTGGTAGAAGTAGGTTTTCTAAAAAAGAATTTAACCATTTTTTTTTTTTTGCACATCACTGTATGCACCTACTCTCTATGCATGTTAGCCACATAGTCAAGTCATATTTGCATATTAATGTCCTCCTTAAGTCCTAAGGCAGGCAATTTATTTTCTTCTCGATCCTTTATTTATGAATGAACTTCTTGTGCTTTGCTGACAGCTGTGCTGCTGAAGGGCTTTTCACATTTAAAAAGTCGCATACGTTTTGTATTTTTTTTTTTTTTTTTTCAATTTGTTTTGCACTCTATGGTCAAATGTTGTTTTTGAAAAATTTTATAAATTGGTACTTTGCTTATATTTGTTGATGGTGATGAAAAAATTAGCTTTTGGCATTTAACATTCACATTCACTCATGACTCATTTCATATTTATTATTGTTTATTGATGTTTTTATTTTGTTTGTTGTTAAAATGAAAAGGTCATCACGATAAAAAAGAAACAGTTAAGTGATATTTAATTGCATTCTTAGACTGAAAAGGATTTCAAGGTTTGAATAGGTTTCTAAAATCTTTTTTTATCGAATTTACCTATAGATTATTGTAAAAATGCGAAAGTTACAACAAAATGTGCTTTGCTTGTATAGAGCAAGTTATGAGTAATGGTATCTTTGGGACGAAAAACAACTTAGCGCAAGTTTTAAACAAAATCAAATAACGTATAACGGCTTTAGAATTCTGGAATTTGCACTCCATTTCAAAATTCTGTGTTCTAAAATTTCTATAAAGAAAACATTTTTGTCATATTATAGAATATATTAGAATTTTAAAACTTAAAAAAAAAATGTATGTTTAGATTTAAATGACAAAATTATTTAAATAATTTTTATTGCTGTACAATCTGAAAATGGGAATTAGTAGAGTAACTAAAGCAAATTATTAGGGAACCCGGCCGAACAGCTCTGATTTTGACGATTTTTTTTTCAAACGTAAGTAATTATTTTATTATTGTTTTAAAAATTAAATTTTTTTTTAACAAAACCAATAAAAAAAATATGAATTTATTTAAAAAAAATTTTTGGACATAAATATTATCAGTTGAATTTCGAAGCAAAAAAGGTAAAATATATCACACTTTTGAAAAAAAAAATGAAAAATTACTTCAATTTCAATGGTTTTTTTTTTTATTAAAACTGAATTTTTGCATTGAAATAATTAATTTTCTCAAAGACTGTGGTAAATAGGAACTTTAAATTTTTGCTATTTAACTTTCAACAGTAAAGGTTATTAAATGAATACAAAATAATTTTATATTTAGATGTTGAACTTTAAAAAAAAAATAAGTTACATTTTTTTTCAAAACTTTTATTAAAAAAAGTTCTTCCAAAATGAAATACTTTTTAATTTTTTTCATAAACCGTAATACATATTGACATTTCCTTTTATAATTTGAAATCATAATAAATGCGGCCAAAAAAATTTGAAAATAAATGCATTTTATATTACGACCAAGTTTAAAAAACATGTTAAAATTTTTTCAATAATTTTTTTTTTTTTTTTCTTAAATCTGAGTTCAATTACCATTCTTTCAAAAGCCGTTCATTCAATTAACTTAATTTTAATTTTACATATATTACTAAGCTTCTAGCTTTTAAAAAATGTATATTTGAATATTGTAGGTGTTGCCGTTGTGTTCAAATTTTTTTTTTTTGTGTTTGAAGTCAATTAATAAGAAAATTGCATCTATCGCTTGAACTATGGAAGATTGTCCCTCAGTCCCATACATTTTTTTTCCTTGAATTTCCTAGACAATCTTTTCTCATCAAATAATTTAGGAAATTTAAGAAAAATTTTTGAAAAAAATTTGTTTTTGTTCACAAAAATCTACAATTAAATTTAAAAAATCAAAACGACAACACCGGCAATTTTTAATCTATAGACTTTAAAGTATTTTTAATTACCGACGTTTGAAAAAAAAGATCATCAAAATCTAAGCTGTTGGGCCGGGTTCCCTAATATTGCCAATTTTTGAGCTTTAGTTACTCCACTAAATTAGAGGTAGATTTTTTAGAATTTTAAAACCTAAAAAATAAAATGCACGACTGGGTCGCACGAACTTGCTCTTAGAGTTCAAGTTGCTTAAATATTTAAGACTTTTTATATAGAAACTTGGGAAATGTAGGTATATAAAAAAAAAAAAAAACAAAACAAAAATTAATTTTTCAAAAAAATAAAACAATATCTGAAATCAAATCGCCCCACAAAACAAGTATGCAATTTTATTTGATATATTAAGGTGCATTTTTAGAAAAAAAATTTTCAAAATCGTAAGAGCCGTTTTTTAAAAAACTAATTTTTTATAAATAATTTTTTGAAAAAAAAAGTTTAAAAATAAAACTGGTATGCCATTTTGTAGAAATAACTAATCAACACCTAAAAACAAAATTTCAAAAAAATTCAATGTCCCGTTTTCGAAAATTTGATTTTTCAAAAAAAAAATTTCAAAATTTTTTTAAAAATCCAAAAATTATTTTTTTCAAAATTTTATTTTTGGCTTATATTAAAATTGTATAAATGCTTTTGTATAAAAAATTTCGTTGAAATACAATAAGTAGTTTTGCAGAAAATTTTTTCTTCAAAAGATAGATCTTGTTTAAAAACTAACATTTGAATTTTTTTAACAAAATCGTTGGAGCCGTTTTCGTGAAATTAAACTTTTCCGAAATTTTTGTATGACAGGTACCGTTATTTTTGGTCCAAAAAAATTAATTCCAAAAACCCCTCTGGAGAGTCTCCAAAAACTGCTACATAGCAAGTTTGAAGTCAATCGGTCCATCCGTTTAGGCTATAGTTCCTTATACAGACAGACAGACAGACTGACAGACTGACAGACTGACAGACTGACAGACTGACAGACTGACAGACTGACAGACTGACAGACTGACAGACTAACAGACTGACAGACTGACAGACTGACAGACTGACAGACTGACAGACTGACAGACTGACAGACTGACAGACTGACAGACTGACAGACTGACAGACTGACAGACTGACAGACTGACAGACTGACAGACTGACAGACTGACAGACTGACAGACTGACAGACTGACAGACTGACAGACTGACAGACTGACAGACTGACAGACTGACAGACTGACAGACTGACAGACTGACAGACTGACAGACTGACAGACTGACAGACTGACAGACTGACAGACTGACAGACTGACAGACTGACAGACTGACAGACTGACAGACTGACAGACTGACAGACTGACAGACTGACAGACTGACAGACTGACAGACTGACAGACTGACAGACTGACAGACTGACAGACTGACAGACTGACAGACTGACAGACTGACAGACTGACAGACTGACAGACTGACAGACTGACAGACTGACAGACTGACAGACTGACAGACTGACAGACTGACAGACTGACAGACTGACAGACTGACAGACTGACAGACTGACAGACTGACAGACTGACAGACTGACAGACTGACAGACTGACAGACTGACAGACTGACAGACTGACAGACTGACAGACTGACAGACTGACAGACTGACAGACTGACAGACTGACAGACTGACAGACTGACAGACTGACAGACTGACAGACTGACAGACTGACAGACTGACAGACTGACAGACTGACAGACTGACAGACTGACAGACTGACAGACTGACAGACTGACAGACTGACAGACTGACAGACTGACAGACTGACAGACTGACAGACTGACAGACTGACAGACTGACAGACTGACAGACTGACAGACTGACAGACTGACAGACTGACAGACTGACAGACTGACAGACTGACAGACTGACAGACTGACAGACTGACAGACTGACAGACTGACAGACTGACAGACTGACAGACTGACAGACTGACAGACTGACAGACTGACAGACTGACAGACTGACAGACTGACAGACTGACAGACTGACAGACTGACAGACTGACAGACTGACAGACTGACAGACTGACAGACTGACGGACAGACGGACTTCCGGGACCCACTTTTTTCGCATTGTCTATCATCGTAATGTCATGGAAAAATGTTATCTCAACTTTTTTTTTTTGTACGAATGCATAACTTGATATATAGTACCTATATCGCAAGTAAAAAATGAATGTTTAGATTTAAATGACAAAATTATTTAAATAATTTTTAATTTTTGCTATACAATCTGAAAATGGGAATTGTTATTCCCGAAAACGTTAATTGTTAAAAAAAAAAATAAATAATTTGTATAAGTAGATTAAATTCTGGTAATGTGGTAGATACACTTTGTTTTTTAAGAAACTAAAGAAGGACGTCCTTTGAAGCAATAGGTGACTACTTTTGTTTAACGAAAAATGCGAACTCAAAAACACGAAAATATTCCATACCTTTTAAAAAAATTGCTAAATCTTGGTAAACGGTTACGTGGACTTTTTTTGAAAGCTTTACAAAATGCATTCTCAAACGTTTAAAAACAAATATTTACAAAAATGATTTGTTTAAGTAAAACAGTTTGCTATTGATTTACGTGGTTTCGATATGAGTTTGGTACAAATCTAACTTTTAATATATTTTGTATTTTTAATTTTTGTACAATATCACTGTTTCCCCTAATGTTGTATACTTACCATACTCTAATGTGTTATAGTAAATTCCCTTATAATATACTACCAATAATGAAATTAATAATTTATCTTAAATTTAACAAAACATAAGCAATTTTAAATTTTTTGAAGTGAAAACTTCTTTATTAGGTATCGTAGAGATTTGAAACAAGATGAAACGAAAAACCGTTTTAATAGATAGATAAATGAAATTTATGCTATGGGTAGGTAACAAAAGAAACTATTATTGTTTAAAATTTCAATTAATTTCATATTCAAAATCCTGAGATAACGGTGAAAAGATGTTTTTTTTTTTCTAAACACGTTATAATTTTTGATCTAGAGAACATTAAAATTTGATTTAACTTTAATACGCATGCTGATAATATTACCTTTCATTTGATATTTCACAAATAACGGTACGTGCTATACAAGTTACAAAATTTTAAATTGAAAAACTTGAAAAATACCTCAAAACACCTGTTGCCGATGACCAGCCACCAGACATGGTTGGCTTTAAAAAATTCTTACTTTTTTTGTAGACATCGTAGAAATATGATTGAAGCGTCATACAAAAGGTGAAATAATAAGCTTTCAGATGATATGAAATTTATTATATGTTGTCATAAAAAAAATGGATTAATGATGTTAGAAGAAAAAAATGATTTTTTTTTTTTGCTTTTTTTCATGAAAAATTATTGTTTTGAATAAATTATTTGAAATCTTTTTGCGCATTGTAAACATTTAAGTAAATATGACACTCATAAAATATTATAATATTGTATTGGAAAAGAGTGTACCTACCACATTACCCTCCACTTTCCAAATGTGGCATTTTCGAGGTCAACGCTCATTTTAATACAAAACTTTTTTTCAGAAACGAAAAAACACTGCAAAACATTCAAAACTCGAAACAAATATACCACTGCACATCTTCGCAAATTTGCGATTAGTTTGACTCAATAATTTTAAAAATATATTCCAAAAAGAAACATGTATACTAAACTGATTCAAAAAAAAAATTATTTTTTTTGTTCAAAGTAATACCGAAAATATTGTTGGAAATGACGAAAAAAAAAATACTGTAAAAGTTTCAGCCCTTAATATTAACATTTTTCTATTTCCCATATGATTTATTGTGTTTTTGAGTTTTTAACTTTTGAGTTTTTGACTTTTTAATGGTTCATCAATTAGAAATCGCAATGCATACGAAAACTTTTGAAATCAGTGGGCATTGGTTTGGATACGAATATCTTCTAAACGCTTAAAGCAATCAATTTGATGCCAAGGAATTTTTTATAGAACGTTTAAGCCCCTACAAGAATGCATCTTGTTAATTTGAAAATAATGAAGCTTCAGTGAATTGGAAAATTTTTAAAAGTTAAAATTGTTTTTATAATGTTTTTTAACTTTGACCTCGAATATCTTTAGAATGGTGAGATTAATGGAAAATGTTAATAAGACCTTTTTTGTGGAACAATCTGTTTCCTACAAGAATATGTCATGCGCGTTTGATTATTATAATTTTTCAATTTGTTACAAAATTAAGAACAAAAAACGAATTTTTAAAGATTTTCTCGATTTTTGGACTTCAAATATCTACTAAACGGTTAGATAATTGAAAAAAGTGTATAACGCCTTTTTTGTAGAGCGTTTCATTTTCCACAAGAATATGTAAAAAAATTTGCTAAAAAGTCAATTGATAAAAAAATGATTTTTTTTTTTCGTAGAAGCTTGATGTAAAAATGGAAAATTGCGAAGCGGAGGACCTTCTCATTAATACAAAGAACTCATATTTAATGTGTATATTCTAGAGGTGTCTAGCAATCGATTTTTCGGAGTACAAAATCGAAAAAACGAATTTCGATTTTTTTTTGACCCACCCTAATGTATACCACAATACCCGACTTTACTCTATAAGAAGTTTGTCTTTTTATCTATTTTATTGAAACTCATACAGTTCCTGAACGTATTTTGTACGTACCTTCCTATAATTAATTTGGAAAGGATTGAAATTGCTACAAGAAAACCAAAGTTATGTATTAATGCTGTTCCTTTCTTTTTCATCCAATGTAATACATACATTCATAGGAAATTCTGCCAAATACATATTTGGGGTCGAAAAACTGTTTGTATATTGAAGGTCTTATTAACAAGATCTCAGATATTTTCTAAACTAGGACAGTTTATGAATTTATAAAATTCGGACATCCTTCCGAAAACGTCTGAAACATTAAACATTCATATTTTTTTAACGTCCATAATTTTGAAGAAAATAAAAACTTTCCTCTCAAAATAAAATTTCTAATAGGCACCTGATTGACTAAATTAAAAATTATTATCCAAACGTCTCATCCATACGATCTAGAATGAATGAAGTCAGTGGCGTACGTTGAATCGCCGGGGCCCCGGGGTAAGACTAAATTTTGGGGCCCCTTTGATATTTGGGGGCCCCTTAGTTACAAAAAAAAATTACGTATACGCCA
Source organism: Episyrphus balteatus (assembly GCF_945859705.1). Lineage (NCBI taxonomy): Eukaryota > Metazoa > Arthropoda > Insecta > Diptera > Syrphidae > Episyrphus > Episyrphus balteatus. The sequence goes on from NC_079134.1 coordinate 172,591,158, forward strand.
TACGTTTTTTTTTTTGTATGGCTTATTTATTTTTAGGTTTATTTTAATGTTTTAATATGTTCGTAATGTACTTTGCTATACTTACTTAAAATGTCTCTCATAAAAGTAGTAAGCACTTGTACTAGGGGCCCCCAAAATTATATATTTAGAGACCCCTAAAATAAAATTTTTTTAGCTAAGAATTGATAGTTCTTGGGGCCTCTGTTCTGAAGTAATAAATACATATTTTATTTTCCATCATCGCACATATTTTTTTTTTATTTTGGGGCCTCTGAAAAATTATTTTTAGAGCCTCAAAATTAAGTGCTTAGAGGCCCCTTAAATATAATATAATTTTTTTTTTGGGGCCCTATGATAAAATTATAATTTTTCTTTTAAATAAGCAGTTTATTTTTTTGGGGCCCCTGGGGTAAACTTTTTTTAAAATCAATATACATATATTGTGTGGCTACCAATGCATTATACATTGCACTGAATGACATAATTTGTCTCCCTGGTTACTTCGTAACTCAATTTATGCTAACAGTTTTCTTCTCTGCATTGTCTCCAGTGGGGGCTCTGGGGTCGGTCGGGGGCCCCGGGGCAACGCCCCGCTTGCCCCAAGGGAGTGTACGCCCCTGAATGAAGTGTTTATTTGTGCCTCAACTGTGCAAGTGAAAAGCCTCGTCTAACAGGCTACAGCTTCCTCCTCCTCCCATCAAAAATCATATAAAATTTATTCAAAATGTTTAAGCAAACATCTTGGTAAAAAAGAATAAATATTTGCCATGGAAATATAGCACACGACTAGACTATAGCTGCATCTATCGTCATGCTGATGCTGGCTGGTCTTCTTCGTCTTCCTCTCGCCTCTTTCAATTAGAATATGTAAAATTATTTTCCCACTCAAGATCAATGCTTCTTTTTTTTCTCCATCAAAGGTGGTTCTGGTTTTCCTTTATACTTCGACTGCTCATTTAATTTTTTATTTATTTTTTTATTTCCTAACTAAGAGTACACATCTAAATGCACTCTCTATGGAATCGGAATCAGAGAATCTAATGAAGTGATTCAATTTTCCTGTCGAAATTGGGTCGTGTAAATATAAAATTCACTTGAGCGTGAGAAATAATTCTCATCGTCATCGTCAGCTCGAGCTCAGCGGTGTCGATGCGCCGTTGTCGTTCACGGTTGCCGTTGTCTCTGTATATTGACACAGATGGGGGAAGGCTTGAATCCGATATGGAGTATCGACTTATCGAGTTGACTCATCGCTATAGAAGAGCTCCATTAAAAAAAAAAAAAAAATTAACGACCTCGTACTACACCAATGTAATTAAAATGAAGCTTTAATTTTTATTTTTCCGTCCCTTCACTCCAGCCCCAATCACAAAGAGAAGACAGGTATAGAGTGCAACTTGTATTTAGATTTAGGTCTTGATTAGCACTATGATACTTATTATTACTGTACCTAACCAATATAGCTATCTAGACAGGGATTGTAATTATTTGTAAATGAAGGCAGATGATGCCGCAAAAGGAAGCGAAACCTAAGCTTTGTTTTATCATGGAGCTCTTAATTAGTATATTTGGATAAGCATTCTCTCGCATATAATAGTAATAAACTCAATCAGATTGAAAGCTTGACATGCTAATTTGGTTAAATGCACCGGAAAGATAACGATAATTATCGAACATAATGATCGCGTGTGTGCGGTTGTCAAAGGTATAGATATAACGTTTTATTAGAGAAATGGAGGGTATATACAGTTCTATTCACCAAAACAGATTGCACAAAATAATTTGATTATACGAGTCATTAATAGTTTGTGATTTAATGTCACATGGGAGTTTTGAAAGGACATCAAAAATAATTATATTTGGCAATGATACTGGGTGGCCATGAGAAAATAAGATCTTCAGAGAGGTGAGAAGATGCTGAAGAAGACTTAAGGCCCCAAAATACAAAAAATAAATTAATTTTCAATAAGAAGAAGAGAGTAGAATCGACCTGTGAGATACTCATAATCATAATAATCGAGGTGAAAATTGGTGTCAAAGCAAAGACAAGTTAATTCTGAAAATTAAAAAAGTACCAATATATGTGGCAATCCTATTTTAAACTAAAAATTGTGACTAAATTTTTCATATCATATTTGGTCAAAAAAGAAAATGTTTAAAAGTCCAAACAAAAGCCTTTACATTTACCAAATTAATAAAATAGGAATTTTGGGTTTTAATAAGGTAACCCTATTCAAATAAAAAACAACACCAAAAACACTTATTTTTCTGGCAAAATGTATCATATCAGTTTGAGTTAAACGTTAAAATATACTTCAGATTTTAGGTAAGATCTCCTTCTATCTAAAAATTGTGGTGTTTCAACCTCATAAAATCAAAAATATACTCGGCAACCCTACTCAAATGCTAAAAACCACCAAAAACACATTTTTCTTAGGCAAAATCTATAAAATTTCATAGAGTTAAATGCCAAAATAGTCATGGGAATTTATATGAGATTTTCTTCTATGTAAAAAGTGCTGGGAGTCATTTATAAAATACAAACAAGTATACGGCAACACTACTCAAGTGCTAAAAAACACGAACACAACTGTTTTTCAACCAAATTGTATGCTATTTGATATCCGTAAAGGCTAAAAATAAAGATTTTAGATGAGACCCTCTTCCATAAACAAAAAAATACCAAGACTGGAAAATTTCGTACGTCTTTCCCCCCAAAACCCTTTTGTGTACATTGCTGTCTGTGAATATATGTGAAAGCCACCACGTTGGTAAATGACGTTAACACGCACACATTTATAGATTCACGACATTCACCACACATTTGACACGAACACAACGATAGGTTCACGACATTCACCACACCTCGCAGCTTGTAGGCAAACGTCAGTTGACCGCCGAGTTTCCAGTCTTGGTATTTTTTGTTTATGCCCTCTTCTATAGCAAAAAATGGTGAGTGTCTCTCAAAAATATGAAAAAGTATATCTACGGCAACCCTACTTAAATATTAAAAAAATACTAACAACAGATAAAATTTGATTGAGTTAATAGGCTAAAATAGATCTTAGAATTAGGAAAGATCCTCGTTTTCTAAAATATTAAGAATTTTCCATCGTCACGGGTAGGAACATTGTGCAACGAATATACAGTCACTCACAAATATTTACAATAATAATACTGATAGCTAATAGATTTAACCTATAATGCAATTTTTTCGGTGAAATTAGTATTGTGGTTTAATTGTGGCTAACATTCAGAAATTAACCGTTATTTTTACAAATACGCTGAATATTGCACATTGTACAATAAGGAAAATCGAATAAAATCAATTATTTGGCTCGCAAAACCTTGTTTAAACTATATAAAGAGGGCTAAAAACGGTATTATACATATAAAAGAGTTATTCAATAAAATGCTAAATTAAATTAAACGAAATAAAACGAAATAAAACGAAATAAAAAGAAAGGTAGGCCTAAAAACTCCTGGTACAAGCAAATGCAAAAACACCAGCATTCAGTTGGCCTCAGAAACGGAACAATACAAAACCGGGAGGCTTGCCGCCGATTTCTGAGGTCAACCCGGCGAACCCCACAGGCGGATCACTAGTGTGAAGCAGTAACGTGGGAAGGTTATGATCCCCTCGACATCGAGATCATAACAGCGCCGAGAAAAAAGGAAGAAGAAGAAGAATAAAATGTTAAATTAAAAGTTAACCCTTTCGAACCCAAGCTATGAAAATCAATATTAAAAAATGTTTTTTCGGTATTATCGGGTCAAAAATATCACAACTAAGAAATATGAATAGCAAAAAGTTATTTTCCAAAATAATAAATAGCAAAACTAATGTGTTATTCTCATGTTACATGTAAGTAATATGCACTGCCTATGACCACCAAAAAAAGTCGGAGAACTGAGAAAATAACTTTTTATGAAACTATAATGTATGCTACTTCTTCTAAGCAAAAAAACAAAACACTTTCTGTATTAACATTTTTACTTGCGATATAGGTACTATAAAGCAAGTTTAGGATTCGTAAAAAAAATCGAACTCGAGATAACAATTTTACATGACATTACGATGATGGAGAATGCCAAAAAAGTGGGTCCGGCAATTCTGTCTGTCTGTCTGTCTGTCTGTAAGAACCTCGAGCTACAGCCTAAGCTACTGAAGCGATTTTCTTCAAACTTGGTAGTTAACAGTTTTGGGTGATTCCCTAGAGGAAAAATTGAAGTTTTTTTTTTTAGGACCAAAACTAACGGTGCCTGTCATATAACGGAAACAGAAAAGTTGATTTATTTCAAAAACGGCTCTAACGATTTTGATTAAAATTTTTCTGCTTACTGTTACAGATAAGAGCCTCTTTTGATAATAAAAAAAATATTTTTTGTACCATTATTAACGGTACCTGCCATAGAACGGCTTTTTGGATTTATGAATTTCTCAAAAACGACAAAACAGATTTCGACCAAATTTTTAATTCAGAAACTATCATTATTTAAAAAAAAATTTTTAATTTTTCAAAAAACACATTTTTGGATTTTTAAAAAATATTTCAAAATTTTTTTTTGAAAAATCAATTTTTTGGAAACGAGTTTTTGAAAAATTTTGAAATTTTGTTTTTATGTGTAAATTAATTATTTATTCAAAATTGCATATCAACTTTTTTTTTGAAAATGTTAGAAAATTTTTATATATACCTAAAAAATTATTTTTTTAAAAAACGGCTCTAACGATTTTCGAAAATTTCTTTCTAAAAATTCCTTTTTATACTAGAAATAAAATACTTATATATACTTAGTTTTTTGTAAAAGATCATTTAAAACGACATTTAATTATTTATAAAAACAGATTTTATTTTTTTTTTTGCACCACTAACGAAATTCCGTGAAAATATCAAATTTTAAATTTTCCCTTATTTTGTTCAATGAAAAACTTTAACATTAGAGTAACTTTTACCATAAGAGCAAGAACGTGCGACCCCAGTCGTACAATTTATTTATATCTTTTTTTCAAAATTATGACCATATATAAAAAAATTTTTTTTTGCAAAAAAAAAAAAATGTGAATTTCAGTCCCTTTTTCGATAAAAAAAAAATTAAAGGTATGATATTTGACTAACTTTTTGTAATAATCCAGTAACTTTCAATTAAGCCATGGAAACCTAAAAAATTGTTTAATTTAATATTTTTTTACGAATTTTTAAAAAAATGTTACATGAGAGTAACGGTGAGTCCGAAAGGGTTAAACTAAAACTACAAACCCGATTTTGGACTTTTGGCCCAATAATTTTGTGGTGACTGTGACTCCGTTTTACAATTATTATTTCTTTTAGGAAAAAATATATATTTTTTGTTTTATTTGTCGAACTAACACGTTAGTAATTACCGTTATAACGGTTTGTAGAATATACAAGTACATATCTATGCATTTTTCAAAATATTTTATTTATTCCTTTTCTTAATTTTTTTCGACATTTAACTCAAGACAACGATTTGGCCCAATAATAACCAAATTTACTTAGCCTTTCATAATACGAATAGTTGATTTATTAAACCGGGGAAAGAAAAATGTGCAAAGGAGATGGCACATTTTTCGGCCCAGTGTGTTCACTTACGAAATGGGTATCAAATGAAAGGTGACGGTAAGCACATTACGTGGGTAAAATATTTTCAAATTCGTTAGTGGGGTTTTGGAGATATTTGAGTTTGAAGTTTCGGATTTCAAAATCAAGATTTCAGCTATTTTTGCGATCAATTAATCGTAGAATGCGTAGAAAGGACTTTTTAGATTGGAAATTAGTTAATCTTTCTTTTTCTAGTACATCATTTTTCTCTAGGAGTTATACTTTCAGAGTAACAGAACCGCAAAGTATCTCATTCTCAGTAATTCCGCACTTAACTCTAAGGGTTGTTTAAAATATTTAAAATATCAAAAGACACACAATTTTCGGTAGTGTAACTCTGAAATTATAACTCCTAGAGAAAAATGATGTACTAGAAAAAGAAAGATTAACTAATTTCCAATCTAAAAAGTCCTCTCTAGTTTTCTGTCCGACCAGTCGTTCTCGAGATATTGAGACAAATGCGTTTTTCAAAATGGCGGTCGCCCCACAAGACCAAACAATACGCAATCTGAGATTTGTACTTGGGATAAACCCCTCTTCAATACTGCATTCAAACTTAGCTCAAGTCATAGCTTTTTCCAGATTTTTCCCCATTGACTGAACTATAGTTTCTATTCTTATTATTTAATAGGCATATTTCAGCGCGTTTTTGTTTATTTTGCTTATTATAAGGTTTTTGTATGTTTTATAGAACTATTTTATACAGGGTGTCCCAAAAGTAATGGTTCAAACGAAATATGCTGATAGGCCAACTTTAGGGCTCTCAGAATTTGGTAACTTGTTCATCCCAAATCTTTACGGTTTTCGATTTAATGCAGTTTTTGTGAAATTTCGATAAATCCCGACTTTGCAACAGTATTTTGCTTCCTCCGCTCATAATTGATTTTTGTTTTTTACAATTCTTTCACTAAAACATTGCCTGATAATAAGAAATAATTAATTAATCCAAATATTTTTCATTTCATTCGCCATTTTGCTGCAAAGTAATTAACAGTTCCATGTTTTATAAAAACTCAATTTGTTACTTTTATTTCAGAGCAACACCCTGAAAAAAATTTGTATTGTGTGACCCTGGTTTATTATTTTGAAAACTTGCCGTGTTAATGCAGATTTCAAAAATGTATAAAAGTTTCCAAAGTTAAAGTTAGAACTAAAGATATTACAATTTAAAAGCAACCAAACAGGGTTTTTCAGAGAAAAATAACAAAGAAAAATAAACAAATTTTGCCGACAGTTGTTTGTTTATTTCTTTTTGAATAAAAGCCTCGATTTTTGTTTGTTATTTTTCTCTGAAAACCTATGTTTTTTTTGCATTCAAATTGTAATATCTTTCGTTATAATTTCATCTTTGGAAACTTTTATACATTTTTGAAATCTGCATTAACACGGCAAGTTTTCAAAATAATAAACCAGGGTCACACCATACAAATTTTTTTCAGGGTGTTGCTCTGAAATAAAAGTAACAAATTGAGTTTTTATAAAACATGGAACTGTTAATTACTTTGCAGCAAAATGGCGAATGAAATGAAAAATATTTGGATTAATTAATTATTTCTTATTATCAGGCAATGTTTTAGTGAAAGAATTGTAAAAAACAAAAATCAATTATGAGCGGAGGAAGCAAAATACTGTTGCAAAGTCGGGATTTATCGAAATTTCACAAAAACTGCATTAAATCGAAAACCGTAAAGATTTGGGATGAACAAGTTACCAAATTCTGAGAGCCCTAAAGTTGGCCTATCAGCATATTTCGTTTGAACCATTACTTTTGGGACACCCTGTATATAGAATTTAAGGTAACACATTAAGCTATCGAAAAATTACAAAAAAAAAAGTGCATGTCACCACTGAATATTTTGATATTTCGATGTGCCAAATGCCTCGCTTAAAAAAATCACCTTTTGAGAAGTAAATACCTAATATGTATTATTTTTTTTAACAAAGAAAAAAAACTTTTGATACAGATTTATAGACAAGAGAAATACCTTTTATTTGATACCAATATTATTTCTGTACACCCATTATTACGCATTCTACGATTAATTGTTCGAAAAATTTGCTGAAATCTTGATTGTGAAATCCGAAACTTCAAACTCAAATATCTCCAAAACCCCACTAACGAATTTGAAAATATTTTACCCACGTAATGTGCTTACCGTCAACTTTCATTTGATACCAATTTCGTTAGTGAACACACTGGGCCCAAGCTCCATAGAAAAATGTGCCATCTCCTTTGATTATTAAAAAAAAAAAAATTGGTATATTTTTTATGGTCACGGGTGGGACATCAAGTGATTTTGTTCAACTCTTTTGAATATGTATTCAAAGCATAAAAGCATTCATAGTTTCTATAATTTAGAGCGAATTATTAAAAAAAAAACGATTGTCCTTTTACAAAATAGAGTTATAAATATAAAGAGTGCCACAAGTTACTGTAACGGTTCGGAAACGTGCGAAATTCTCTAAAAGGAATAGTTTTTTAAAAACAATTTTTTTTTTTTGTGTTTCAGGCAAAATGTTCAAGTCCATGGCTATTAACATTCTTTTAAATGTTTTTGATATCAATAATTAAAAAACATTTGCTTTGATTAAGTGAATTGTTATGTGGTTAAAGCGAAAATATGAATTTTTGTAAAAATTTTAGCTGTTTAAGACTCCTTAGTTAATTTATTATTAAGTCCTGATTTGAATGTAATTCATGATTTTTCTATTTAATCTTTATCCCTTATTAATTAATTAATCAAAACGCCCACATGTGCCTTTTATCTACTTAATGTGAACTTAAATCCTTCTCAAAGAAGAATGTCAGATGTGCTTAAGAATTTCAATTCGTTTTTTAATTGATTCTGGGCTACTTATATGCATTCGAATAATGTTACCAACCCAAAAACCATTTTTTAAGAAACGACCTTGTTCCTGTACCTGACCAAAAAAAACTTCTAACAAAAAACGATAATTTTTTTTATTTCAGATTTATCAACAGAACAAACACTCTCCCAGCGACTGGCAGAATACCAAATGCGCCTGCAATATCTCGAATCAATGTACCGAACACGCCAAGAGGATGTGGCGATACTCTCGCAATACCTCGGACTATCTCAAAGTCCCACAAGCAGTACCAACAGTGGTCCCAGCAATGACAACACCTCGCACATACCATTCAATACGTCCTCCATACTGGAGAACCTAAGTCCAGAAGCGAGATTAATATTAAAAAATTCCACCCTCTCATCGAGATTCCCATCGAGCTTACGAATGCCAACGGCATTCCATTTCCTGCCGCATCTTCTCGACGATCCAATGTCGCTAAAACCATCGTTCCTCATGTCCAAGAGTCGAACTGGCGTTAGCATTGTCCTCGGAGTTCCTACAGTCAAGCGTGACAAGCAATCCTATTTAATGAGTACGCTCCAGAACTTAATCACCAACATGGATGAAGTGGAGCAAAACGAAACCCTCATTGTGGTCTTCATCGGAGAAACAGACATGGACTACATTAGCCTCACAGCCAAGCAAATCGAGGTACGCTTTGGCTCCTACATCGAAAATGGTCTCATTGATGTGGTTGCACCATCGGTGTCCTACTATCCGAATTTTGATAAACTCCGGATAACGCTTAATGATCCGTTGGAACGAGTCAAGTGGAGATCTAAACAGAATTTAGACTTTGCCTTCCTTATGGCTTATGCCCAACCGAAGGGCACTTTCTATGTCCAACTGGAAGATGATATTCTGGCGAAGCGAGCCTTTGTGACAATCATGAAAAAGTTCGCCATCGACAAGACGGCCGTAAGGGACAACTGGATTGTTCTGGACTTTTGCCAGCTGGGTTTTATTGGTAAGTGTTGAGAAGAGACTATAGGTGCTAACATCTAAAAAACTAACACCCACATTTTTGTCCTTTTTTTTTGTTGTTGTATGTTTTTTAGGCAAAATGTTCAAGTCAGCCGAACTTCCATGGCTAATAACATTCTTTCAAATGTTCTACAACGACAAACCTGTTGACTGGCTACTGGACCATTTAATCGACACAAAAGTCTGCAACTGGGACAAGGATCAGAAACATTGTAAACAGGAGAAGGCCAAGTACTGGTTTCACTACAAGCCCTCGCTATTCCAACACATCGGCACCACTTCATCGCTCAAGGGTAAAGTGCAGAAACTAAAGGACAAACAATTTGGCAAGATTCCCAGTTTCTACCCGCATCACAACCCACCGGCATCGGTCAAGACGAACATAGCGCCCTACAAGAATTTCCATCTAAATCGTGCGTATCGGGGGGAGTCGTATTTCTGGGGACTGCTGCCTCAACCGGGTGACTTGGTGCAGTTCGTTTTTAGTCATCCAATTAGTTTGAAGAGGTTTGTATATCTTTTTTGTTTTGGGGGTATTTTTTTTTTTTTTGTGTAACCAGGATTCATCTAACATCCTTTTTATACTCTCGTTTGTGTATGAATGTAGGTATCTTTTCCGGAGTGGCAATAGCGAACATCCATCGGATAGATTCTACAACACAACGGTAGAGGTTCTTCCGGACTCGTTAACTGAGACATCGCCAATTTGGAGTACGTACAATTCGACGGCTGATGGATATTTGATTGTGGGTGGTTTTGATGCTTTCGGATTGGCAGAGGGTGGTATTGATCCGAAGATTGGAACGATAAAGGAGATTCGGCTACATGTGCATAGTGACAGTGAAAATTGGGCGTTATTGAGTGAGGTGAGTTTGAGAGTTTCATTTTGCGCCGAGTTTTAGATAAAAGTAGATATTTCGGTTTTTGTATCCTGGTGGATCCTCTCGGTCGAATGAAATGATTGGATAACAACGTGTGTTATAGAGGATATATTGGGGTTTCTCTATATAAACGAAGTGTTGGATGGATTGTGTTAATATCATATTTGACGGTTGAAAGGGAAACCTTTGTTTTTCGAGAGAGAATTCGATTTGAGGGCAATTTAAATTGATGATTTGCTTAAATTGTTTGGAAGTTTTTTTTTTTTTTTTGGGTTGGGTGTGTAGAAAGGTTATTTGAATTATAACGATATGGATGGAATTTATTTTGAAAATGTTAATTATTGTAGAGGGAAACTTTGTGATAGGAATTTGCAATATATAAAACTGGTCCAGGTATTCCCAACATCGGGTTAAATAGAATTAACATTTAAAAAAAAACATTTAGTTATACCTAGTGAGCTGTTTTGGAATGGTACCTATATATATACATAATGTAGAAAATAATTGGCAAAAACAGCACTTATCTCTTTGAAAAATTAGCAAATATTACTGGTTTATAAAGACTTTTAAGGGGGGGAAATCCCTCTGGAACTTTCTTTGTTGCACTATTTTTTTGTTGCCTAATAAATTTATTTATCAACCGAAGAAACAGTTTTCAGTGGTCTTAGCCTTAAATGAAGGCTCAAAAGTCCCTAGATAGTCCCGAAACCCATGGGCTCCGAACCTATCACGAAAACGAAAACTTTAAACCCATTTTTCTCGAAACGCTTTTTTTTTTCGCGCCATGCAACGTAACTCAACAACTATTACTCAAATGCAAATTACTCGCCATTGCATGAACCTAAAAGTCCAATAAAATTTGTACAATAAATATTTTTTTTTAAGAATTTGTTAATGAGAAAACATTGTGTTTTTTCGTGTCTAATTTTTATTTTACACTATTTTTTACTGAATTTAGGTTCATGCAATGCGTATCAGTATATTTTATTGGAAAAAAATTTCTTTAAAGAGCTGTAGAGCCGCCATTTTGCTGTTTTTTACTTCAAAAAAATTGTATCAATGTTTCTTAATGTCAATAATATCTAATACTTTTTACCAAATTCGATAAATGCTTTCGGTTTTCCAAAAAAAAAACAAATTATTGAAAAAGCTGTCATCCAGAGGGATTTCCCCCCTTAAAGTTGTACAACTGATTTTTATATTTTTGTCATTGGTACAAAGTTGGAACTCTTTTGTCATTGAAAGTCTTGAGTTTCGAGATATTCTGATCAATCGTCCCTCTAAATCCATAACCATTAGGGTGGGTCAAAAAAAATCGAAATTCGTTTTTTCGATTTTGTACTCCGAAAAATCGATTGCTAGACACCTTTGGAATATACACACCAAATATGAGCTCTTTATATTAATGGGAAGGTCCTCCGCTTCGCAATTTTCCATTTTTACATCAAGCTTCTACTAAAAAAAAAATCATTTTTTTATTTGTTGACTTTTTAGCAAATTTCTTTTCATATTCTTGTAGGAAATTGAACACTCTACAAAAAAGGCCTTATACACTTTTTTCAATTATCTAACCGTTTAGTAGATATTTGAGGTCCAAAAATCGATAAAATCTTTAAAAATTCGTTTTTTGTTCTTAATTTTGTAACAAATTGAAAAATTATAATAATCAAACGCGCATGACATATTCTTGTAGAAAACAGATTGCTACACAAAAAAGGTCCTGTTAACTTTTTTCATTTATCCAACCATTCTAAAGATATTCGAGGTCAAAGTTAAAAAAAAATTATAAAAACAATTTTTACTTTTAAAAATGTTCCAATTCACTGAAACTTCATTATTTTCAAATTAACAAGATGTGTTCTTGTAGGGGCTTAAACGTTCTACAAAAAATTCTTTGGCATCAAATTGATTGCTTTGACCGTTTAGAAGATATTCGTATCCAAATCGCAATGCATACGGGTCATAAGAAAACTATTGAAATCAGTGGGCATTAGTTTGGATACGAATATCTTCTAAACGGTCAAAGCAATCAATTTGATGCCAAAGAATTTTTTGTAGAACGTTTAAGCCCCTACAAGAACACATCTTGTTAATTTGAAAATAACGAAGTTTCAGTGAATTGGAACATTTTTAAAAGTGAAAATTGTTTTTATAATTTTTTTTAACTTTGACCTTGAATATCTTTAGAATGGTTAGATAAATGAAAAAAGTTAATAAGACCTTTTTTGTGGAGCAATCTGTTTTCTACAAGAATATGTCATGCGCGTTTGATTATTATAATTTTTCAATTTGTTACAAAATAAAGAACAAAAAACGAAATATCTACTAAACGGTTAGATAATTGAAAAAAGTGTATAAGGCCTTTTTTGTAGAACGTTCAATTTCCTACAAGAATATGAAAAGAAATTTGCTAAAAAGTCAATTAATAAAAAAAATGATTTTTTTTAGTAGAAGCTTGATGTTAAAAAAGAAAATTGCGAAGCGGAGGACCTTCCCATTAATATAAAAAGCTCATATTTGGTGTGTATATTCTAGAGGTGTATAGTTATCGATTTTTCGGAGTACAACAAGTACACCCTAATAACCATATAAATGTGCAAGTACAATTTTTTTGCTTTCTTTTTTTTAACTTTTTGAAAGCTCACCTTATCAAGTTTTCAATTTTTCATATTCATGCTTTTGGCACTTGCAAAAAATTGGTTCACTGATGTGGTGTATGCGTTACTTAAAAAATAACATTTTATAAAATATTTTCAGAGCATACCTTTTGATATTTTATGGTGATTTTTTTTTTAACTTTTGAACCATGTCAGGCACGTAGCCAGGATTTCGTTTCGGGGGGGGCTTGGTTCAAAATCTGGTGAACAATTTTGATGTAAGATAAAAACTGCCTGTAACATGCTTAATGTAATACCTAAAAATCTTGAATATCCAATATTATTTTTTTCTCATAAAACCATCTATGGTTATTGCTATCACGATTCTCAATTTCAAATTATTAAGTGTTTTTTAATGCAAAACTATTTTATTGAACTCAGATTGTCTCGGTTTTAGTTCCATGAGATTCAGCATCGAAAATATCCTAAGATGATGCGCCATCCTAAGATTATTTTTTAAATGCCTCTGCGCTGTTTGCTTATTTTTATGCTTAATGTAGATACATGATGGACACAGCCATTATGTGGATCTGTTGTTGATATTGTTGATTCGGATGTATAGGATTCAAAATTCTTGCAGCGCCTAGTGAGCTGATTCCAAAATAAAGTGCACTAATTTTCTTAAATAAGGATGATACTCAAAAAACGATACCATATATATTGAATTTTCTTCCACAAAACGAAACAATTAAGTTCAAAACGGTTTAATGGTTGTCTTCTGACCGGCAATGCACTTAAAAACGAATACTTTAATTGCATATTTGACATTTTGGTAAAAGCTAAGGAAGAAGAATAAGAATCATCGTAGCAACTTTCGGGGAAGGTTTTATTTGAAAAAAATTTCATATTTCTTATTTACGATTGATGCCTTTTCATTTTGAGCGGTTGGAGGTTTTTTTTGGCATTCTTCTTTATAAACAACTTTTTGGTTTATATTCAGTGGCGTACGTTGAGTTGTGGGGGCCCCGGGACAAGACTTAATTTTGGGGCCCCTTTGATATTTGGGGGCCCCTTAAATACAAAAAAAGTACGTATACGCCATACATTTTTTTTTGTATGGCTTATTTATTTTTAGGTTTATTTTAATGTATTAATATGTTTGTAACGCACTTTGCTATACTTACTTAAAATTTCTATCATAAAAGTAGTAAATACTTGTTCTAGGGGCCCCCAAAATTAAATATTTAGCGGCCCCTAAAATAAATATTTTTGAAGCTTAGAATTGATAGTTCTTGGGGCCTCTGTTCTGAAGTAATGTGTTCACATTTGATTTTCCATCATCAAACATAGTTTATTTCTTTTGGGGCCCCTGAGAAATTGTTTTTGGGGAATCAAAATTAAGTGCTTAGAGGCCCCTAAATTGATATTTAATTTTCCATTTGGTTGTTTTGAACCACTGAAGTAATAGCTTTTGAGGATCCTCAAATAATATTTGTGATGTCATCAGAAAATTTGATGAATATTTTTGTTCTCCTTAGTATCTAAAAGATTTTGGGGCCCCCAAATTAATATTTGATTGCCTCTCAACTAAAGGGTTCCTGAAAAATTATTTTTCATATAATATTTTTGGATCCCCGAAGTCATATTTTTTGGGGCCTTATAAAGTCATATTTAGTAATCCATCAACAAATGTAATTTAATTAAAACAAAATTGTTTTATTTAATTTTTTTTTAATTCCTGAAGTAAAAGCATTTGGGGCCCCTGCAGCTGCAGGGCCCTGACTTGAAGTTGTTTTTTGCTTTTTTGGGGCCCTTAATGTTTGCAAAGATTTTTCAAGTAATATTTTTTGGGGCCCTTAGATAAAATTATAATTTTTTATCAGATCAATATATGTACATATGTATATTGTGTGGCTACCAATGCATTATACATTGCACTGAACGACATAATTTGTCTCCCTTGTATCCGAAGTGATTCAAATACATTTCAATTTACTTCGTAACTCAATTTATGCTAACAGTTTCTTTCTCTGCATTGTCTCCAGTGGGGGCCCTGAGGTCGGTCGGGGGCCCCGGGGCGTCGCCCCGCTTGCCCCAAGGGACTGTACGCCCCTGTTTATATTTATATTTTTTTCTAAGTTTTAATAAACAATTTTTAAAAGTAAGCAATAAAATTGGTTCACATGAATGAAGGCTAAAACAATTTGATTGGCTGTAGCTGGAAGCTCGATGAATTATTTAAAATTAGAAACGGTTTAAAATAACACTAGTCGACTCGGTTATTCAAAATGTTACCTACTTTCTCGGTTAAATTTTACTAATATCTCAAATTTTAGGCAAGTTTCTTGATCAATATAAACAAGTTGATTAATTTTAAACAATTTAATTTAACCGAGGCGACTACGTTGATTTTATCAAGGAGAACTACGTAGTTTTTAACCAAGACTACGTTATTTTTAACACATTTTTTTAACCCACCGAAAAACAATTTTGGTAGGTCCATTATTTGTCTGTGTGTGTCAAAAATGATTTTAGAATACAAAATTTTACACCATTCAAGCCCACTTGCAATGGGTGCTGTTCAAATACCTTTCCAACTGGTACAGGTTTTTTTTTATATTCGGTTAAAATTTTTTGTTTTTCAATGAACATATCTTTTTATTTTATTAATATTAATTTTAAAACTGCCTATATATACACCAAATTTATTGAAAATTTATAATCACTTTATTTAGATATTTATTAATAGTCGGTAGGTATATAATTTCCAAAGAACCATTTTTTAGAGTATTCAAAGAAAAGTCTTAGTATTATGGTTAAAGAAAATTTACAAAAACAAAAATTGGGATTTAAAAAAAAAAATATTTTTTTTTCACTAATTTTTCTTAAATAGGATACTACATAACTAGTACATACATATAGTAAACAAAATACATCAAAGACCATTTCAAGTCATTGCCGTGTTGTAATTCCATAGGTTCATTAATTTGGAATCAAATACGAACAAAATATTCTCTAAATTTCTAAAATAAAATAGTAAAAATAAATTCAGAGCAAATAAAGCTTTGTTCTGAAAAAATGATACGAGTTTTGCCTGATTTTCTTATTTCTATCTGCTTTGATTTTTTTTTCTCTCCTAAAAGCCCACAGTATCGGCAACCAAAATCTATTTTAGTTTTCAAACAAGTAGATACTAACTATCAAAATAATTTTTTTTTCAAATTGAAATTTGGCGCGAGCCCCCGCCTACTTTACATGGAGTAATATGTAGTAGTAGTACCTACTTATTATGTTTTAGACATAAGGTGTGTTTTTATTACGATCGGGCTAAACTGGACAAAAAAAAAATGCAGTCGGGGCTAAGCAATGTGCATGTTAAATACAACAAAACCTAAGCCCCTTAATCTTAACTAAACAAAAGGGCTAAGGTGTTGTTGTATTTAAAATGTAAATTGCTTAGCCCTGAGCCCGACAGCGTTTTTTTTGTCTAGTTAAGCCTAGCTGTAACAAAAAACACTTACTAAAAGAAAAGTATGAAGTATGAACAAAACTGCTTCTAAATTTAATTTTTACTCCTTTTTATGAAAAAAAAAAAAAATTACGTAGAACATTATTAAAATTTGTATAGTGAAAATCATTTCGGGGGGGGGGCTTTAGCCCCCCAAGCCCCCCCCCCCCCCTGGCTACGTGCCTGAACCATGTAGTTGGTTGTGTTAAATTTTTACAGAAAATTAAGTTTTTTACTTGTTCTATAAGGTTTCAGTATTTGGTATATTGAAGTCCTTCTCCTTCATTACAACAAAATTGTATAAATTACAATTTAAATGTTTAATATTAATGAAATATAATTTTAAAAATTGAAATTATAGTTTTTCATTTATTAAACTATTGATATATAATCGTTTTAAAAATGTCTACCCTGGCAAAAATGTGAAAAATGTATCAGTGGTATTTAAATTAAAAATTAAAATCTTTTTTTTCACTTCTATATTTTTTTTTGCGGATTCTAATATTTATTTGTGCATACAAATTGTTAGGCAGCTTTGATTTCGTGGTCAGCGACCCCAAAAGCAAAAAAATAACAACACCAGTACTACAAAACTTTTCACTTCAAGTCCTTTAAAACACAATTTGACTGGAATTAAACTTAAGTTGCATAAAAACATTTTAGTACAAACCAGCAGACTGCATTACATATAAAAATACTAAAGTATTTTTTAAAAATTAATAAAAAAAATTATCATAATATAATTTTAAAACAAATTTTTTGTCAAAAATACTTTAAAACTTGTTTTTAAAATTACAAAAATATCTCTTTAAAAAATTTCAAAAAACTCATCGACCCGTTTTCAAAATATTGATTTTTCAAAAAAAAAAAAAATCGATTTTTTTTTTTAAATCGAAAGAGGTCCAAAAAAAATAATTTATTAAAAAAAAGATCAAAAGTGTTAAAAAATATTTTTTTTTTATTTCGAAATATTTTTTTATTTTTTTCAAGTTTTTTTTGTTAGGATGCCTATTTTTATCACTAAAACGCAACATCAGCCAGCTGATGGCATGATTGGACATTTACAAACAAAATAATATCCGTTACAGATACAATTTCTACAGATTAGGACTAAAAAAGTAAACATTTTTTTTTCATTCTAGAGTCAGAATTGATAAATATAAACAACTCTTCATATTCACAATAAAGGATAGGAAAAGTTCATAGTTAATTAATTCTCTAATAAAACATACTATTTTGTATGCACACCAGTGGCGTATCCAGAAAAAAATTTGGAGGGGGCTAGAAAATTTTTCAAACATTTTTTAGAGGGGTACGAAAAATTTTTCTCTCAAATATATTCACCTTTGATCGAGAGTGAAGCTCTGTGCTGCGGTACTGAAAGTGGTATAGTAGCATTTAACTGCTCTCGACGTCGACAGCTTCGTACTACTGTCTCCTGTTTTCAAAGTTCTTGTGTGACAAACACCATTTTCGATATAAACGCCCACTTCACTTTTAAATTTCACGTGAAATAAAACATCATATTCTTCATTTGGATCAATTTCAAAAACTTCGAAATTGCTTCGAACTGTCATAGCTGAAGGATCATCCTTTTTAATTCTGTTTCTGAAGTTAAATTATTACTGCTGGATGCCATTTTATCGGCAATTTTAATGGAAAAAAAGAAGAATTCAAAAGAAAAAATAAGGAGACACAAATAAGTTATGATAATATTTTGTCCAAAAATTATAGATTCATTGAAAAAGGCACCAAATTTACAAACAGAAATAATGTGAATTGAATTCGATCAGAAAATTTAAATGAGTGAAAAATGCAGAAAGTGAAAGTCTAGAAACTAATTTTCCATTAAATTATTTTAGATGTTTAATTCGAAATATATATTTTTTCGTAATATGTTGCTTTTTTAATCCGAATTCGAAGTCCAAACTGGCATTTGCTGAAAGAAACCATTAGTTACATATGATGACCACTAAGATTTTGAGATATCAAATATTTCTATTTCCAATAGCTTTGAGAAGTATATAATTTTTGAAAAAAGTGTTTATTGAGATTGCATAAGAACTTTTGCAAAGCTAAACGCTGATGTTATTCGACGTACGTATTATACTAAAAAGTGATCTGAAGAATTTCGAATTGGACTTAAACCCGAAAAAAAACCACCGAACTCCCAGCTACAGCTAAGGCTCTTACTCAAACAAACACAAATAGCCGTTTCAGAATTTGGAGGGGGCTCGAGCATCTGAGCTGCCTCTAAATCTATAAGATTTACGAACAAGTTTCAGTCAAGCATATATATTACAATGAAATTAGGTAAAAAATAACATGATCTGGAAGGCTTGGGGGGGGCTTGAGCCCCCTGAGCCCCCCCCCCTCGATACGCCACTGATGCACACCACCTACTGTCTTAAATTTTACAGTCAGAAAACAGCCATAAAATGAGTTTGAAAATTCATTTTTTGTAATTGATTTTTTTTTTTTAATTTTTTACCAAAATGAAGCAACTTAACCAATATTTTTGTTCACGAAAGTTTTTTGGCATGTAATCAACTTTCTTAATACCTAGTTCAAAGTAAATCGACCAACTTTTCACGTTGAGGTTCTTTACACAAAACGACAAATAGCTGATTCACTTCAAGTTTTATACATTTTTATAAGGTTACAACTTAATAAGGTCTAATTTTAGTAGATTGTTCCAAAACAAATACAGTCGACATCCATCTAAGTCGAAATTTCACGGGACATAGTTAGAGGGAAATTAGAGTAAAAGGAAACCATATATATTTTTTTCTTCAAACGTTTTCAATGAAAAAGGTGAAAAAATTCAACTTTGCTTTGTTAAAAGTTCGACTTAGAGGGAGTCGATTGTATTTTACTTTTGGATATGCCATCACCTTAATTTGTTCTCCCTCATCAGATTTCGTCATTGTCCCGATATCAGTATTAGAAATATTTTTATTAACTATTTAAATTTTACAAACAAAAATGTTACACATACGCCACCGTGACCGATGTTATTTAAATCTTAGAAAACAACGCAAGTAGTTTGCTTTTTGTTTTTGCCATTTATTTACCTTAAAACGACCAAGTTTTGTCGTTCGAAATTTTACTTATAGGTTCTATGGTATTATTACAAGGTTAAATATGATTAACATTTTAAATCCTAACCCAGATAAAATATAATATTTTTCATCCTGATTTCATATAGTCTTAGGATTTTAAGATGCTTTAAAATACATAGAAAATAACTTTTCCCAGCTTCATAAGCTCAATGAAGACCTAATTTTAAATGTAAACTTGCATCAAAGATATTTCAAATTTTCCCCTAGAAAATATAGAAAGGATGTAGAATTTTACTGGGCAATATATTTTGGCTTAAATAAACTTTTCCATAGAAACAAACATATAAGTATCCATTCAGGATTGAAAGTGTTCTTTTGCCATCGCAACAAGTATATAGTATATTTTACGATTGAAACACATAGGAGGAGTCGAAAGGATATATCAGTATTTGAACAAGTTTTCAAATTTATAGATTCTCCAAAAGCAAACACACGTAGGTAGTACCTCTTGTTGTTATAATACTTGAAGATACCTTTCAGATAAGATATTTTATCAGGAGAAATGTGGATTTATGTTAGCTAGCTTTCAAATACTTACAAGTTTCTTGGAAAAAGTTTGAATATAAAATAAATAAAAGAGTTATTGAGAGCAGGTGTATGTAAGGATTTCTTCCTTTTTAAAAAGGTTTTTCATAGGAAAGATAAATAAAAGAACTACGCAATTTGTAGAGATTTCTCATATCTTCTGGGAATCTAAGCCACATTTGATGAAATTAATCAAAAACATTTAAGTAAGCCAACAAATGATTTTGATATAATTTGTTTATATTTTTCAGATTCATCTACAAGATACAAGCAATAACGTCAGGTGACCACCAAAGCCAATAATTCGTGGAAAATTCTCACAACAGGCATAAACAACACCCGTCTCCATATTAAATAGAGCTTTTGCCATAAACAAACTAATAATTCCTTAAGACTACAAAATAAAGAAAATAAACAAACAAAACAATGAACCATTAACTAACAATAATCTAAATATTGTCTACATTTTGTAATTATTGTTAAACGTAATTTAAAAAATAAAATATTAACAAAAAAACAAAACAAACGAAAAAGAACAACCAAATGATTTCCGTTAAAAAGGCGTGTGTATATTTTTTGAGTTTAAGCATGAGCAGGCTTTTATATAAATATTTAAATAAATGTTAGTGCTAACTATTAATATATTAGATACAAAAAAAAAACACATTTTACACTTTAAGATATCTATTAACGCATTAAATATAAATGTTAAAAAAAAATAAACTGAATAACTGTGATAAATTATAAATGTTAAATGTAAAACGAAAAAAAAAAATAAAACAAAAAATTAAAGTTTTTATTAAACAAAAAGAATAAATTGATAAAATGTGGTACTATACGTGTAGTAAAAATTTAATTGAACCATAAAACAAAAAATAAAACTTAAATAGAATAAATGTTGTAAGAATTATTATTATTACCTACTTTTTTTTATTATTTTGAAAAATGTGTAATTAAATAAAAATTATTGTACAATTATGTTATTCCCGATTTATATTATTTTATTTATGCTCAATTTTATTTTAAATAATAATTATATTATTATTTTCTTTTTAATTGAATATTTTAAATAAATAAAGGTGCCTGACTGATTTTCATTAATTTTTTTTGTAAAGTTAGTACCTTAAAGTTATTTTTTGTTTTAATGAAAAAAAAGTAAATAAAAATCAGTGTTAGTTAATAATTGTTTTTATTTTAAGAAAAAAAAAAAAATAATGTAGAAATGTATTTTTTAATAAATAAATGTCAGCCAACATTGTTAAAAAAAAAAATAAAAACAAAAAAAATAGATGTATGTAAAACGAACATGTTGTTTTATTCAATACAATTAATCAGATGTAAAAACGAGATGAATTCAACCCGAGAATTGTTTTGTCGTAAACGACAAAATGCAATTTTTAAACTCCATAAGCAGCAATAGGTTTAAGAATGTGGTCTTTTCAATTCTGTTATCAGATTTTTCCTATCGTGTACCGGTACTGATATTATTAGTATCTATTTTGTCGTATATCCACAAAATAAGCATCACATTAGTATCGGTTTGTCGTAATCGCCAATCCAATAGGTAGGCTTTCTTTTTTAAATAGAAGAAAATACTTGACTACCCTTCTTTAATTCTACCAAATGTAATACATTTTGGTTGGAAAAAAGAGTGTTTTCAACTATGTTCTATGTAACTATGTTTTGAAGCGGTATAACTTATGTATTTTTGTGTAATCTACATCCTTCAGGTTATGTCGTTGATGTAGAATAAATAAATCTTCTCTTAGCTCCTAGGTTTGATCCCTGGGGCACTCAAATACCAACCAAATTTGTATCCACTCGATGAGTTGGCTAAATTCACACTCGGTCTTGTCACGAATTCCATTCGTATTGGATATTTCCTACGATTCCCGAAAAAAACAACCACGGAATTGATTCGTAATGGAAAATTTCATACAGATTGTCACTACGATCGGATTTTGTGATTGTTTTTTCGGGAGTAGTAGAAAATTTCCGATTCGAATGGAATTCGTGATAAGACCGACTGGGTTTCTTCTGGCTTTAAAAAAGCATCAATCCATACCTATACTCAGAATGTAATATAAATAGTGTGAATTAAGCCCACTGACATCAATTGGAAAACTCACGTTGTTCTAACTCCAAAACCATACAAGGTTGCCAAGGTGCCAGACTTTTGAATTCGATGTCAGGACGCATATAATATCGTCGCCGTAAAGCAAAATTGTTCTTAGCCACAAAAAGCAAATTTAACAGGGGACGATTTTTAAGTTTCAAATTGGTTTAAAGCGACAATTTTCTGCTCGTTTGCCATTCAAGTTATATTTTTTATAAAGTTTGTTCTTTTCTCTTGAATAAAATATACAAGTTTACCTCATTAGTAGGTACTATTTTTAAATACTATTCTTAAATATTTTTTAAAACTAAAAACCCAAAATTGGACATAGAACAATTCCTATACAAGTACGTTTTTTTTTCTTTAAATAAAAAGTGGACTTAGAACAAAATATGATGGGACTTTGAACAATCAAGAATACTCGGGCTCTTTTTCAAAAAGCTACTTCCCTGTTTTTATTGTTCTATGTCCAATTAAATTATATTATCTGCGGAATGAAATTTTTTTGACAAAAACGGTTTTAAAATTCGAAAAGATCACCTTCAAATTGGTAAAACTGCATCATTAACTCATTTCGGATTTAGAGCAATTTTGGTTTATACGCCGACGATATGTAGCTACAAAACTGCGTACTTAAATTTAGTAGTATCGCAAGTAACAAGCTCTATGAAAAATGTTTGTTTTTTTGCTCGAATTTATTCACTCTTCAAGTTTATAGTTCCCATTAAAAATTACAAAACTTGCATATCGCATACATATTTGAGGCGTTCGGAATAATAATGGGTCAAGTCCATTTGAAATTTGTACACTATACTAAACTTTGATAAGCTTTTTCTCAGGAAAAAAAAAATAACTATTAAAATAAATGTTTCACAGATCAATAGCTTTGTAGTTTGTACCTTCAGATTTTCTTTCTTTCATTCTATTTGATATGAAACGAAACCCTTAAAACCTTAAACATCCAACCTACTTGAAAAATTACACTGGTCTGCAAAATTTAACTTTTCTTTTCTCCTTCAAATATTTTTTTGATATTATGAAAGATTAGACTTTCCTGAATCTAAATCTGGTTTCAGAAAAATTCTATCAGGTACCATTTTTGTAAAAATGATTTTTGAAAAATGTGGGTAGTTTCTAAAAAATCAACCTTTTAGATTTATTTGAACTCATTCAAAATTAAAACTATTTGTAGCATTGAGCTCAAATTTGGAGGACTTATTTCTCGTAATATGGCCTATCGATTGACACCGAATATGTCCTTTTACATTAATGTTTTCTCATATTTTAAAATACTGATTTATTAAAATTAGCAGAAATATCGAAATCCTTTACTTTTTAGTAAATCCTACAGGAACAAAAACACCTTAATTAAGGAAAATGTAAAATATCAACGCTCATTATATTTAAAAAGTCAAATATGTAAAGAAAACCATAATAAAATACATTAAACAAAATTTGTACGTGTTTTGTAATTTTATATACTATTTATCTATTTAGAAATATCTTTTTTGTAATAAACCATTCGATAAACTGCCTTGTAAAGCTTCAGATTTGTTTCTACTACAAACAAAAGTATACTTTTCTTATAGTTTTTTATGTGCTGAGTTAGAATCCGAAGTAAAAAAAATTCTATCACGTGAGGACTTTAAGATATTCGCATTAAAGTATCACAAAATCAAGTTTTTTCTTAGAAAATCTCAATAAAAACTACTATATCTCACAAACCAGAGCCGACCGAATTTTTTTGAGTTCGGATTCAAAATCAGCACACTAAAGTCCATTAGAAAAGTATATTTTTGTTCTAGGGAGAAAGATATATTAATTTTTAGAGATCATTTTTTTTATGATAAGATATGCCAAACCTACTAAACTTACTTAAATTAAGATATCTCGGAGAAGAAAAGAGATATTGAGAAGATTGAAACTGAATTTGAAAGAAAAAAATAAGTTCTTTAATAAACCGTAACAATTTTAATTGAAAAATATTACATTATGCCAAAATATTTCTTCGAAAACAGCAAAAAAATGGGTTTTTGAGATTTTCTAACGGGAATATCTAAAAAACGTGACGTGCTAGATCAATTCTGACTTCGGATTCGGAATCAGCATACAAAAATCCTTTAGAAAAGTATAGTTTTATTTAAAGGAGGATTTCCTTGCAGACCAGTGTTATTATTCTGAACGCCTCATTTCAAAATGTACACTTTTAAATTTCATGGAGTGTGAATAAATTGAGCCTTAAAGGCTTTAATATAAATCTACATTAAATTTTAGCTGATTCTATTTTTTTTTTTGTATTTAAAAAACGTCGATGTACGATCTTGTAAATCTCCCACGACAATATACCTATATGATTTTCACATGGACCTATATAATACGTCCATTTATTTTCAGCTTCAACTTATCTAACAATTGACATTAATTTCAAGTTCTAACCTTAACAGCTAATTAACTCGACGGCCCTTCTCTTGAATTATTACTGAAAAGGTAGAACTGAAATTGACTGAAGCGTCGTATGAAACGGATGGGAACAGCGCTCGCAAACGCACTCGACGAATGAAAACTTATGAATAGTTCTGACTTAAAGTTTTAAAAATCTACTATATTTATATTATAAGGTACCAAATATTGTTTTTTAATTAACAAGTTAGGTATTCAAGTTTAATAATTTATTTGAAGTTACTCATGTAGACTCGTAAATTTGTTAAGAATCGCTTACGTAAGTATGTAAAACGGTACTCTGGCCTAGCTTTAACTTACTTTAAGTTGAATATTTCTGTGGCCATAAAACAATAACCGCTTAATCCGAGATACATAGGAACTAATTTTGTTAGTCTCACCAAAACGCTTTCCATTTCTTTGTATGCTGTTCTATCAGCTCAGATTTTTCTTAACTCGACTTAGGTTATTTTAGTCTATTAATTTATTTGTAGCAATTAAATTATATTAATTATAAGATCGCTCATTCCTTGTTTTCTTTCTAACTCGACTTGGGCGGTTATGGCTTCTGCCTCTAATACTGCTTTTAGTAGTGTGTAAGCATTATGCACAAGCATTCATGTATGTCAATTCTTTAAAAAAAATAACTTATGCATTGCCATGTAAAAGATAAATTTAGAATTGCAGCATCATCCTTATATAGCATCAATCTATTTTTGGTTGACTAAGACAAAAATCATAATTTCCTTTAAATTCAAAAGCACAATCTTGTTAAGTACTATTGTGACTCACAGGGGACTCACTGTTTTTTTTTTTTATGAAAACAAAATTACAAGTTGTTGTGAAAATATTCCAAGATTTCTCAATTGGCTATATTTTTTATAAAAACTAAAAATCTACAATTTTGATAAATTCAATATTTGAATTAAACAAATTCAACAAACGACAAGTGAAAAGTGATTCGAATGAGGAAGATCAATGGAATTCAAAATACCTACTTCCTTTCCTTGATGAACTTTCCTATAGAAAATTATGAAACCAAAAGCACCTGATCCAAGCATGTTAATTTAAAATCTAAAAATATCTGAAACTGGTTTGAATTGAATTAAATTCTTGTCTTGACCTACTCAACGATATGTCTGTTTTATCGCCGTTACTATGCAACATTCAAAAATCTATTTTAAGCTTTTTCAATCTATCAAAAACAAACAAACGATCTACTTGCGTCATGATAAAAGTTTGTTTGCACAATCAAATTCAACTTGTCAGTTAATTACATAGTTGATTTTGATTGAATTCATAAATACGAGATTTAGTTCATCGATACCATGCTTCATCTCATCAGAACCATTTAAAGAAATAAAAACTCTCAATTTGTCATACATTTTCTATAATTGCAATTCTATATTTTTGTGAACTCCGTTGAAACTCTATCAGTTTTTTTTTTTAAATCAAAAATAAAAATAAAACAAAGAGGTATAAAAGCATTCAGCTTAATTCCCTGATTCTTTGGATTAACAATTTTTTGTTTGTTTATATTTTAAAAAGAAAGAAAGAAAGTCACTAAACATGACTTTTCTTTAAGAAATTAGAGAAAGTAAAAGTAAAATTGAAAAAATAGAAAAAAAAGTAAAATCAACAAGTTTTTTAAAAAAAAATATTGGCAATAGTAAAAATGTTCAATTTAAAGGTACTCAGAAGAAGTTATTAACTAGATTAGATTTGTGGAAGACACAGATTGTAGAATGAGCTATCAACAAACTCCGAAGAGTGTTGCCAACGGATGTAGCCGCATTGGATTAATTCTTCAGCGGACTTTGGTCTGCCAACAAAATGAGGATCCTTAAAGAAAAAGAGTGATATTAGTCCAACAAAACCCAGAAATTACCTAAAGACTTACAATAACAAGAAAATAAGCTTGATTCCCACTTATATGCAGTCCAGCAATGCCCTTCGAAGAAGTATCCTCATCGCCACCCATCATCACCACGCCACCACCCTCCTCGAAGTATTGCTTCAAAATATTCGCGTACTTTTTCAGATCCTCCCTCTGAGGCACGTGCATTATCTTGCACGGAATGTCATACAACCCATCGATGACATAGAACACCTCCATGGCGCCAATCCATTCTCGAGACCCGAAGAACTCAAACGGTTTATCGCCAATGTCGACCAGCAACTGCTGGATCTCGAGAATGGACGGAACCACCGACTCACGGCCGTCCATTAGTTTGTCCTCTATCCACGAGCAGACGGACTGCAACGTGCGATAGGCACAACCCCAGCCAATGTCATTGTGACCGTCACAATTGTAGTGGAAGTATTTGAACTTGCCACGAGTTAGAAAAGTGCGGCCATTTTTGGTCGGGGGTTGGAGAGCAAAATGGACGTTCTCCAAGAGAGGATATGTGAAGTTAGGTTGCTTCACATTAAGATGGAGCGCCGTCGAATTGGCGCTGCATTTATCCGTTAGGATGATTGTTTGATTTGCATTAACGATGCTTAGCAAATGATCTTCATTTAATGAAGATGATTTGTCTTGTCGTCGTTGTTGTTCAATGCAAATGTCCATTCCCGGGATTTTTGGGTTAATTTTATGATTTTGCGTAAAAAGTTGTCACACACACGAAATATTTCAAATACAATTTCAAGTAGGTAGATTTTTTGTTTTTTTTTTCAAATAAAATATTTTTGGGGGCGGTTTTCTGAACTACATTATATTTGGGATGCTAGAAAGCGAATCTCAAATAAAATTAAATTTTCAGTGGATTTTGATAGATTTTTATTGGCGACGTTGTGCTTCCTTGGGATAGCAAAATTCCACGAATGAAATTATCTATATTCAGAGGAAAAATGTGAAGAAAGAAAAGTGACGAATTTTTTTTTTGTCTTGTGACATTTGTACAGCGGATGGTGCAAAATGTCATTTTAAATGTCAAAGTGTTTCGATTTGGAAATGTTCCGGTGTAAGGGCTAGTGATGAAACTTTAGGTGTGTTTTTTTGTGCAAAAAAACGACATCGAGATTTTTAAAATCAAAACAATTTATGTGTTAAAAACAACAAAAACTTTATCTGTATAGATTTTTGAAAAATCCAGATAATTATCCAGATTTTACTTTCTCTCGGTAAAAACAGTAGTGCCAAGGTACTTTATTTGTTGTGTTCATACAAAAATATCTGAAAATATTAACAAAAAAAAAAGCGGAGAAAACGAGGTTTGAAAAAAACTCTCATAGAAAAAAATAATCAAAAATTTGTTTGACATGGTTGCATTGAAATGTTAATATCTCGAGATATACTCAATTCACTTTTCAGATAAAAGTCTTAAATGGATCCTGATAAGATTGTTGAACAGATATGTATATAAAATTACCAAAGTTTTTTCGAAAAATTAGAAATAAAAATAAAAAAGTTTTCACATTTGATTTTTTAAAAATCGAAAAAAAAAATCAATATGGCTACCTTCAAACGCTTATAACACAAGAACGACGCAACTAATGTTAATGGTCATGGTCTTTAAATGTAGCTAAGAATATACAGATAATATTTGGTTTTTTGTGAAAAAAACAATTTTTTTGAATCAAACGTGGATGCCATGGCCATATGAAAATTTTTGTTTGCATCCAACATGGATGTAATGGCCTTCCCACCATTGTATATATATTTCTATAGTACTATCATGAAGTCGAATTTAGTATTAGTTCATGTCGCCACTTTGTGTTTTTTTCATACAAATTCTGCTTTTTCAAGTCACCACTAGAGTTCCTAAGATCGTTTCACTTCATGATAGTACTATGGAAATATATATACAATGCTTCCCACTTCGGAGTTAAAATAAAAAAAAAAAACAAAAGCAACATTTTTGACAGACAGCTGCCAAAGTATATGTACAGTGGTGCCAAATGTTTGCATGGATTTCAAAAATCTCGATGTCGTTTTTTTACACAAAATCTATATAGATAAACAAAAAAACACACCTTGATTATTTTTTTTTGGTTTATTAGGCTGTTTTCACACTACAGATAATTTCGCAAATTAGGTCAGTTCGTATTTCAAAATAAATTCATTTCCTATACGATTTGACATTTAAAATGAAATAATTTGTGAAGTTATCTCATTTAGGATGTATTGAAAATAGGCAGCTTTTCAAAAACCAAATGGGAATGTCAATATTTTTGCATGAAAAAAAGTGCGTGTACACGCGATTGAAGTTATAAGGGCCCAACCCATAGAATCCGTCACATCCGTTACGTGGACAGATTTAACTAACAGCTTGATAAAATACACACGTTCTTATGAGAACCGACCCATGAAACGCATCCGTCGAGTCGCCATGTATGGGTCGATTCTCATAAGAACGTGTGTATTTTATAGGGCTGCCCAACTAAAATTTCAGCTTCGTTTAAGGTATTACAAAAGCTACATTTCAGCTTCTTTTAAACTTTAGTAAGGTTGTTAGGCATGGAAAAAGGAGAACGTTATACAAGTTTGACCCTCTATAAGGATTTTAAACGAAGCTTTACCGAAGCTCTACCGAAGCTTTGAGATTTGACAGATAGCTTTGGAAGAGCTTATATAGCTTTTTATTACATGTCTTATCGAAATTAAAAAACAACTACAAAAATAAAAAAGAATTCTTTTTTAACTGGTTTTAAATCATGAATTTTATCTTTTGATCTGATAGTATATATAACAATCCATTAGTTTTTAGTGTATCTATTGATAATAATTTTAAAAGTATATAATTTTTTACCACACATAGGAATCGAACTTCGTACCTGCTTGGTGGTAGTCCACCACTCTACCCACTCGGCCATCCTACTATCATTGTATATATATTTCTATAGTACTATCAATCCATGAAAATACTTTAGCGACATCTTTTGGTAGATCTGCACTTCAATTTTCTGCATAAGGTTCAAACATAAAATAAACTAGCGATCCCTGCGGTGGCGACGCAAAACAGAAAATTCTACTTCATATATACAATGCCGTCTTTACCATAAGGGCACACGGGGCACGTGCCCAGGGCCCCCATTCTCAAGGGGGCCCCGAAGGAACGAACATTTCTCTCACTCATTTATTCTCAAAACATTTTTGTCGGGCAAATTATGTGGCGTTGTATGCGGACAAAATTTTAAATCCAAATGACCAAACCCAAATTCAATTTTCAAAAAAACAAGAAAAATATCTTTTTTTTCCACTGTAGGTAAGATTATTTATTAATAAAAACAATGATTTCTCTTCCATTATCTTTATCCTTAAATAATAATTTCGTTTGAAGTTTGCAAAATTGTCAAATTTGTAGTGTGTGTTAAAATCAGTGTAAAAATATGTGTAGATTCGTATTAAAAGACGAAAATAGAATCAATTCGTCGGCAAAAGAACATCAATACTTTTTAAGAAAAACTATTGCCGGCTCGTCGACAGTACATCAATGTTTTGGTTCAATGGAAAACGCCATGGTACAATGGTTGGCACCCCCACATTTTTTTTTAATTTGAATTGCGAATTGCTCTCGTATTTAAAGATTGACACATAAAATTCATTAAAAAGGTAACTTTAAAAAAAAAAATCATTTTTTTTTTAATCCAAAAATAATTTTTTTTTAAGTTATCTTAATTTTAATATCAGTTTAAACCTTTTTATGTAAAAAATTTCATTAAAATCGGTTGTGTCGTTTACGTTAAGAAACCGGTTCTATGGCAAGTAGGTAGGTACCGTCAAAAAAAAAAACAATTGTACTAATTTTACTTTCCCAAAGGCCCCCAAATTGTTGTGTGCCCAAGGGCCTCAGGATAGTTAAAGACGGCCCTGCATATATATACAATGCTACTATCCCTACTAACAATTTTGCTTCTATAATGCTTTACAGAAGCAACAATTGCATCTATAAAGCTTTATAGAACCAAAATTGTTTGTCGGGATATTCATTAATGAAATCAAAAACTTAATCAGTTCAAATAGCAAAAAAATGTCCGAGCTAAATTATTCAATGTCAAAACCAAAAAGTGTCCGAGCTAGATTATTTAATATCAAGACCAAAAATCAAATACAAAACTTGGTTATTTCTGTAAAGCTTCTATAAATTCATTAAACAGGCTTATAAGAAAAACAAGCTTTCTTCGTTTAAGTTTCTTTAATAGTATTTAAACAACTTATTAGAAGTTGTTAAACAAGTCCGAACTTCTATAAGCAATTAAATTCTGAAGCAAGCTCAATACAAGCTTTATAAAAAGTAGTTCCTGCGAGATTTCAATTTACAGAAGCTGTTGCTGTTGTGGTAGTTGGTCAGAGGATAAAACCCTTCGAAATCACTAGTTATAACGATTTTTCGAAAGGTGGCCGGAAACTGGAGACGGCCGAAAATAGGCAACTCTACCCTATGACACAGTTACTTAATTTTTTTTTCCTGATTTGTTTACTATTCACTAAAATATGGTATTTAATAGCGTTAATACATTTATGTATGTATTTAGTTGTTAAACAGCCCTATTGTGATGTGAGTTTCACGTGGAAATTTTTCCACCAGAATTTTTTCTTTTCACTAAAATTTTTTGTTTTTCACTAAAATTAAACTGAGACTTTTCCCCAATATTAACTATTGGGGAAAAGTGAAATTAAATTTTTCCGATTGGAATTTTGTTCACGTGAAACTCACAATAGCACTGAAAATATTTTCAATATGTATATTTTTTTTAATCTTTCTTGTAACTTCACAATTTCTTAAGACTAGGTGTTCCGGGGGGGTACATTCTATAAAAAACGAAACGAAAACGATCGTTCGTTTTTGAAAAACGAAAGAAAATTTGCGACAGATACAGAACAAATTCTTTCGTTTTTCAAGTTGTATGAATCAAACGTTTCGCACACACGAAATATTTGTTCGTTTTCGCCATACAGAATCTCACTCTGGGGTGAAGCTATTCGGCCTTATCACGAATTCCA
Organism: Episyrphus balteatus; assembly: GCF_945859705.1. Taxonomy (NCBI): domain Eukaryota; kingdom Metazoa; phylum Arthropoda; class Insecta; order Diptera; family Syrphidae; genus Episyrphus; species Episyrphus balteatus. The sequence continues at coordinate 172,622,774 of NC_079134.1, forward strand.
TTCGTATCAGAAATTTGCCCGAAAAAACAATCACGGAATCCATTCGTATTGGAAAATTTCATACAAATCACCACTACGATCGGATTTGATGATTGTTTTTTTCGGGAATCGTAGAAAAATTCCGATACGAATGAAATTCGTGGTAGGCGATTAAGTGAAGTGCATACGAACCAAAGAATTTGTTTTCGTTTTTGAAAACAAATGATCGTTTTCGTTTATTGACTCGAAATTTTTTCAAGCAACTTATTACAATTTTGGACTAAAAGAGCGCATGCACCGGAATGTTGAATCTAGCGTCTCTGAAACAAGGCTGCTAATTTTTGGAAATTGTAAGATTGAGGTATATGCAATTAGAAACAAATTGAAATTATGTTTGTAATATATACAAATTGCATAATTTCATATTAAATTAATTTGATCTTAAGGTCCCGAAATCAGGAAGAATTCAATTTCATATTAAAGCCTGGTACGCTGTTCGCGCTAAATTTTAGTCGAGATAAAATTCCCATACAAGTTATCGATAATAACCTTTTGGACTTTATCATTTTTACCAATGTATGTATCATTGCATATGCCCCGATATCTTGGAAAAAAAAAATAGATTTGGTATCTTTCTGAAGTTCAACCTCTCCCCCACATCCTCCCTATGGAAAATAGTCAAATAAAAAAAATAAGCCCATTTATTTTAAATCATGAATTTATTTCCTAAAATAAAATATATGTACAATACATTTTATTTTCTTCTATTAAAGTTTTATTTATTTTCTTTTTGTTAAACAATAAAAAAAATCTTCGACTAAGACAAAAAATAAAAAAAACAAGAACATTCGTATCAAGATTTCAAACATTTTCCATGCGCTTTTTTATGTAACAATTTATTTTTTTATTTTATTTTATTTTTTTTTTTTTTTTTTCATTTCTTTAAATCTTTAGCATTTTTTATATATATTTTTTTTATTTTCTTTAAGAAAAACGTAAGAAAATATTAATGATATTATATTTATAATAATAATTATTGTTTATTCATACATATACATAATATATCGATTTTTTTCTTTATTAACTAATTAGTTATATAACAAATCATTGCTTATTTTGGGGTTTTGTGTACGTTTCATTTTGTTGTTTAATTTATTTATTAGTTCTGTGTATTATATTCTTATTTTTATTTATGAAGATAAAATGTTAAATTTTAACTTTTATTTATGAGTTCGTAAGAATAAAATTTTAACGTCTTTCTTTTTTTTTTTAATTTAATTTAAATTTTATATATATATCGTCATTGTTAACTGTGGTAGTGTGTGGTGTTTTTTTCTTTATTTTTTTTTTTTTAATTTATTTTATTATTTATTGTGAGAAAATAGAAAAAATAGTATTTTTGCTTTTTGCCTAAATATTAAATTTGATTTTAGCATAAAAAATAAATATTTGTGTGACTGTAAAAAATATTTTTTTTTATAAACTTTATTTTTTCTTATTATTTTGGTGGTAAGGAAATATTGTTAATGGAAAAGTGATTTTTAATAATATTGTTTTGTGTTAAAATTTATTAAAGCTAGTCAAGGTTTATTTTTTGTCTTAACATGACTTAAGTTTTTTTTTTGTCAATTAAATTTTTGCTAAAGCGTTGGGTTTCTTATTAAATTTTGAAGAATACTTTAGGGATACAAAATTAAAAATAAATTCACTAGTAAAAATTCAAATTATTAAAAAAAAAAAACAAAATAAATAACGTTTAAGCTAATTTTGATTTAATTTCTAGTACAGGAAAGATAGACTTTTTCGTGGAACGAAATACAGGACGGCTGAATTTTTCAAATCTGAAAAAGGGGTATTAGAAAAGCTTAAGTCCTGGTTTTCGGGACGCCACCCCCCTGGCGAAATCCGCCATTTTGGAAAACGCGAATCACTCTATATCTCCAAAACTATGGGTCCTATTGAAATGGTTGTCAGACCAAAGTTCTTGGAAATTTAATTATCTTTTTCTTTGTAGTACATTATTTTTCTCAGCGGGCAATAGTTTTGAGGTTATGTTGTTTTAATTTATTTTTTTTTCGGTTTTCTTAAGATTATAACAATCCCAGTACTAGCTACATAATTTTTTAAACAGTAAAAGTTATAGACCATCAAATTTCCAATAATTTGGTATATTTTCAAAAGTCATGCGATGTATGAGTCGAAAGTTATTGAATTGAAAACTATAGTTTAAGTACAGGAAAGTTAGTAAAGAAATCAGGCATTTTGTGGAACGAATTAAAGGGAGGCTGATTTTTTCAAACCTGAAAGAAGGGTATTAGAAAAGCTTAAGTCCTGGTTTTCGGGACACCAACCCCCTGGCAAAATCCGCCATTTTTTAAAACGCGAATTGGTCTATATCTCCCAAACTATAGGCTTGATCGAATAAGTTACTGAACGAAAATTGTAGGTAATATAAATATCTTTTCTTGTGCATGCACTGTTTTTCAGAGAGGACAACACTTTTTAGGTTATGTTGTTTTATTTTTTATTTTTTCTGTTTTTTTAATTTTTCTCAGTCTCTATGATAGAAACATAATTTTGTAGCATCATTAAAGTTGTAGAACAACAAATTTACATTAATTTGGGATACTTTTGAAGATTATATGACTTTTCAAACCAAAGATACGGAACTTAAAGAGCAATCCCTCTCAATATTTTCAAAAAATATACTAATATGTTTTTGCATAAGGTATGAAAAAAAGGCTAAATCGGGTACCTAATGTAAAAGCAAGAAAAATATGATAAGAGGGGTAGTTATTAAGGTGGGTAATGGTAAAACTTACAATATTGAGGTACACATATTTTGTTTTAAGTCAAACATCATACTTTTATGATGCTAAAAAATAATGTTTCTATCTGTTTCTATCTTCTACTGAGAAAAATTAAAGAAAAAAAAAAACAGAAAAAAATAAAAAATTAAACAACATAACCTAAAAAGTGATATCCTCACTGAAAAACAGTGCATGCACAAGAAAAGATATTTATATTACCTACAATTTTGGTTCAGTAACTTATTCGGTCAAGCCAATAGTGTAGTAGATATAGACCAATTATCGTTTTTCAAAATGGCGGATTTCACCAGGTGGTTGGTGACCCGAAAACCAGGACTTTCGTTTTTTTACTATCCTTCTTTCAGATTTGAAAAAATCAGCCGTCCTGTACATCGTTCCACAAAATGCCTGTTTTTTTTACTAACTTTCCTGCACTAATATTATAGTTTTCAGATCAATAACTTTCGATTTATACATCGCATGACTTTCAAAAATATACCAAATTATTGGAAATTTGATGGTCTATAACTTTTACTGTTTAAAAAATTATGTAACTGATACCGGAATTGTTATAATCTTAAGAAAACCGAAAAAAAAATAAATTAAAACAACATAACCTGAAAACTATTGCCCGCTGAGAAAAATAATGTACTACAAAGAAAAAGATAATTAAATTTCCAAGAACTTTGGTCTGACAACCATTTCTATAGGACTCATAGTTTTGGAGATATAGAGTGATTCGCATTTTCCAAAATGGCGGATTTCGCCAGGGGGGTGGCGTCCCGAAAACCAGGACTTAAGCTTTTCTAATACCCCTTTTTCAGATTTGAAAAATTCAGCCGTCCTGTATTTCGTTCCACAAAATGCCTGTTTTTTTACTAACTTTCCTGTACTATTCGAGAATGATACAAATCAAATGAATGTAATCTGGATAAGAAGACACTTTAGAAAGAAAAAAAACATTCAGAAAAACTAAGAAAAAGATAACAAGTGAATGCGCTTAATGAGCACGTAAACTATTTTCAATATAAAGCGTTCGTAACGTTATGGATAAGACATATAAGACGTATAATAAGTACAAGTTTAGCTTTGCGAGGCTTATATCAAACAAAGCAGCCAGTCTTGATGAACAAATTATAGGCTTTTCAAAAACGGTTACGGGTATCTGCATTCACCTATTGGTAGCAGGTAATCATGCCTGATGAGCGAATCCTCAAAACCATCAGCCCGATTCTGTACAAAAACTATAGCGACATGGGTCGTTTGAAATATGTAACATAAAGCTATCAGACCTTCTGTTCCATGCCTTTGACGATCTGAATAGGAACCAGGGCTACCTTCGTGCCTCTTAAGTGGTTTTTTTTCCTCTTTTTTTTATCCAATCCACTTTTTTTTTTTAATTGCCTGGAAACTCCTCATTCTCATCCTCTTTTTGGGCTCTTTCTCCTACGAAGGTAGGCCTGATAGGAACACGGCAAAGTAATGTACTGTAATGTGACTCCTTCAATATCTTGAAAACATAGTGCGCAGTATCCAAGGTACTTTTCATTTTCATAAATAAAATCACACCATATGAGTTGTTTAAACCAGCAATAAAAAGAAACGCTCTTTCTCTTTCTATGCCAATTTCCTGCCCTGGCTAGGAATAGAGCACTTTTTCTGTGGAGTGAATTTTTCAGTGACATGGATAAGATCTTAGAATCAAAGATCAAGGGCTTGATCTCATTCCTCAATGCGACAAAGTGGTTTTAGGACAGCCTCCGGACACTGGGCTGGTCTTCTTATGTGCAAGAGCTAGTTTTCCGGGGACGGGACACCACCATTTGCCTAAGGATTATTTAAATTTTACAAATTCACTTATTACTTTTAGGTTTCATGAGTTTTGGCTGCTATTATCTGCTTCATCCAATAGCAGGTTCTCCCTTTTATCAACTGCATTTTATAGACTACAATTTGTATTAGCTCCTTTCATTTTCAAAACTAACAATTCAATTGCATTCAACGAGGAAGAACATTTTATTTGAAAGAGTTTTCACACTGGTCAATATTTTCGAAATTGATTTTTCTGAATTCGCTAAATCAAACTTTTTATGGCTGAGATCATAAGGGCGAACCGACTAAAAAATTCTTCAGAATGCAAGTGGTGTTGAGGAATCAAAAGAGTGATTTTCATTTTGTAGAGCAACAAGATTATAAAGGACCAAAACCTAGGAACTAACCATCTCAACCACACAAGGATTAATTTGCTGTCCAACCCAAACATCTTACATGATATACATTTTTGTATGTAAAGAGATAGTCAATAAAACTTTAACAATAGCCGTGTTCCATTAAACTTCATATAATTTGGAAAGCAACATTGTCTTGGTCCAGCCTATTGCAATAACCCTTACGTTATAGAGAATCTTAGAACTTAGTAACTTGAATATGAGTCATAGGAAAAAGTTTTGATGATAAACTTATAATATTTGAAATAGCTGATACAAAATTTGCATTACATTTTAAATTTTTGATCTTAAATTTGTATCGATATATAAAATCAAAAAAAAAAAAAATTTATGTGTCTAGAGTAAAATTGAAACAAAACAGGATAGCTTCGAGGAAAACAAATAAACTTATTGTACTTAATAAAAAAATGCATTAAAAACCCATTTCCGCTATTGATTTTTTTTTTTTAAATAACCATAATAATTTTGAAATTCTTTTCTAAAAGACTGTGCAATAACAAGTGCTTATATAAAAAAATAATAATAAAAATTAATTTTATCTTATTAAGTGTTGCTATCCTGTTAAAAACCTTATCTCTTAAATTATGTTGTAACTAATTAGAATCAATTGATAATAATTTGTTTTATGTTTTTTCTTTTTTTTTTAATGCAAGAAGTCTTATTAAAATATATTTTTATATATATATGTATGTTTTTTTTTTTTAATTGTTGTTTATATTTAATAACTTTCTTTTTTAGGTTATCTATTCTTCGTTTTTTTATTTTATATTTTTTTGTTTATATTTTTTTGCATCCCTGTTTCTACTTTTCTTTTTTTTTTTTTAATTTTATTTTAATTATTTGTCAAGCCTTACAAGCTTCAGGGACCGTTTACCATCTGCCGTTATTCCGTGATATGATAGTTTATAGTTTTTACATTCTACTTGGCTGGTTAGTTGGTTTGGAGTTGCTATTGCTAAATTGTTGCTATTATCTCTTGTTTTCCTTCTCTTGGAGGTACAAACGTTGGCTAAGTGGTTTTGTATAAATCCAATTTTCACCAACTGGTTTGAAATACTAAAATAAGTTTAAAAAAAATATATTAGTTTTTTTATTATTTTTTGAATTTTAAACTTACTTTATTTTCCCATACGGCTTCAGTCTCTTTGCGTGTTTTTGCTTCTTCACGCTGTTTTTGTTCAACCTGCGATTTTGCATTTGTCGCCCGGTCAATGTCATTAAATCTATTAATTACAAATTAATTTAATTAAATAAATTATAATATTAAATGAAAAACACTCTCTAGAGAGCATTGCAAAGCCGGAGAAATGATCAAATATTGTTTTTACATTTTAATGAAATTCTTGTAAGAAGGTCATCTAAAAGGTGTTTCTATCAGATATTGAAAAATATTTTTTTTTTATAAAGAATAAAAGGCGAAGTTGTTTTTTTTTTTTTTTTTTTATAAAAATATTGATTGCTATTTATAACGTTTTTGATTGATGGAAGAATGCCTTTAGGTTCCTGAAAATTAATAACATCCAAGTTCAAATTCGTTGTTACAGAATGTAAAATCCCTTTCTACGATGAGAAGAACCTAGTTACATAAATCTAAATTGCCTAAGAAAAAATTATCTTGATGTTGATGCAAGACTGCGCTGTTCAATTTTGGAGATTTAAGAAAAATGTTTGCTCTTACTATTGCTAGTTTATACATTAAACTTTGAAACAATTTTGATCTTTTCTTACCTGCAAAACATTTTGAAATCAAATAAAGTCAATAGGGATGAAACAGATTTGGATAGGTTGAGTAACTGGCCCCTTAATTTCAGAAGCGTGAATGTGCAAAATTGAATATTTTGAAAGTATGGTTTTTGATCTTAATTACTTTCGTGAAATGTGAATTCTTCTTTTACTGATTTGAAAATTTTCCCGAATAATATAAAATACCGAAATATCTATCAAAGAGACTATTAATTTTATCTAAAACTAAAAACGCTATGAAATTACAGCGTTTAATAAATGATTTTTTATAAAAACATTCAGCCAGTTTTTGTATTACCCCGTTGCACGATGGTAAGCGTGGTGGTCTGAGTTCGATTTACAGCCTAAGAAGATTTTTTTTCAAGGGCACTACATCTTGTAAGCATTTGAAAAAGCCCCCCAAGATTATAATATTAATAATTATCATTGCCATGAAAAAGGTGCATCTCTGCTTAGTAGTTCTTATTCATCGATAAATTGTAGGTCTCTTCCATTCTTGCAAATTAACTACACATTGTTAGTCACTAGGCCTTGATCCTTAATGAGGTGTCGCACGTATGACATGTTGCACCAAAATATATACTATACATACATATATTCAGCCAGTTTTCTTTTGATGCAAGGACATAATATATAGGATTTCACAAAATTGCAAAAATAATACATATTTTAAAGCCGAAAGAATTTTGAATACAGTGAATTTATAGTAGAGGGACACTTACCAATTTTCTGGTTTAAGAAACATACATATTTTGAAATTTTTCACTGTAAAAAGTAATAAAAGTAAGTAATGAAAATAATAAGCCAAGTGCGGATCTATAAAGCTAGAAAGATTGAGAACTTCCATATCTCTGCCTCACCCAGCAGACAAGAATAATAGATCATTTCTATCTATCGATCTATCCATAGTGAGATTTTGTCTAAATCGATGATGTTGGCAGTAGAGCTCTGCATGAATGAATTATTATTCATTTGCCTTCCCAAACGGTTACACTACTTCATAATATTTTTAAGAATAAGATTTTCATCTTGTTTACTTGCCATATTTATTCGGCATGTTTATAATTCGTAAAAATAAATTTAACTTGGGATAAAATTTGAGAACTTCATAAACATAGAAACCGATGAAACGATATATAAGTTAAGGTGAGTGGAAATTAAGTTAGAGCGAAAATTGAAATACAGTAGTCCCTCGATAATGTGAATTACTGATAATGCGAATTTCTCTAAAATGTGAATCGCCAAAAATTATCATTGTCATCTCTATAATGTGAAATTCGAAAATTTTTAAACTCTGTAATGTGAATTTCTTTTGTAAAAGCTTGCGTGTTTTTCTTGTTCGGGCACGCAAATGTTTTTTCAGGCCTGGATAATGGATTACAGTTGTTTGTCTACACTCTAGACATATCTTAAGATTTATTGAATGCAGCTGCTTTAATGAAGAATTGATTCTACCGATTTCAATGACTTTTTGTTGATGTTTTGAAATGCATATCTACTTGTATTTTACTTATTTATTTTTTCTGATATTTTTTTCAATACATAGGTACATAAATGCTTAAAGTGAACTTCGAAACATTATTTTGGGTTATATTTATTGGTTATAAAGTTTGTTTTGATCAGTTTAATGAGAATTGGAAAACGTTCCAGTAATGTGAATCCCTCTAAAATCCGAAAACGCTTTGTTTTAATTAGTTCACATTATCGAGGTACTACTGTATTTGTTAAGACCGAAATTATAGGAAAAGTTAGAAAAACCATTAAGGAAGAGATACATTTCTGTCAAAAACAGCTCTTATTTTATGAATTTTAAACATTTAAGCTTTCTTTAGCACAAATTTATAAACAAGTTTTATTGTAAGAACAAGTAGGTACTTCCAGCCAAGCCGGTCATATTATTTTTAAACATTTAATTTCGTGCTTTTTATAAAAAATGAAAAATAAGCTCATGGCTATTTAAAATATCAAACAAAAATATATCAAATATTTTACTCAAAACTTCGGAGAAAAGATAGACAAACAAATTTAAAAACAAGACCTCAAGCCCACATATGATTGAATTTGAATTCAAAAGTATTTTACTCTTTGAAAAAAGTATTTTATTTTATTCAAACGGTAAGAGTGTATCGAGTACCTTTTTTTTTTTTGGTGTGGATTGAAAGTAAAGAGTTTTTTATTTAGTGTACATTTCGGTTTTGTTGTGTTACAAACATGGCTTTTACGTACTACTTTTTAAAGGAGGATAAGGTTTCAATTATAGCTTTTTACTTTCTCTTTTTTTCTATAGGTATGAGGGAGAAACAAATTCTTTTTTATCTCATCTTTCTAAGATAACCCATAATTTTTGTAAACAAATCCAAAGTCCCAGTCCTTATTGACTTTACTTAATTATTTGAAGAAAAAACATAAAATTAAAATTAAAAAAAAAATCTTTACTTGAGTCCCGCTGTGACTTCTTTCCAAATTCGCCTTGATTCGTATTCTTCCTGTTCAACGATTGGTCGAACTTGTTTCTTAAATATTGGAATTCGGTTTACATCAACGAATACTTCAGTTTTCTAGAAAATTAAAACAACAACAACAAATATTTTTTTGAATAATTTTGTTCCACATTGCTTTAGTTAGTTTTTGAAAATTTGTCTCCAATTTGAATACGTGTTCGTGTGTGTTTTTTTGTTAGTTTTGAATAATTTTAAATAAATTAGCAATAATAGTAGAAGTTGTAGTAGTTAGTAGAATTAGTAGAAGAAGTTTTTTTTTTTTTTACATACAGACACAAGCATATATTATATTTAATTTTCTAGACAAATAAAGTAATACTGAGATACTGGCCACAGATATTTAAGAGAGAAGTACAATAATCGAGGGAGTGTGCGATCGTTAGTGGTACAACATGTTTTAAATAAGATACAAAAAAACAAAATTAATGGGAATATCAACTTAAATGAGGGAATAAACAAACAACAGCAAGCAGAGAAATAGAAGCATTAAAATATGATATTACGTTTTTAGTGGGATCATGCCATTTGGCTTCCATAAGACCACTCCATTCGCCAGCGATTGAAACAAAAGGTTTCTTTTCGTTGGGTGCGTAGACCTACAAGAAAATAAAATTACAAATTACTTAACAACATTTTTAATTTACTTGAATTTTTACCTCCGCTGTAACTTTGTTACGTTTACCACCATAAAATGGTTTTGTTAGAAACTCTATGTCCGTATGGTAGCCAGTTTGTGGACATTTAATCTCAACCGAACCACCCAACTCGATCCAAGGTACAGTAAGGATTGATCTAAGCAAAAAATGTTGAATTGTGTATTTAAATAAACATGCATTCATTTTTGAGCTAATTTAATTGAAATCGGAAGATTCGTCTTATTTTTATGAAATTTCGAAATTTGTAACATATTTCTGACTATGATGGAAATCGTGGTAAAGTGAGTTGACATACCTTCCGTAACCATTGGGAAATGTTAAAATATACTCTTCATTAAGGTCACATAGTGTTACGATGCCTTCGCCTATATTGTGCACACCAATCGATAAACCAAGGAATTTTGATTTTGTCCAAACGTGGGCGGCAAATGTTATTTTTCTATTGTAATGCTCTGCATAAAAAGCAGAAACTAAAAAAAAAAAACAAATATGAAAAACTTAATTTAAAAAATGTATTTAAATTTATTAACTTACTTGGAGGATGATGTGAGACCTGTTCGGCAAGGAAGGTTAATTGGTTACGTTTGCACCATGGTATGGGTCCGTCTTTGACCTCTTCACTATCGGGCTTTTCACCTTAAAAAAATTTACATATTATTTATTTTTATTTGGACTAGTTGTTATAAATGATAAATTTCCTTAGATTAGAAATCTATTCTTTTATGTGCAAATGATAAACTAATTTATCATTTGTTTTTGTAGGACTTTTTTTTGTAGTAGGCCCAGTATAAGAAAAGATTGAAGGGATTGAATAGTTCAGTTAATGGAGGATTTGACCCTAATGGAAACTGCATTGGTTCTAGCTATGTAGATCAACCATATGAGCTTAAGATGCGAGCGTGCATTTTACAAAGTTTGCTATTTTTCTATCTAATTTTACAAAAAGAACCACGAAATATGACAGGAGCCACTGTTTAAATTTGTTTTATGCTTTCTTTTATTACAATGAGGAAAAAAACAATTCTATGCAATGCGAAACCATTCCATATTGGATTTGTTCTTCTTCTTGTTCGTAGGCTATAGGTCTGTTTTGATTAATTACTAAATAATTCATTCCATATTTGTGATGGGCGGTCAAAGAAAAAATTTCTGTACTTAAAGATACGTCCGGAAATTGGCTTATGATTAAATTCGTCATGAGTATTCTTAGGATTAGTAGTCCGTTGTTTTAGCAAAGCAAGGCAACTGAATATTGTACAGGGCTCCTGTGTAAAGAAGTTACAATACAATAACAAGAGGCAAGAAAAAATGGTACTCGAGAAATAAAAATAAAATATGAGCCAACATGCTGTGAACTTTAGCTTAGCTTAGCTTAGCCAATCCTGAGGGTCAGTTAATGATCTGTGAACGCCGCCGCCGCACAGTGTGGTAATTCGCCAATCTGACTGGACAAAATAGAAAAAAAAAAGTTTAGCCACATGATTTTAAATCATGAGTTGAGCTTCTCAATACAATGGGTAACTGTAATTCATGTTTGGTTTTTTGGTTTTCATCTCGGATTAGCGTAAGCTAAGCTTGAAAGTTGGTTCTTGTCAACAGTTGGATGGAGATAATACAAAGTATTCTATTTTTCGCTTGAGTTTGGTTGACGATTAAAAACGCTGTGGTAGTTTTTTTGTTGTAATTGTTTTTTTTAATTGTTAATCTACATTTGGAGGTAAGGTATTATAATTTTTATTTATTAATTACCATTGCAACTATTAAAAAAAAAAAATTCTGTAAGGAGGCTAGGAAGTGCAAAAAAAAAATATCTTTGTTTTTCAATTAGAGGTAAAGTTAATTTTTCCGCATTTTTCCGGTCTGAAATTAATTAATTAATGTATTTTGGAGTGTTGTCATTGAGATTAGCTATTTACATGTCTCGCGTTTTCTCGACCGCCATACAACTTTTTTCACTTTTCAAAATGAAGTCAAGATTTTCAAAAAAAAACAAATTTTCGAAAAATGTGTCAAAACTGCCAAATAAGATCGAAAAGACAGTTTTTTTGATCTTTTAATGAGCAGGTATCATCTTTGGAACATTTTTGACAATAAATAAAAATTAAAAACATAGATATATATAAAAGTTTTGTTCTTCAAGTTAAGCGAAAAAAAAAAACAAAAAAGGTGGAAGACACTTTGGACCGCTCTTTAAACTGAATTTCATTTTGCTTGACCAATATTATGTGGTAACTAAATAAACAAAAACAGTAGATAGTGAAACAAAGAAGAAAAGAATTTTTAAAAATTAAGAAAACGGGAAAAGTATAACAAACGGAAGGTTAAAAGTGCACCTATCCATTAGAAATAGTTTAAATCAGTAGAATCGCTCTCCGCAAAATTGAAAAAGCATATTCCAATAAAACCGTAAAGGATTTAACGAAATTTTCTTTGAGTGAAGGATCAAAATGTATAAAAGATTAAGTTCTGATCCTCTGGAACCACTAAACCACTGGAATTTTCAACTAATGAGGCATTATAATTGATGAATGATGCTTTTCTGTCGGAACACCTAAAACAAGTTAAATGCAAAAAGCAAGCAAGTGTAAAAGGCCAGAAATAGGGTCACGAAGAAATTTAGAGAATTATTAGCTTGAAAAACATCGAAGGTAATATAAACACAGCTGTTTTTAATAGGCCCTTAAGTTTCAAGTTTGCATCGCACGAAAAGGAGTTACTTTTTTAAATTATCTGCAGATATTTTTAAAGGTGATGCTATTTTGTATGATTGGGAAACATATTTAATTAAAATCATTGCTAAAATTTTAATTTAAAGCATGATATTGAGAAAATAAATCATATATGGTGTCAAAAACGTGTGTAAAAGTTCTATTTCTTAATAAAAACTAATTATTCTGCCTCTTTTTTCGTGAATAGCAATAGGGTTTTTATTAATTGAGATTTTTCAAGCGTTTTTTTAAATAATTAAGTAGGTATATCCAATCATAGAATATGTTTACGGAAACATAAATTCAAAAATGCATTTTCTTCATCACTATTTTGACCCACTTTTTGCAGAAATTATAGATTTCTTTTTAAAAAATCTTTCTTTTTTATAGAATTTTATCTATTCACATTCATTTGTTTAAAACTGTTTAGAAAAAAAGTCGATTTAACGCGAGTTATTAATTTTGTCCAGCTAGATTCGTGATTGGCCACACTGTGCGCCGGTGGATAAAAAGAAGATAATTTTTTAAGAAAATTGAAAAGACAAAGATGAAACCTAGAATTCAGACGCACTTGGGGAAGCATTGTTGGATTTAAATTTATCCGCCAAAAATTTCAAGCTGTTCTTCACATTTTAATTTGTTTTTGATAAATATTTTATCATTGTTTTCATTTCACAATATCACAGAACGAGAATTGAAGGTCTGAACATCAAAAAATCATTAGAGATCTAGGGAAGTTGGAGGTTGGGGCGTAAGCCAATGTTGTTTTGAAATACAAAAATTCGTATGCGGAAGGATCTTGTGTAATATGGTACGGTATTTAAATTGAAGGGAAAAAGAGCTGTTAATTGTGTGTGGTGGTGGTCAAGTATCTGTTAGATTATTGAGAGAATATTTAATAAAATACACCATAACACTAAAATCCGCACTGCTTAAAGAACGGTGAGGTTCTTCATAGAAGTCGCTGCTGCCATGATGTGTTGATTGGCGGAAAGCTTAACATAAGTTTAAAGCCAGAAATTTAGCTCCTGAAACAATATAAAGCAGCAGGTTAATTAAAAAAGTTTACAAGCTGTAATTAACAGGGCAATATTATGTAAAATACTCAAATCTTAAAAATAATGCTTGATTTTGTTTTCCTTGATACCAACTTATCTGTTTTTAATTTGTTTTTCTTTACATTCTTTATTTATGATGATTACCTCTTAAAAACATGAATTGACCATAACAATCAATTCAATTGATATTAAGCAATAATTTCAGCTCGACATCAAGAGCTTATGTATAAAGCTTTTTAAAGATACCATAAACAACACCATGTGTCAACTATATCGAAAGCAATTATTGTCTGTTCGTAAAGAAAAAAAAGAGTGATTCGGTTTTCATTTGCCCACGAGTCACGAGTGTAGATAGGGGGTTTTCATCTCTTTATGAATATTTCTTTTGTCACATTCAAAAGAAAAACTTATATAACCATGCACTATGGCGAATTAGTTTTACTTTTCATCCTTACAAGCCATTTTTTTTAAATATAGTTCTAACAACATAAAGAATATAGAATACAAAATCAATAACTAATTCCATGTATGACGGCAGTTATGTAGATTATCTTCAAAATGCTTAAATATGGGTAATGTACTCGAAATAGTATTTGTCTAACCCCAATATTTCCAATTCCGCAGCAGAGAAATGTTAATATAAAAACCACCTGAAGGCGAAAAATTCTTTTTCTCAACATTTTGTTAGTTTAGAAAGGAAAAGAGTAAAGCAAAGAAGAAGAAATATAGTGGCGTTAAAGGAAACCCTTTCAGGGTCAATTAGGTAAGATAATATCAGTACCAAAGGATTTAAGCATTTAGAAATTTTTAAGTGCTCTTGCAAAATGTACAAATGACAAAGTACATTCCTCTCTTGGAATTTTTAACGCCGCCCTCTAGAACAAATTGGCTTTCTGTAATTAGATGACAGGGTGTTAAGAGCCAAAGACAAAAAGGAATTTTAATTTTTTTTCTTGCTATTTTGTGAGAATACAAATGTTTCCAAAACATACACATACAAATCTCAAGGACATTACAATATTCTTTCTTCTAACTTTTGAAGGGCAGTAATTTGCATTGTTTAAAATGACTGTTGCAGATCTGATTTAATTCAAATAGTCTTTAAAACTTTTTAACTACATAATATGATAGTCTTTTTCCCTATCATAACGCATTTTGTTGCCTCTGCAGCAATATCCTTACCAGGAATGTCCCAATGGCACTGAAAAACTTCTCCCAAAATCGGATTGTACGGCTTCTTGGCAACCGAACTCTTTCGTCCAGCATGATAAGCACTCAAATACCATCTTGTGACTTGAACAATTCGATCTCTTGGATCATCCAATTCAGCTATTCTATAAAATTGAAAAGAAAAGAAAGTCAATTTTAACAAAAAATTCAAATTCAAAACAAAATCAAAAAAACAAACTTCAAAAACAAATCCGGATGAGCAAAGTAATCAGCATACATTTCCAACAGAGATCGCCTTTCTAATATAAACGTTGGCAGCACCACCTTTGTCAAGTCCATTCCAATTTTAACTTGCGACAATATATGTGTCACCATTGAGCCATGTGATTCCATTGAAATGCTGGTATCTTCTTCTTCCTCGTAAAGGGCGTCATAATCAATACTGCCATCTGTACGCAATGGAATAGCTGCACCACGTGGTTGTTCGCCTGATGGTGGACTAATACGTCTTTCATTATTTTGTTGCGTCAAAGAATCTTTGTCCAATGACGATGCAGTTGAGTATTCTTCACTTTCTGATGGTACCGGCAGTCCTGTGGAATTTGCATCGTTGCTAATAATGGAGGAACCACCAGTTGTAGTGGCACCCGATACTGGTGGCGGTATGGGCGGTGATGTTTCTTGCGTTGGAGATGTTTCTATAGAAAAACCTCTAGTCGCACTGAAAAATATGCAATAAAAAAAAACAACAACAATAATAAAATAAATTGGTTATCATTATGAAGAGATTGTAATTTAAGTCTCGTGAAATATAGAGAATTAGCAAAAGAGGAAGAATTCTAAATTTGTGCTTTGAAGTACACTTTTAGGGAATTGGCAGCATTCATTTTCGTTTTTGTGCTGACAAAGCAGTTCTCATTGAATCGAAGAAGTGTTTAATTAAAGCATACCCCAAGGAGCTTAGAAAAGTTAACTTTAAAGCAGCAACTTTCTCTTCGGTGGTGCTTGGTGCGTTACAAAATGTAAATTAAAACTTCTGGCGAAAAAGAAAAAGCTAACAGAGCAGCAGAGAGGAGGGTTTTTTGTGTAACATTTCAAGAGAAGTTAATTTTGACGATGTTGTTAAGGAGCAAAAAGGTCAACCGAAACGAATCCTTTTAATGGAGAGATGGAAAATGTTCAATTTAAATGTTTTTATTTTATGGCATTGAATCTCATTCATTTTCTGATTCTTTTTTTTATGTTTTTTTTTTTTTGTTGTTTCTTGTTTGCTGCTGTGTGTTAACCAGAAAGTGGGTTGTGCTAAGTCAATAAATTTTTCATGCGAACTGACGCCTCTCGATAAGATAAAGTAGACCCTTGTCAATAGTAAACTTTTCCACATGAGATCATTTTTAATTTACATCCTACTTTACTAAGATTGCGAAGAATAGACAAAAAAGAAATAAATAAAACAAACTTAGAGGAATCGACTCCTACGATTATAATACAACCCATTATTTTTTTGGTCATAAAAATCTTGTTCAGGCGCCAAATTCATTATTTGCTATCAGCAAAATTGATTTTGTTTTGGAAAATAAAAATCCTAAATGTCCAAGTTCAAGGTAAAAAAACATGAGAACTTTTATTAGCAGAGTGTGGGTTTTTTGGGATATTTTGTTTTGTTGTTGAGGAAAAAAAACATTATTGTGAGAAAAGAAATCCTTAAATTTATATCCAGTTTTTGTTTTGCTTTTAAAAAGGATACGAAATGTGTATATTTCTATTCAGAAAGTTTTTTTTTTAAGTTTGAAACTACCTTTTTTCTGATTTTTTTTTTCTTTCTTTCATTTAGAAAATGTTTTTTATTTTGTTCTCATTGTTGTTGTTTGGCATGAATCCATTTAATTGTTAAATTCTCATTCTCATCCAACATGAAATTTGAAAAATCAATACGAAAGCATTGTGTTTGTAATATCCCTTTGGGGTTCAATGGGTTTTCTCCTTCAACCCACATTTAACATGATGAGTGCCATATAATAATCTTTTGTGGGTTGGTCTGAGAGTAGGCCTCCGGGCTCTTAAATCATTGAACTCGATAATATTATTAAAATGAAACTAATCGAGAAAAAGTTTTTAGGAAAATGATATCGGAGTATGGGAATTACAAAAGGATAAAAGGGTTGAATTTAATATTTTTTTTACTTGTGAAATGATTTTTAAGTAATTACATCAGTTATTTATTGCTGTTTCGGTTCAAGATCGAGAAGAAGCTTCTGGTCCATTAAAAATCCTTTTTCTTATTTTTTATCTTTAATTTAGAAAATATTTAAGCATATTTTGGTGTTTTTTTTTTTTTTTTGCTTGAAAATGGAAATTTGAAAACAAAACAAAGTGACAAAAAAAGAGAAAAACGGTTTAATGCAAATGTCCCTTTTTCTTCTTGCAGAAAAAAAGAGGGAATATTTAATGATACAAAAAAAAACTTTTATTTTTGTTTTGTTTTGCAATCTTAATTACTTATTTATAAAATACACGTTTTCATGTCGTTTCTTTAAATTTTCAGTTTAAAGTGCCAGTTAAAATATATGATGCCTTTGTGTTTTATTGATATTATGGGACTGCCAGAGAAAAAGGGATAAGTATTTAAAAATTTATAAAGGAAAAACTGTGTAGGTAAAAGAACTTTAAGCAAATTTTTTTTTTTTAAATCAATTTATATCCACAACCAAATACAATAGAAAAAGGCAGGATGGGTTGGGAAAAGATAAAGGGTAACAACTGTATCTTTGAAAATGCTTATTTGGTCATTTGAAAAAAAAAAAAGGTTTTGCTGATACCGATATTCATATCAATAGAAAAAATATTCATAGATACTGTGACCTTGGCAAATAACAAGTAAGAGACCAGAAAATGAAATAAAGAAACGATTACATTTTCAAAGAAATTCATGTGGTAGACATTTTCAGTAGACATGTTTCAGGAGGTCACAAGAGTTTGTAAAAGTTCTTAAAACTAAAATCTACTTGATAACTTTAAGAAAATCAACTGAAGATTTTGGTATAAACCTAAGTGGAAGGTTATTCAAGGCAGTCAAAGAAAGAGAAGGAAATTAGTATTTTAATTTCTACTTAGACCCTTCTCAGGGGGCGAAACAAAACATTTTTTTTTATGAAAACAAACGTGTCGTCTATTTGTTTTTGAATTTCAATTTTTAGTCAAACTAAAGGTAATTAAAAATCTGGATCTCAGTTATAGGAGATTTTGATGCCGTGTTTTTTATGAACTTCGATGTAAAAACAATTTTCGGAGCCATTACTTGACAAACCATGATTAAATTTGACACAATTAGAGACTTTTATGAGCTGAATGCTAAAAGAGTAATAACTTTTGTTTCTTTATATACTCGCAAACCGTATGATTTAATTTTTTTTATCTTAGCTATATACAATTAAATAAGAAAAGAAGCTAAATTGATGTAAAAAATGTCTTTTGTTTTAACTTGCATTTTTATGACTATATTAAAGAATATTATGTAATTATGAAGTGGTGTCCAATTAGACGCTTATTAGGCTTTTCGAATACGAAATAAAATTTTTAAATAAATGTATTGTGTGTGGAAGTTGTTTTCCAAATTTGTGTAAGTATATTCTATCCACTTTCACAATGAAAAAATATTCGTTTACAAATTTTCACTAATTTGACATGAAAACGTTACGGGCGTGACAAAAAAAAAAATAAAGAAAACTTTTTATGGTAAATTATTTTAGTTATAAATACTCAATTTTCTATCATCATATTGTCGGTCTAAAGGAAAGCTTTTGGTTAAGTTATCAGTAGAAAAAGACAAAAAAATACAAAATATTATCTTTTTTTATTTTTTTTTTAGAATTTGAAATTAAAAAATTAAAGCCAAACTGGAACCGTTTGTACTTTTCGGTGTGATAATTTTGAACCAACAGATTTTTTATCGCTTTGGACTGTTATTCATTAATAGGTTTTTCTTGTTGATGTCTTTTACCGTGATGGTTTGAACGTTGGGTCAAAATAATAAGGGCGTTATTTTGAATAACTTTAATAAGTGAACCTTAGGGTCAAATTAATCATACCAAAAAGTAAATCACAACAAAAACATTACTGTTAAAAAAGGAGCCAAGTTCTCCTATGTTGAAATTATGCTGGCACAAAAAGTACTGAGATGTAAAAGTGTACCAAGTTCTAAAGTTTGGGTTCAAATTCGTATCAATAAAATTTTGATTGTTCTCTTGACAATTTTTCTTTTAATTACCGATTTTTAAAGTTATTTCAAAAATTCCTAAGTAAACAATCAAAATTTTATTGATACGAATTTGAACCCAAACTTTAGAACTTGGTACACTTTTACATCTCAGTACTTTTTGTGCCAGCATAATTTCAACATAGGAGAACTTGGCTCCTTTTTTAACAGTAATGTTTTTGTTGTGATTTCACTACTTTTTGCAAGGTATGGCTGCAGAATTGAAAATCTCTATATTTGATGAAAATTCAGTGAAAATGGGTGGTTGCCACGCCCCCTGGCTGAAATTCTCAAACTTTAAATTTTTTCCTTTGTATAAACTACCATCTCTACCATTCTACCAAATTTCAAGATTCTACGATAATCAGAAGTGCTTTATTATATTTAATGAAAATTCAGCGGAAATGGGCGGATGCCACGCCCCCTGGCTGAAATTCTCAAATTTTAAGTTTTTTCCTTTGTACAAACTACCAGCTCTACCATTCTACCAAATTTCAAGATTCTACGACAATCAGAAGTGCTCTATAATATTTGATGATAATTCAGCGGAAATGGGCGGATGCCACGCCCCCTGAATTGAAAATCTCAAATTTTCGATTTTTCCCTTTGTATACACCACAAGCCCTATCACGGTGTAAAATTTCAAGTTTCTACGTTAACGGGAAGTTCTCCATAATTTTGATGATCTGTCAGTGAGTGAGTGAGTGAGTGAGTGAGTGAGCGAGTGAGTGAGTGATTGAGTGAGTGAGTGAGTGAGTGAGCGAGTGAGTGAGTGAGTGAGTGAGTGAGTGAGTGAGTGAGTGAGTGAGTGAGTGAGTGAGTGAGTGAGTGAGTGAGTGAGTGATTGAGTGATTGAGTGAGTGAGTGAGTGAGTGAGTGAGTGAGTGAGTGAGTGCGTGAGTGAGTGAGTGAGTGAGTGAGTGAGTGAGTCAGTCAGTCAGTCAGTCAGTTACGGTTTTTGCGATTTTTGAAGCCCTATATCTCAGAAACTACTCATCGTAAAAGGCTTGAGTTGTTTCCTGTAAATAAGGGTGTAGTGCCAAAGTTGCTAGAGAACTTGGCTGGGCACTACCGTGCCCCTTGATAAAACTTAATGCGGTGGTAAAAACGCTTTTTGTATGACGAGGCTTTTGAACGTCAAACATAGAGCAATTTTATTTCGACACGACGCGACCGATAGTTACGTTGAAGTGCCTGAGCCTATATACAATAAGTAATACTCTCACACGATCGTTAGACCACAGAATCATTTGTTTAAAAATTAATCAACGAGAATTAACACTTTTCAGCTGCGTTCTTTTGGGGGCATTTATCTAATGCAAATCCATCATGTGACCAAGTAAACTCTTATTTGAACTGGTTAACAGAAATGTCGAGGGCAATCGAAAATAATCTTTTCAAGTAGGAAAAATAGTTTTAAAATTTACTGAGTTTTAAATTTTTTTGTATCCGAAACATCGGTTGAAGATCATTTTATGTATTCCACTTATTTAATAGATTTCAGTAGCTTCTGTTGGCAACCAGATACTCTATCCCAATCTTTTGAACAGTTGTAAGTTTTTGAGCCTTTGACATTGACTGCAGTTTTAAGCCTAGTATGCAACTGAAGCGAAACGTAATTTTCCATACAAAAATATGATTACGATCATACGTTATCGTTTTGACTATTGCTCTCTTTATTTAATCAGAAGAAAAAGATAGAGACATAAATCGTCAATACGTTAACGTCAGTATGCCATAGTTCGACCCCTGGTTTAGTGTGTTTGAGTTTTTAATCAAATCCAACTTTACGATGATGGAGAAGTCCGAAAAAGTGGGTCCAGTCCGTTCTTCTGTGGGTTCATCTGTATACATTTCCACAGCCTAAACGGGTGGACAGATTTTCTTAAAATTTGGTACAGATGATTTTTATAGAATTCTATTATGTTTGAATTTTTCAGACGTAATAATGAAAGCAATTGCAATAAAAAAAAAAATTAATTTAACAAAATTTTGCCCTAAATATCGGCTCTTCCCCAGGATCAACAAAAATTCTTTAAAATTTGATGCAAGAGCATAAGTACGTGCGACCCAGCTGTGCATTTTTTTGTTTTAAAACTTATTTTTTGATATTTTTTCTTTATTATTTTGACTTTGACATATAATACTCGATGTTATTTTTTCGTTAACATGTGCTCTGTTGACTTTGGAGACTTCAAAATTTTTCGTTTCGCTTTAGCTGCGTACTAGGATTTAGTCGAAAAATCATCGAAGTATCCTCAACAAACAATTATTATTTGATTAACATAATTTTTAACACTTGATGATTAAAAATTATTTTTTGATCATTTTTTTTCACGAGTTCCTCGTAGGATGATGCAGATAAATTAGTATAAATTAGTAATAGTAGAATCCAAACAAGAAATCGAAAACAGCAATTTTCAAAAGAAAAAATATCTGTCATACAAACTCAATCCTTTTTAAAACAACCAAAAAGTTCTCTAAATCGTTTAAGACCTATAACAATGATGTTAAAAACAAGCTTATAAAACAAAACTTTCCCAACTAAAGTTATACCGCGATATTCTAAAAAGAAGACATTTCACAACTTTGTTTTTCCACGAGAAAATACTTTAATATTGAAAAAATCGATATAAAGAAGCAAAGTTTCATAAACATACATACATTTTATGCGAGTTCATCTAAACTTTCATATAAAAGAGCAACACAAATTCAAAAGAAGCTGCAAAAACAAAAAAAAAGTTCTTTCGTTATAGCCTAACAACAAAATTTTCTAAACTCCCAAAGAGAGATGTGTTTATGTTTATGTCGTCGTCGTTGTCATTGTCGTATGCTCTAACTTAGGGAATGCATTTTGAAATAATAGCTCTTGCTCTTGTATATTCTAGCGAAAAAGTGAAACCCTTTGGGGTTAAAATACCGTCATATACCATTAACATAATTTGTCTACAAAATAAAAGTATTTTTTATTTCTACAAACAAACATGCCTACTACATAGTAAGTACGTCACACTGCAAGGGAATTCGCCCCCAAGCCCAAGAGAAGCTAGTTAGAAAAAGTTAGTTCTTCTAGTTTACACCGCACAATATACAAAGTACAATGCAGTACATTGCCTTTAAAGCAGAAAAAAAACAACAAAAAATTAACACCAACAAAATATTCTGCACCGGCGAATAGTAGGTACCGGTGGCGTATACGTAACTTTTTTTTTCTGAAAAATTAAAAAATTCAATAAAAAAATACATTAGCTATCTCGCCATTTGTAAACTACTCTTCTCGTAGATAAAAAACAAAAAGAAAACGGTACTTTAAAAAAAATTATATTCAAAGGATCAAAGGAAAAGAGCCTGGTTAAAATGTTTTTCGGCGGCGGCATTGAGGCGACACGACTCTGATGGTATTTCCAAGGGCGAAATGAATATTTTTCGAATAAAATTTATCATTTCATATCTTCTCGGCAAATGAAGCAAAATAAATCCCCTCCCCCTCCCCTCGCATCTTAATCACCCCTCCACCAATATAGTTCGTAGAACAAAAAAGAAAAAACAGAAAAAAAAACAAGATGAAAAGTTCAAGTGATGCTTCTGGAGGCTAAAACAATTTTCCCATACATGCAGCCGTATAGGTTCTTTTACAACGCGGTTGCCACCCCCATTTCCTATTCACAGCTTTTATGATTTTTTCTTTCTATTTTTTTTTTGTTGTATTTATTTTTGATGTGATGTCAGTAGTTTTTTTCTGTTTTTCTTTTTTTTTATAGTTCTGGGTTAAGGGTGATTCAAAAAAAGGAGGTTGTTGGAAATATAAAAAAAAAAAACAAGCAAGAGTTAGCAATTTATCTTACCTAAAGCTTACTTTCCGGACGAACCATTTTTTAAGCATTTTTGCTGTCTCAGCGTTAGTTTCTAATTACAGATTAATTGGAAGAGTAGATTGTCAGTGATATAAACGGACGCACGGGGAGGCAAAAAAAAAAAAAAAATATTAAGTCGTCGCCGTTTAATTGGATGGAAGTATGAGAGCAAACAAATTACATCACAGGCATACACTAATTCTACTATACTCTCTGTTGTCGCTTATCAGGGGTAGTTGGTTAATTTAAGTGGTTATCTATAATATTTTGTTGGCATAATAACAATATTCTCCTTTAACCAAGTTTTCATTAAAAGTGTCCATTTAATTGCACATATTTTTTGTATTTTATTTTTGTTTTTATTTTTTTTTATATATAAAAACACTTGAGATATATATCTTTTTTTTTTATATCGATAAAACAATGGAATCACGAAGTTGGAATGAAATAATAATAAAAACCATCATAACCACACATACACAATGGCATAGCACTGGAATTCATCTGCTTAAATTACTCACTTTATAGCTCACTGTTTTCATGGAAAAACCGACGAAAAAAAAAAAATAATATACACAGAACGAGCGATATGTAAATATAAGCAGAAGAAGAATACAAAAAAAAAAGAAAGAAATTGAGGCAATATTGAGAAAAAAAAAAAAAAAAAACAAAAGCACGCACCAGGAAAAAAGTATTAAAATTGCGGACAGAAAAAACGAGAGGAGGAAATGAGTTTTTTAAAAAGAATTGCAATTGTAATCGCGCGAGTCCTTAAATCCGGAAAATTCTTTAAATTTGAAAATGTTTCCCGAAAAAGGACTCTCGGAAGGTAAAAAATTTCTTTGCACTTTACATTCACAGATAGACGACGGCTTTTCTCGGATGGCGTGTGTGTGCGGTGCGAGCGAGATTGTTCACAGTGATTGTTCAGTGTGGAAATGCCATGACAGACTGGGGATATGAATACTTGGTCAGAATATGATGGCAGAGGGAAGGTTTTTTTGTTTTGTGGAGAAGGATTTTCCATACACACAGTCATATCCCAGCTATACTATGGGTATTTTTGTGTGTTTGGAGCAGAAGAGAAAAGCAATCCTTTTTGCTCTTTTGGATTAAGTGTGTGAATAAGAGAGAGGATTTTAAGTTTAAGTACACTGATAAAAATGATTTTGTATAGATAACAAATATTCTGTGCAAAATTTCATTGAAAATAAATTTTTGAAACGGAAGTTTCATCGAGGTTAAATTATAACTTATCGGTTTTTTTTTAATTTTATTTAAAAGCTTTTTTCCTCTGTTTCTTTAATATTTTGAAGTGTTGAATGTAATATGTATTTTTTCTTAAAAGATTGACTTAGGCCCAATTTATTCACACTCAATTAAATTTAAAGGCACCATTTAAATTGAGAAATCTGTCTGAAAATTTTTAAATTCCCCCGTTTGAAATGGTGACTTTAATGGAGTCTGAAAAAATTTGGCCTAAAATAGTCAAAACAAGATTTAATTTAAAGAAAAAAAAGGAATGTTTTCTTTAAGCGTAAACGAATTAAGAGAAATATTTTTGATGATAGAGAAGCTAAAAAAAATAGATTCATTTGTATGACTGTATCTCTCTGTAGAACGTATAACAATTTCAAATCAAGATAAACTTCTGAATTATTTCCCTTGCATTAACGAAATTTTCAGTATTCTAATGAAATGCAAATTTTGAGTTGAGTTTCTAAACAAATTTTTTTTCATTTTTACTTGCGATATAGGTACTATATATCAAGTTATGCATTCGTACAAAAAAAAAGTTGAGATAACATTTTTCCATGACATTACGATGGTAGAGAATGCCAAAAAAGTGGGTCCCGGAAGTCCGTCCGTCTGTCTGTCTGTCTGTCTGTATAAAGAGCTACAGCCTAAACGGATGGACCGATTAATGTCAAACTTGGCATGTAGCGTATTTGGCGACTCTCCAGAGGGGTTTTTGGAATTAAGTTTTTTGAACCAAAAATAACGGTACTTGCCGTATACCGATTTTAGTAAAATTGAAATATCTCGAAAACGGCTCCAACGATTTTGTTTAAAAAATTCAAATGATAGTTTGAAGCTAAGGTCTATCTTCTAATGAAAAAATTTTTGTTTGGAATATCATTATTAACGGTACCTGCCATAGAACCGTTTTTTTTTTCAAATCCGATTATCTCCGAAATTGCTTATTCGATTTCAATGAAAACTTTTGTGAGGAAGCATTTATACAATTTAAATATAAACAAAAAAAAAAAAAACAAATTAAAAAAAAAATAATTTTTGGATTTTTAAAAAAACTATGAAATTTTTTTTTGAAAAATCAAAATTTCGAAAACATTGAATTTTTTTGAAATTTTGTTTTTAGATGTTGATTAGTGATTTCTACAAAATGGCATACCAATTTTATTTTAAAACTTTTTTTACAAAAAATTATTTAAAAAAAATTAGTTTTTTAAAAAACGGCTCTAACGATTTTGAAAATTTTTTTTTCTAAAAATGCATCTTAATATATCAATCAAAACTGCATACTTGTTTTTGAGGGCAATTTGAATTCAGATTTTATTTTATTTTTTTTTTTAAACAAATTTTATTTTTTTTTTTAAACAAATTTTATTTTTTTTTTCCAAGTTTCTATATAAAAAGTCTAAAAATTTAAGCAACTTTAACTCTAAGAGCAAGTTCGTGCGACCCAGTCGTGCATTTTTTTATTTTCAAATTCCTGTTCCTGAAAGGTATACTTAAAAGGGGTTGTACAGATGATTTTTGCGTAACTTCCAAGAACCGTTATTTTTTATTTTTTTCCCACATCGTCTTCATTTAATGTATTGCAATTTTTTTCAAAAACGACTCTTACGATGTCGATTAAATTTGGTGTAAGTATGTAAGGCAAAATAAACTACAATTTGTAACTTAACCAAAATGTTACATTGCGGAAATTTCATGATAAACGCTAAAACAAATAAATTACATAAACATTTTTATATGTTGCTCAATAATTGAAAAATGTGCTACACATTGAAACGATTATACTGGTGGTCATATCTTTAGGAAAGTACTTATAAGCTTTTTAGTATCATAGTATTTTTATGATTTGTCCAAAATATTTCTAAAAATTGGTTTATTTAAATTGGATATTAACGGATAAGAGATATATTAGTTCTTCAGAAAAGGTATAAATCAATTTGAAAATGGACTACCGTCATCTGTTTAGAATTTATGGAAATCTGTCACATTACCATTAAAGTGAGGGGCGAAGAATTTTGGAGAATGTCGTAGAAAATACTAGTGCTCCTTCTCCGTCTGTTTTTAAATCTAAGAAATGACTTTTTACAGGATTAAGGGGGGAAATCCCTCTGGATTTTTTTATTTTTGCGTAATAAATTTATTTATCAACCGAACAAACTATTTTCAGTTGTCTTAGCCTTAAATGAAGCCTCAAAAGTGCCTAGATAGTCCCGAAACCAATGCGCTCCGAACCTACCATAGTACGAAAACGAAAACTTTAAACGCATTTTTTTCGAAACTAGTTTTTTTCCGCGCCGTGCAATGTAACTCAAAAACTAATGAAGCTATCGACTTGAAATTTGAAGCAAATTACTCCTTAACTTATTGGCCACAACATGAACCTAAAATTTGTACAGTAAATATTTTTTTTAACTACTTCTTTGTAAAAAAAAAACATTTTTTTTTTCGTTTTTTTGATTTCTAATTTTTATTTTTCATTTAAAAAAAAAAGTAAATTTAGGTTCATGCAATGCGTACTAATATCATCTAACGGAAAAAAATTTCCTTTTTGATTTAAGATGATTTCTTGGACCTGTACATTGCACGGATTTAAATCCCACTGCCTGTGATAGAAATTAGAAATAAAAACGATGTTTGAGAAAGAGTTCGAAAAACCGAGAAAGAAATATTAATTGAATCTGTTTTTGAGTTAATACCTCGAAGGTGTTAAGCTCTTTTGCAAATGTGACAAGATGCTAAGCACATACAGTGAATTTAAAATAAAAACATTCTAAAGCAAGTACTGATCTTGATCATTTTTCAGGGAACTAAATCGATTTCCCTATAAATATGGCCAAGTGAAAAAGATAAGATTCTTGGGTTTTTTATGAAAAGTGTGAACGATATTAAAGTTTATTTTTATTGTTTGATAAGTTCAACAATGTGATGATTTTGAAAATAAACAATAAATTTATTAAATTTTAGCACAATTTATTTTTAGATTTTTAAAAATATGATGACATTTAAAGGCCTTTACAGTCCTTAAAAATATGACCACTTATATACAGTTCTTCAATAGCCAATTTTTGATGGTATAATGTTGTTTGGAAATAGCACTTTTGGATTATTAAAAATGCAAGAAACTGTATTTTGCAAAATAACTTGATAACAGACTTATTCATAAAAAGAGCGTCTACTTGCTTACAAATATTTTGTCTAATTTTAACAGAGAATGTGTTTGTGATTCTAAAATATAATTTCAATTATTCCAATCTAGAGTTGTTGGTTAGTTTACATAGGTACACAATTTTTCTGTGTTAAAAAAGTGAAGTAAATTTCGATTAATCGTAGCGTTGGAGCAAGGTTCGAACTCTGCATCTAAGGAATTTTATGTGATAGGTTCACTGTAATACAAAGTTCTATATTTTTTATTCTGGTTAACATAATAATTTAAAAATATTATGTTAGTCATGTGTTTAGAATACACAGAAATAGGTATGTTTTTACAAAGTTCCAACTGGATTTTAAAATTACGACTAATGACCCGATTTCGAAAAAAAGAATTTATGCAGTAACTAATTTAAATGATTTCGGAACTGTGGGTTATTAAAAATACTTAAATGTCTATGGATTAAAAATTATCACTTTTGCCGCATTATGTTTTTTTTTTTATTATTTTATTAGATTGATTAACCCTCTGTAAGCACACCTCTTTTTTGCGAATTTGGTTTATACTTTTTCATGTCGCTAGAACTTTTTTCGGTCTCCCTATTTTATAGAGAATCATATATGAAATTGGTGTAGATTTTTCCGAGGAATTCAAATAATATTGTATTCACAATTCAAAAAAAAAGTATTTTCACCCTTATAAAGACACTTTTTTGTGACCACTTTTTATTTGTGTCCTGCCAAATTCACACCCGTGTGCCGTCAGAGGGTTAAATTTAAAAAACAACTACAGTTGAATTGCCGGGAAATTATTCTTGTTTTTGGTTTCAAATCAAGTTAATTCATTGTATTGTTTTCGAAAAACTGGTCTTCAAAATCAAGATTCGAATCAAAAACAAAAATCTAGGTATACCAAATTAACCTGTCTTTTTGTACATTTTTTATTGATGAGGCAAACGTTCTAAGCGAACGTTGACACATTTAAAACTCATGTTTTTGAAATACAATAGGTACCCTAATTGGAGTGAAAAAAAATTTTACTAATAGCCTCTTTCGACTGGGGCAATAATTTCCAACTCATTTCAACAAAATGAAAAATAAAATGAAGTGAAATGTATATAGCCCAGGGTCGATCATTTTTGAAACCAAAAAAAAATCATAGTAGGATGAAACCCATTAGAAAAGGAGGTGAATATGAGAAAAATGAAAGGAAAAATAAATTACGGGCGAGCCGAGTTCGGGAAGTGGATGGGTTGTGTTTTTAATGGTAAAAAATGGTATAGGTATCTCGATTTCCGGCAAAACTACAAGTCCTATGGAAAAATGTTGTATGGCAAAGTTGTAGGTAATAAAAAGATCTACAACTTTTGTATAAACAATTTTTTCACATAACCTCCAAATTTAGTTGAAAAATTAAAATAAAACGATTTTTTATCTTTTTCAAAAAAAAATTTTTTTAAAATCGAAATTTGGTAACAACTAAGGTACTTTATTATGTTTTAAATACACTGTAATTTATATGGTTTAAAATATTTATTTTTTTACCTTATTTTGACATAATATCAAAAAAAACACCTTAATTTTCAATCGAAAATTCACGTGTCAAAATATCAGCTTTTTTCAAAAAGTCGGTGGCTATTTTGTTCGTTGAAATATCTACTTTCAGATGGTAAAAGAAAAAATTTACATTAGTACATTTTCTCGGAAAATGCAAAAAATGAAAAAAGCTTGAATTCGAAAAATTTTTTTTTATCATTATTTAAAATTTTGGCTTATTTATTAAAATTTACACTTTAATTACTGAAAAACCGTAAGATTTCATGTTGCATTTATAAATCGTATGGTCGTAATGATAAAAAAAAATTTTCGAGTTCAAGCTTTTTTCATTTTTTGCATTTTCCGAGAAATGTAAATTTTTTTCTTTTACCATCTGAAACCACGTTCTTTTTGGGTTCCAATGTGCATAAATTTTTTTTCTTAAGGGGGGAAATCCCTCTGGATGACGAGTTTTTCAAGAATTTTTTTTGGAAAACTGAAAGCATTAATTAAAATTTGGAAAAATACATGATATTATTGACATCATGAAGTGTTAACACAATTTTTTTGAAGTAATAAAAAAAACAAAATGGCGGCTCTACAGCTGTTTAAAGTTGATGCCTCGCGTTTGCGCCGTGCAATGCCCAGGTCAAGTTAATTATTTATAATCAAAAGAGATTTTTGTTTCCATTAAAATATATTTATACGCACTGCATGAACCTAAATTTAGCAAAAAGTGTAAAGTAAAAATTAGAGACCAAAAAACGAAAAAAACAAATTTAAAAAAAAACAAATTATAAACAAATTGTAAAAAAAAATATTTATTATGAAAATTATATTGAATTTTTAGGTTCATGCAATGACCAATGAGTTAACGCTTAATTTGCACTTTATTTCAAGTGGATAGCTTCATTAGTTTTTGAGTTACGTTGCACGGCGCGGAAAAAAACGTGTTTTGAGAAAAATTCGTTAAAAGTTTTTATTTTTGTACTGTGGTAGGCTCGGAACGCTTGGGTTTCAGGACTATCTGGAGACTTTTCAGGCTTCATTTAAGGCTAAAACCACTAAAATAGTTTCTTCGGTTGATAAATCATTTTTTTAGGCAAAAAATGCATAATGCAAAAATAAAAAAAATCCAGAGGGTTTTCCCCCCTTAAAAGATTATTAAATTAATACTGTACTCTTATAAAATATAATTCTATTAAAAATTTAAATCCAAACTGCTTTCCTAGAATTGCAATTAAATGCTAGATAAGGCATGACCTAGTGGTCTGCTTTCAATTTGCATTTTGCCAGCTTAAAATTTATTTAAATTAAGTTTCTACCTTCTATAATCCAACTCACTTTCATTCTCCCACTCTTGTTCTCGTGTTCTTAAAATTTATTGTTGTAATCTTGTTTTAATTACCATAAAATTCCATTTAAACTAACTATACATTGTATAGAACGTCGTCGTTTTTTTGCACGATTTTCTCTAGCGATAAAAATTAATAATACCCCAGTTGCCTTATTCTTCTCAACTCAACTATAGCAGCTTGTTTATGGGGGAATGGGACGTGTAATTAAAAAACACAAACAACCCCCCCACAACATTAATAAATTTCGTCTGGTTTTCTAAAACGAAAAAACACCTCCACCATCGTCTTCTTGTCTGTTTTTATTTCAAATGATTTCAATCAAAACTAATCGTTCGAATCAAATCAAAATCTTCCCCTTTTCAGTGTCAGATTATAAAAATCAATAAAAGATAAATGGTATTTTCAATACCTTTGTGAAATATCTCATTTTTTCACCTTCCTTTTTTTTGTGGTTTGTTGTTTTAGAAAACAAATTCAATTATTCTAATCAAAACATTTCTCTCCTTCTTTTAAAAATAAAATTTAAAATGAAAACAAAAAAACTAAAAAAGTTCAAAGCCCTAAATGCGTGCAGACACAAATTGAATAAGAATTCTCAATTAAAACCAAAGAAAAAAAAAAAAAAATAAATCGGGCTAACATAATTTAATTCAAAGTCATGTGAAGGCTTGTGCCTCTTGGCTCTGTGCTCACTTTGATTATTACTTTTTTGGTCTTTCAAAAAAAAAAAACTTTGAATGTAATTCCAATTAAACAAACAGACACATACACAAGTTGTGGGGATGGAATTAAATTTTAACCACTGGAATTCTATAAATAGCTTTTTTGAGAGTAAAGTACTCGAAAAAGATACAAAATGTACAAAAGTTCATTAATAAATTCGAAATACAAAAAAATGTAACACCCATGTAACACAAAAGGTATAATATTGAATCTTTCAAGTTGAGTGGTAATGCCTCCTGCTTCTGTTTCTTTAGTGCGACGACATACGCATAAGTTAACATAATTTGTCTCCATTAACTTCAAAAGAAACAGCCACCATGAATTCGTCGTCGTCGGAAGCTTCCTCAATCCATTAGCACCAAATGTAAGTTAAGTTACATTAACAAGACACACACACACATCAAGGAATAGAGGGGGTATTAAGTTTGCTGATAAAAAAAAGTTGACAAGAGTTAACTTAATTTTTATACAGTTAAGATTTATGGTTACATGTCAAGATTTATAAATTTTGAAGAGAATCATATACAAAAATATTATATAGAGAATTGTGAAGAGAATTTTGGAAAGAAAAATGATTTATTGAGGAGCAGGCGCAATGCAGGAAAAAAGCTGGAAACAAGAGGACAATTTAGACGATGCGATGATGGCAAGTTTGATATAAATAGAAGAATAGAAACTTTAAAAAATATAAGGTTAAAACAAATGTTTGTATATCTTATGAACTTATGTATTTGGTTGAGAAATATCATAACAATGGTAAGTTCTTTGTAATATTACTTAAGGTTGAGACTTAGAAGTTTAGGAAGTTGTTGTTGAGAGATACTTGAAGCATAGAAATAGAACAGCAGAGATAGACAGTTTTTTCTGTTTAAGGGTTTCTCTTTAAACAATTCACACTAGTCTGACAAAAAAAATAAACACTTTTGTTCTCATTTGCATATTAGTTTCATAGTTGTATTTTTTTCTAATTTTTTCTCTTAAAATACGAAACAAATCCTTACGGTACGGCCACGTCCTGAGCGGCTGAGCGGCAGGGTTCGAACCTCGGTCATGATTCATGAAGTTTTGGAGCCATTACAAAAAAAAAAAAATGGAGCAAATGCTAAATTTACTGAGTAGATTTGAAACAAAACAAAAATCTTTAATTTTCATGAAATTTTTTTCAATAAATACTAATAAAGTCTTAAATTACATTCAATTTGATTCATAAAAAAGAATTATTTGGATTTAATTATTTTAATTTAATTGTAAGTGGTGGTTCATAAATGTGTTTGCAATTCTAAAATAAATACAATTCAATTCCAATTCGGTTAATTAGATAAGTTTAAGTAAACAATTTTTTTGTGTGGAAAAAGTGGAGTTTATCGCGAAAAATCGGAGCGTTGGAGTAGATTGATCGGATCGGAGCAAGGTTTGAACCCTGCTGAGCGGCAATCCTGAGAGCGGCTGAGCGTCAATCCTGCGCGGCTCAGGTCTGTTCTATTTTTTTTTTTTTTTTGAAATCCTGAGCGGCGAACTACATTATATTCTAAATTAATACGAATATTTTAGTTTGTGGCCTAAATTATGGTTTCTCGTGAAGAAAAATTATTGATTTAATACATAAATTTGTATTTAAAATATAAAAAAAATAAATGGGCACTGACAGGAATCGAACCTGGGACTCGAATCTTTGTCTGTTTAAGAAGCTACAGCCTAAACGGATGGACCAATTCTCTTCAAACTTGGTATGTTGAAATTTTTTGAGATTGTGCAGATGATAAAATCATTAATTAATTTTTTTTTAGAAATTTATCTTACGACACCTATGATGCATCAATCCTAGAAAAGTATAATTTTCTCAAAAACTCTTTTAACGGTTAAAATTTAAAAAAATTAAGTGAGGGTTTTTAGACAAGGCCTATCTTTTAATAAAAAAAGATTTTTTCGAAAGTCATTATTAACGGTACTTGTCATTAAGTTTGAATTTCTCTCAAACGACTTATTAAATTTTATCATCTTAGTATAAATCAAAAATAAAATTTTGAAGAAACGCATTTTTGGATTTTTGAAAAAATGTTGATTTTTTTTTTTTTTTGAAAAATTAAATTTTCCAAAACTGGTCATTAGATTCTTTTGAAATTTTGGTTTTAGGTGTTGATCTATATTAACAACAATATGGCATACCAACTTTATTTTATTTAGAATTATAAAATAAAAAAAAAAAAATTGGCACTTATAGGAATCGAACCTGGGACTCCCGCATGTGAGCCAAGTACTCATCGAATATTTTGCACTTGTAGGGTTTTAAAATTGCCGCTCAGACGCTCAGGACGTGGCCCTAGCCTTAAACTAAACTGATTTTTAGGAGGAAACTAAATTAGGCAAAAAGGTATGTTTTTTCAAGACATTATGGTACTTATGGTAGGTACTTGATGTCTTCTCCTCTTGTGCTATGTTACCTATTAACTATTACACTGTTCGGCAAAATTAATGTTATGTATGTATGTTACATAATACCAATGTTATACTTTTACAAAGGTTTTTGATGCGATGAAGATGAATTCAGAAAAACTCTACCAGATTACGTTTTTAAATATTACTTAAGATAAACAAAAATAAAAAAAAAATGTTTGAACTTTAAACTTTTGACTTAAAATAAATAAGAGCATTAAATATTAATACAAGAAAAAAAAAAAAGAGTTAAAACTTAAATAAAATATGTAATTTTAAACAATTTTTTCTAAACTTTGAAACTTAATTTTTTTTAACTAGGTACTTACATCAAAACAACTTTTAATTAAAAAATTGAAGGATGGATTTTTGACATTAAATAATGATAAGACACGAGATTGAAAGTTATGTAATTTTTTTGTAAAATCACCCCTCCCGCCTAAACTGGCATAGACTTCCACCATAAGATTTATTTCTTGTTCTGACTTAAAATTACATACTTTAATCTACTGTTGTAGATATGCTATTCGATGTGCAATATGGATTAAACAAAAAAAAAAATGATTTATTTAAAGTAAATAATTTTTTTTAAAAATATTTTTTTAATTTCCGTTGGTAAACATCAGTTTATCGACACAATGAAACAATTTAAAAATTTGTACATAAGAAAAATTTGTTTTTATCATGTTGTATTGATTAAAAATTTCAACTGCACAAAAGTTTCTTTTACAACATTTCAGAAGTTTGATCATATGCTATGGATGATCAAAAATAAAGCATCACTTTAAGGTTATCGCCAATACAATTTGATGTTTTGTTTTTGACCTTTAGTCAATTGGGCTCATCAGTAAGATGCTGTTGTACCCTTCTTATACGCAAAATTTTTAGTTGATGATTACCAACATTTATATATTTTACAGTGAAAACTCACTGTAAACTATATTATGGGGAATTTGATTAAATTCGTGCACCTAAAAAGAATATTGCCCGTGGTCTGGCGCTAATATTAAGAAGAAGAAGAAAACGTAAACAAGAATTTGTTTTTGTTTTATTGGACTAAAGGTCAAAAACAAAACATTAAATTGAATTTATTTCATAAAGTCCATAAAACAAAAACAAATTCTTGCTTACGTTTTCTTCTTCTTCTTGTTATCGCCAATAGCTATAAAAAAGTGCTCAGTAAAAAAAACGTAGATACTTATTTTTGTATCTTTTCTAAATTAACCTCAAAATTAAACAAAAAATTTACAAAATTTGTTATATCGATAAAGTTTACCAGTTTTACTCTCAAATACCCTTATGACTACCATGTTTACAAAAAATAGACAATCATAGTCATTTAAAAAAACTATCCAATGATTTTAGTCTCTTTTTCGATGCTTGGTCTGATGAGACTTAAATCCATCCGCCTCGACAATATTTTTGTAATTTGTATCTTTTTTAAAAGAAATTTTCATAAAATCAAATCTTCAGTACAATTTCCGGGATGTCTTAGGTATAGAAAAAAATCATATTGTTTATCTACGATTGATTAGAGATCCAAAATTTGTTTTTGAAAAATTTGCGTTCGATTTATTTTAAGGTTACCTAATTTAAATCCTTTCTCTTTTATATAAAAAATTTCGTTGTTTTAGAAAAAGTCAAAAATAAAAAAAATACACAAATATGACCTGTTCAGAAAAAGGTGCAATGAATTTTTTAAAAACCAAAATTGTAGGGTTTCGAATTTGCATTTGATTGATTCAGAAATTACTCGAAATGTCATGTATAAGTATAATTCTTTTTTTTTAAGTTGGAATTTTAGAAAACATAACATCGCATATAGAAACTTTATCGCTAAGAAAACCCATTAACAAATGTAGGTTGATAACAAAAAACAAAAAAAAAACGGTTTAAATTCTTTTTTGTTTATTTTGTTCTCTTTTCATTCAATTACTGAAAGTTAACTTGGCTTATTCGATAGATTCTGTAAAGGGGCATTCCATGAATAGTGGTAATTTTGTATTTAAAGAAAAAAAAAGTAATAAATGGGATTTGTTACAATGTAAAACTTTTTTTAAGGCAGGCAACTAGTTCTCAAGACATAATTAGTGTTTGCGATCCTAACTCCCGAATAGATGCTCAGCTGGCCTAGGAAGTACGATTTAGAATTATTTTCAAATATCTACAACTTTAACGGCACTTAAAATCATTGCAAA
Organism: Episyrphus balteatus; assembly: GCF_945859705.1. Classification (NCBI taxonomy): domain Eukaryota; kingdom Metazoa; phylum Arthropoda; class Insecta; order Diptera; family Syrphidae; genus Episyrphus; species Episyrphus balteatus. Next base: position 172,658,391 of record NC_079134.1, read on the forward strand.
CACCAAAAACAATTAAAAATTTCATGTACATGCGTTACAATGGAAAGCCTCTTAAAAGGTGTTCTCCTTTTTGATATGCTTTTTACAATTTGAAAACAAATTTTGTCTCGTATTGAAAAGAAAAAAATCAAGACAATATTTATGTTGAGACCGCTAAATAAGTTTCAATCTTTTATTGCTTTAGAAACTTTTCGTCTTATGTTTAACTCAATAGGTTTTCATCGGTTACATGTTTTAAGAAAAAAAAAACACATAGATTCACACTTATGTTAGATTAATTGCATCACATTTTACTTATTATTATAAAATACACTTATGTTAAAACCGCAAATAAAAAAAATAACTTTTTGTATCTTAGATACTTACTACAATGGAATCAGATCTGATGATAGATCTGAGGGATTACTAATAAGATTTATTCTAAATTGTAAATTTTTAATTAAATTCATTGCACAAATCGAGTGGAATACTTTTCGAACTCAATAAAAAAACTAAATCGTAACCGATGTTTCTTTTGTTTCGTTTCCCGCTTAAAATGAATCATTCATCGCCAAAAGCCTACAAAAACCATTTTGTTTCGTGTCTTAGAATCGTGTAACAAGAAAACATTATAACACAGCTGTTTGATTTTTATGACTAAACTCATAGTCATAAATAAATTCTAATTTAAGATGAAGAAGAGAAACATTAAAGACAACAAAAAAGAAATGAACAACACCGGCGGCATGCAGGGTTTTAATATTCTTCAAGGCGTACAAAAAAAACATTATGATTGAATATCGAAAGAAAAGTGCATCGTACGCCACACACCACCAACGAGTGTAGACGAAAATAAACCACAGCACTCGCCTATTTGATTTTACTCACACGATAATTTTTTGGCACAAAATATATTTAATTTAAAGATTAAAATTTCTATATAAAAAATAAGATTTTTTTAAAGATACTCACCAGCTCATGGGAGAATTGCCTTGACTCGTAAAGGGATCATCATTGGCATCATAGAAATCATCTTCACCCTCAGAGCTTGAATATGATGTTTCTGGTACTGCGAGTGTAAGAATTTTATTGTTTACTGAAAAATATTAAGACAAAGTTTTTTACAAATGGAATGAAAAATGTTGTTTTCGTTTACTTTAAAAATATTGATATTCTTAGTCGCAAATGTTTAAGAATTCTTAGTAGCATTTTATACAGCTTCATGAATCGTTCCTAGTTATTGTTTCAAAAAAATGCAAATTTTGTCTCCTGCGAAAAAGTCCAGATTTATGTATGTCTTGCCATGAATGATTTATTCGTTTCTATTGAAGTCGTTCGGTTTTTTTCAGAAAATGTAATGCCTCTTGCGTTATGGATTTAGAGTTTAAGTCACAAGGTTCTAATTTTCCAGGAACTGTAGCGTAAAAGTTACGGCTTTCAAATCCCAACACATTTTGAATTGTTCAAATTGTCGGTTCAACTTCATTTTTATCTAACCAAAACATTCCCTACCAAATGTTTAAAACTACATAACAAAAACCTATATCACAATATCACAGAAGATAACTAAAAAAGATCATTAAAACAATTTGCAAATGAACCTATTGGCTATTGGACTTCCCGAAGCATTTTTTTATAACATTTGCATTATATAGAGATAGATTATAAAAAGTATTTCCCGAGGTTCAATCGGAAGCAACTACTGATTTTTAATGTCACTGCTCTTGAATAGTTATTATTTGCATTTTTTTTTTACATTCTTACCCATTTTTGCTTTTAGTATTAATATCAAAGTTTTTTTTTTTCAATAAAATGGTTAGTTGATAATATTATCTACCTTGAGCCCAAAATAATCAATCTTGTAAATTTAAAACTTTAATTCTAAATAAACAAACTTTTCGTTGGTATCGAGTACCAGTGCTGTTGAATCGCTAGCTAGACCGTGTATTAGGCTGGCTAAGTACTAATTTGAATAAAACCCCCGTTAGGAAAACTTTTGTTTGTATCTTACAATTACTAAATTAGAGCTACCGACTACTCTGTTCTGATACTAAATTTTTTCTGAGAGTGAGTTTCAAAGCACTTTTCATTTTTTTTTATACCAGTCTTAATTTCAAAAACTACAATTAAGAACATAATATTCTATTCTGAGTTGTCATTTCGTCACGTGAGTTCTTATTTGTCCTATAAACCAAAAACTTAACTTTTCAGGAGAGCGTTTTTAAACTTCAAAGTGGTGGTTTGCTTATTTTTTTGAGCCTAATCACAGTAATTTGTATGTTTTTTGAAAGATTAGATATTTTCCCAACCATATACATAAAGCAATCTGCATGTTAGGGTTTTTCAATATTGATTTAATTGAGTTTAAAAAAAAAGTAGTAAAATGGACATAGGACACCTGTCCATACAGTTACGAAAGCATGAAAAACAAAAGCTAAAAATTTTTCCTCCAGTGGCATTTGTATTGGATATAGGACACAAAAACAGAAAAAGTAGGAAACCAAATATTTTTATTGAAATCGAAACTCAATAAATTTTGTATTTGAGTTTAAAAAAGTAAACGAAAATATTATACAAGAGTTTTAGTTTAGAAACAACTCAATTAATATGTCTTAAACATAACCTGATTTCCTTTTGTGCAATTTATACTTTAAATTTCAAGAAAAATGTATATTTCTTTTAAAAACTGAACACAATTTGCGGTGTATTTGGTTCACGCTGAAACGGGACGATATGGATGATGTTCTTCTTTTTTTCATTAGAGATGGTTACCTTAGCATTAAGCAACGATAATTTTGGCAATGCAAAGACTTAAAAATTTGAGTATTTTGCCTCTTCCTAGGCGGAGCTATTATAGGGACGTAAGTCATTTTGTGTGAAAAATATAATATCATTGGATATAGGACATTTAAGCACAAATTTCGCATAATTATAAAGCCAGTATTTGTCCTACTGCATACAAAAACGTATATAGGACAAATAAGCATAAATTTCATCGAAAAAATTTGGTCTATAGGACAAAATCATTTTTTTTATCTCGAAAACTAAAAGAGATAGGACGATTCTGATTGCAGCAATCGAAAGAGCGTGGTCGAAAATATAAGATGGCATCTATAACTCATTTTCGGCAAAAATGGTCTATACTGCCCATAATTTCGTAAAGGCCCTAACTACACTTTTCTTACTTCTGAGTTATAGAGGGAAACACTAAATCTAATATCGCAATTTGCATATAAAAATGAAAAAAATCAAAAGTACATTTTAAATTTTCTGACTTATTTGAAGACCTAGGCTAAAAAAAATAAATGAGAATAAATTAGAGACAATACCCTAACTCCAAATATGCAAAAAAATCAAAATCGAAAATTTTGTAGTTAGGGCCTTTACGAGATTATGGGCAGTATAGGACAAATAAGAACTCACGTGACGATTTGTAAAACTGCATTTCGATAAATAATAACATTGTGACTAAACTGATATGATTTCCAATAACAACTCAAAACAAGAAGTTATAGCTTTGCTTTTTGAAAATGCTATCTGGACTGCAGCTAAAACATATATTACAAATTAAAATAATAATTTTATATTTAATAATAATAATAATTTTATATTTATTTTAATATAGAATGATAACGAAAATAGGAGGACAACAGATGATAATCTGGATTCACCAAATTAGAATGTTAAGCAAAGGACATTCTTTCACACCATTCTCCTACTACTGTTTTAAATATTTGCCCTTGTCAATTTTTGTAAGGTTTCAAAATATATTAAAAAAAACGTTGAATTCAAATCGACAACAAAACAAAGCAAAATGAGTATCTACTGAGTATTAAAAAAAGTCAACAACTTCTTGGAAGACTTCAAAATTTATTTGATAGTGAGTCTGAGCTTTAAACGACCCGTTAACTGACTATCGAGATAAGATTCTTCTACCAGAATACGATTAACAAAGCTAATATTGGAAACTAATAATTTGATGAAACTAGACAATACTCTTTTTGAAGAAACCACTCTGTAAATGTTTTTGTACTAAAAATTGACAGATTAACTGGTACTAGCTGCTGTTGAGGAGCTCAAAACTTGCTACACACGGAACAACAACGAACGACATTTTATAGGTTATTGATATGATAAGAGGCTAGTGCTTATGTTAAAAAATCAGTTGATATTTATTAAACGACTTGTTTGAATTCAATGCCGGTATCAAAACTTAAACAAAAAAAAAACATTTGAATATGTTATTACAAACAATTTTAAATGCAAAATAGATCATTAGTCTCGGTTTATCAGTCGAACCGATAACAAATATCATAATTCATTAATTATCCCATGTCAACTTATCATTTTTTCAATGATCGATAATAATTTGACTATGTTTTGTTACTTTTATCCTGATAAGATAATAAAAACAACTACTATTTTTTCAATGCCAAATTAACTAAACAGAAGAACAAAATATTTTGGGTTTTATATTTCATTCATCATTTTCAACTAATCCCCTTGGAAAGCTCAAAATATTGTTAGGAAAATAGAAAAATTAATATTTTGGTTTAAACCAAATTATCTACACTTGAGGGACTTCTTTCAAAAATACCCAAAATACCGAAAAACTAATCCCAAATTATCTCCCCTAAACAAAGCTCATTCTAATAGCCGTTCTAGTCTTTAAAATTGATAAAATAGACGAAACAACTTCCATAACAAACAAAAAAAAAAAAAAACACACCCACACAAACACCACACTGAAAAACTTACCATCTGCAATTGAGGACCGAGTCTTCAGGCGATTCGCTTCATTGCATTCAGAGCCAAATTCGATGCCAGATTGAATAGCAGAAACACCGACCGGTGGTAGAATTCCTGTGAGAATAATTAAATTGGATTAGCAACGCACAGTTACATATACTTTATACACAGATCCAATACAAAACATACACACTTGTATGCATTTTGTGTATGGTTCCGACTTACCATCCTCGTAGTCGTCATCGTTGATACTTTCTGTCTTTGTACTGTTATTGCTGCTGGTCACAGGACCATTGTAGATGCCGTTAATTGGGTGTGCCATATTTTTGGCAATTTGCAAGGTGACTATTGAGTGTTTGATATGGTCGAGCATTTCCTGGAAAGTTTAAAATTGAAATATAAGTGCATTCATTCTACGTTAAGATAACAATTATGCTGAGGGGTGTGTTTGTACGTTGGAAAATATTGGACAATTGGTGGGTATTAAATGTTGAGGTTGGAAACTGACGATTGAACCTTTTGGCATTCTTTATAATTAACTTTGTTACGGTCCTGAGGGAAAATATGGAATTGCTTTAAAGTTACTTAAGTCGTTTAGTTGGAAGTGGACAATTCCGAAAGAGAGAAAGAGCTTTTGGAATATTACAATGTCAGTGGAACCCTTTTTACAATTAAGAAAAATACAAAATTGTAGTGTTAATAGCACCAAATTTAAATATGTACTCTATAATTGAAATTTTGAATGGCAAGCTATATGAATCTAGCCAGTGAATAGTCAAAATTAGTTAGGTTATTTCAGTTTTGGATAACAGCAGATTTTTTTTATTAGTCAGATATTAAAATTATTGGACGGAAAAAAAGTTACACATACGCCATGGTGCATTTATGAGCTAAAACTCTTAAGATACCATAAATGATGTTTTATAGCTTAGTATAAGATATAAAAAAAACTATACGCCGAATATCAGAATCCGAAGCAGAATGCTAATGAGAGAAAGGGGAGAACTCGGAGATGTAAAAAACTATGTTTTTAAAAATTTAGCCAAGCGCTTTTACAAAAACCCTCAGTTCTCGTACTGCTCGATTTTTTAAAAAAGAACAAGCGTTTTCGTAAGAGCGCAGTTTGCTTCATATAAACTAAAAAACTAAAGAATTTGTCGCACGTTTTTTTTCGTTTTGCAGAATCATTGTTTTTCTGGGAAAAACCATGACATGTGTAAATAACTAGTGTCCGACCGAAGCTTCGGCTTCGGCCGGATTAGGCCAAAAAAAAACAACATTCGGCTAAACCTTCGGCTTCGGCCATTTTACGCCATAGTAGGCATCGTACTAGGCGCCGGGAAAAATTTCAATTTTTGAAATTTTTGAATGCCGAGGAAAAAATTGCAATCTTTTCTTCGGTAGGTATTCAAAAATTTCAAAACACATGTATGTCATCACATCATAAATAAATAAATAAAAATAATATTTTTATCCATTTGGTAAGGAGAATTCTTGACTTTTTTCAACGTTAGGCTTCGGCTTCGGCCGAAGATTTTCTTTCAGCCTAATAATTCGGCTTAGGCTTCTGCTGAAAATCGACCTTCGGCCGGACACTATAAATAACCAACATAATCTCTGCCTAAAAGCCTTTAGAAGTGTTGCCACTAAATGCCTAGGTTTTTGCAAGGCAACCAAAAAAAAAAATCTCTCCTTTCATGAATGTGCCCGTGTGGACGCTTGTAGCCACAATTGAGGCAAGTAAGTCAATACTGCAGACAAGCACTATGTTTTGAAAGCAGCCAGTGAGCTCTTTGTAAAAAAAGGAAAGAGGAAAAATAGGAACCTTGAAATTCAAGCAAAAGAGTCTATTGAAGATGAAACAATCTTCTCAAGGATATCATTTCAGAGATAAATATTGTAGATAAGAATAAAGACGTCGACCTGTCCAGAAAGCTGAAAATACAACGACTTAGATGGTAGGTTTTCTTATCCAACCCCGATGTACAATCTTAGGTGGCATTTTAGGTGGCACGTTATATTGGCACGCGCAACTGGAGAAAGCTTGATCTTATCATTTGACAATCCGCTGCTAGCCATATTTATCTATTAAACTTGAACGTCATTCCACCGCCCCATGAGTGGATTAATTATTAATTCGCTTAGGAAAGGAGCTTTACAAACCACAGAGTTAGAAATATTATAAGCATGGCCATGCTGTTGGTTGTACATTACTTGGGATGCTCTTTTACTATGCAAAATTAAAACGGTGTAACAATCAGAAAAACACTGAATTATCGCGGTCGTGCTGTATGGAACAGCATTGAGAAAAGAGAGGTGAGAAGATTCAACGAGTAAATCTGCGAATTATACAGCGGCTCGACCTGGAGAAAAGCTGAAAATAGAGCGACTGAAATGGCTAGATAGCAGACATCAATACATCTGCCTTCGAAATTTATAACTTAATTGTGCAAAAGCCTATATTATTTGACCAGCTTAAGTGAAGAACGATTTCAACCAACTTGGTATGGATACCTATTAAACGACTGAGTAGGAAAGATTCTTGATTGAGACTAAAATTCACCCAGATATTTTTTCCTCACTGAAACTTTGGATACAAGATAAAATTTTTTTGCTAATCAGTTTTTGACAGGTGCAGTTAAAACATATTATGAAGAATCTCTATCAGATTAATGAGTGCTTGAAAATCTCAGAAATCTGAACCGAGCCCTAGTTGTTTCGAACTTCATTTAATTTAATGACGACTTAAAAATCGTAAAAGATTCCGTTAAAATAAATCTTAAATGATTTCAGAATAAAAATACATCAAATTATTATTCAAATCAACTTACTATGTATTAACTTAAATCCTACTTTCATCAATGAATCAAAATCATCTCAAGAAGTACACAACACAAAGGAATAAAGGAACTGCGTATCAACTACAAGTACCATCTCTATTAACCTTGTGTAATATAAAGATATCAGATAAGTTATCTTTCATTTCCTATGAAATTCATCTCTCATCTTGAGGCATACAAAAATAAGTGCTCTTCAGTGGATGGATATATAAGTTAAATTGATTGGAAATCATAAAAATATTTCTATAGTATTGAATGACAAGGTGGGCAGCCGGAAACTTTTCAGTATCCCCAGCTAAATGTTATTTTTAAAAAAGTCTCTTGCCAATACACAAAAAAATGAAAATTGAATGAAGACGAGTTCGTTCGTTCATTCGTTCGTGCAATCTTAACCAGTTGATTTATTATTTATTAAAAGGTTGGCATTGCACTTTCAGATTGCAAAGTACATATTTGGTTTGAATGACCTACATTAAGCAGCAGCTTAAGCTTAGGGATGAATTTTTATCTTATTTCCATTTGGAATATATTTTTTCAAATGGGTGCACAATATTTAAACATGATAATGATAAATGTTCTAAATCTTTTTTATTTTTTTTTACGACTGCAGTAACTGAGAGAAATTTTCAAGGACAAGGATACAAGGTGGACAGTAATAGTTGCCACCCAGCACACAGATGTCAACCACAGAGAGTTGAACATGAACTCTATTTTGGCGTATATATTTCGAGAATCTAACAAGATTGCGTAATTTGACACACAAACTTTCTACAAAATAATCAATTTATAGATTTAGTTCAAGGACACCACCGCAACATCGCATAGTGGTGCAAGTTTAAAGGAGATATAAATCAATTTCAAACTATCTCAACACACACAAAACACCACCTGTTGACGAGTAGAGATAGTTTAAGATAGATAGAAAGGTGAGAATAAAAAGAATATCCTTTTTTTCTCAGGTGCAGTCAATATATCCTCCATTGCACTTAAAAAAAAAAATGATTGCTTACATTAGCGTTATCCTGTAGCAGCTTGCACTTTGTCTTTTCTTCTAAATCAGGTATTTCTGCGATACGTTTTTCAATTTTCTGCAAAAATAGAAGAAAATATTTTCATAAATCTTATTTTTAAATTAAAATAACAACAACAACTCACGTTTATCTGCTCAATCATTAGCTGTAAGTAGGCATCTGCTTCACTTATACGGCGGTCTAGTATTTCCAAATGATTAGCTCGTTTGCTTAGATCCTTGTTAGTGTAGCCACCCAAGTAGAAATTGCTTTGAGTGTCCCACATGCGATTACGATTCGCATGACGTCGTATTGTATCCTCGAGACGCCTTACCCACTTTTCACGTTCGTCACTGTGCTGTGCCTGTGATGAAATAAAATATAAAAATTTTTTATAATAATAGTTTGTGCACCAATTCTCTATGTGGCTGGTTTGGAATGTTGTATACGAGTGTATGAAGGTATGATTGTGTGTTAATATATTATTTTTTTTTTGTTTTTTTTTTTTTAAGAAGGTCGAAAACTAGGACGCCAGCAAAAAACAACAACGAAACTAGCGCGGGAATTGTATACATCTGTACAAGGTGTTTCAAGACCAATGATCTCAACGGATTTAAGCTTTCGGGTTCGTTAGAAATATTCACTCACACTTAGGTCCAATTTATTCACACTCCATTAAATTTAAAGTCGCCATTAAAAAAGGGAAATTTTAAAATTTGTATGCGATTTGACAGATTTATAATTTTTAATGGAGACTTTAAATATAATGGAGAGTGAATAAATTGGACCTTAGCCAGTTAAGGTTTCCTGATATTTCAAAGAAACTCCTATAAAAGTTGGTTTGAAATCGAACTTGAAATTCGTTTTGCTCAGTTTTTGATAAGCAGAAGTGAGAAATTTAACAATTCAGCCGGAAATGTTGTTCAGGTTTCTGAGATTGTTCAGGATACCGAGATCTCTGAATCGCCACTAAAAAGACATTGCATTTTTAAACAAGCTTGTGAACAATCCTGAGATTGTTTGGAATTTGCAATTTTTTTTGGCATTTTTTTATATCTTGCGCACCAATTGAATAAGAGATTAAGGTCGTGAGTCAGACTGAGTTGAAATTTTTTTGAAAACTTTAAAATCATCTGCAAACATGAAGAATAGTAAATAACGGTCAGATCATTGACTGTTAGAACAAAAAAAGGTCCAAGGTGACTTCCTTGAGGAATTCCAGATGTGTCAAAGATTATTTTGGATAGGCAGCAACGAAACCGAACTCTGTGGATGCGGTTCCCCAACAAATTCAGCTTGGTGGAAATCGAAGAGCTTCAAGTTTAAGACGAATGATTTTGTGGTATATTTTTTCAAAGGCTTTGGCAAAGTCAATATAAATTATATGTCAACTTCATTTGGCCTTGAAGGAAGCCATGTTCGACGGGTGAGAATAAAGACTCACCATAACTCTTGTAACCTAAACTGTTTTAGAATATTTTAAGCCAATTACAAGGTGGGGTTTATTTTGGTTCAGCGATCAGTGCAGATGTGGAGACATCATGCAAGACTGCTTGCCACAATCCTATCTTGGTCATTTACCTCTGACGACTTTTTACTTGCCAAAAGAATAATGGGTTTGGTAGCAGATTGATTGAATTGAGAACTGTTGAAAGTTCCCCTTAAATTCTTAGCAAACGTTATCTTGGCGTTCTTTAGAAAGTTTGTGGGTTCACTCAATCGGAATTTTGAGTGTAGAATTATTTGGACAGTCTCTGAAACTATTCGCCAGTTTTAAGCACCTGTGTTTCGTCAGCTAACGGAATGCTGGGCTAGGGCTATATGTCCAAATGTAACCTTGTTATGAAGACTTGCATTGGCTTATGTTATCCACTACTGAGAGCTAGTCGAAGTGTCGGTCTTTTTTCAACAGAATTGAGTCTTCAACGTGTTCGCCCACTAGAGACTAGAATATGACATAATATTCTACATTGTAAAGTGCTAGTTTGGATTTCTGTCGGTTGATTGTAAGCAGCGGAACATCCGGAGTTGATGTTTTTATGCTTCGTTTGGGTTTTTATTTTTCAGGCTCTCGCAAAGAACTTTGTCTTGTCGCCAAACTGGAGTTATTAGCAAGGCGAAAAATTCAAAACATGGATGTTTCAATACAAAATATTCAAAAAAAAAAAATTAAAGTGCGTGTGTAGGACAAGCTGTGTTTGTGCTGTTTATTAAAGTATTTTTTAAAATTTTTATTTTTGAATGTGCATGTAGGTACTTTATTACTTTTTGAAACACCCTATTAAGATACTCTGGCCTCTTTTATTGGCAAAACTTTTGGAGCCAACACGACGCAGTGAGCTTTAAATACTAAAACTGAAATACCAAAAATGACAATTAGAGAGAGTATATGATGGTAGAATGGTGGTTGTGTAGTAGCACATTCGTATAGTTGTTGTATAGAGAATAAAAGGACACGACATTTTGTGCCGGGGAGCTAGTTATATTTGGCTTAGGTTTGTCTTGGTGCGCTTGGTAGGTACTATTGGGGTACTTGAGAGACGGAAAGGACATACCTTGAATTAGTAGAGTCTCTTTGATTTTCTTTTGAATTTTGTGAATACCGAGTTTACTGTGTGTGTGGTGGGGGAATTTATATTTTTGTGGGATGAAAAGGTAAATATTATGTGGTAAGGGTTTTTATATTTATTTTTTCTTTCTTTTCGTGACAGTTGCCAAAACAGTTTTTGAAAAAGTTTCTATGGGCAAGGAGGAGGAAGAAAAAAAAAAGGATTTAAGACAGGTTGTGTGCATAAATCACATTGCCGGTTTAAGGTTAAAAATAGAAAGAAGCAGATATTTGGCAATAGGTTGGCAGTCAATTTGGAAATAAATAAAAGTATACCTACAGAATGGAGCACAGGAGGAAGACTGCATAACAAATATTTAAAATACATTAAATGAAAGTGAAAGTGGAGTTTATTTAGCTTTATTTCTGAATTGAGAATATGAAATAAGAAAATGTTTGTATTTCTGGTTCTAGACACAACAATCAACTGGGAAAAAAGGTTTAGTTTGCGTTTTTTTTTCTCGAGAGTTAACCAAATATTAGGAGAACACATAAGAAATTGGTCTTTTACAATGCATACAAAGCCATTCTATTAAGGTATTATCACCTCCACGTGCTGCCATTGGAAAAAGGGTTACGAAAACGAAAGTTTGCTTCATCGGATCTAGGAACTTTGACAAATGAGTAACTTTATTAGATATGGGGGATGAATAGGCCGGGTGGAAGTTGAATAATTTTTTATAAAAAATGTAATATCGTATGGGAAGAGATTTATATTGGGATGCAGATTTGCGGATTAAAGGAAAGTAAAGCATTAAAAGTTTTGAGGTGCTGATAAATTAGACTACTTGAGTGTCATTACTACATGTGCCACAACGAAAGAAAGTTCTCTCCAAGGAATATCCTACGAGTTGGTTGCCAAAACGAATGAATAATGGCTATGGAACAACGTTTAACATACTCCTGCAAAATTTTACTGTTAAGTTTGGAAAGGTAGACCTCATTGCTGTGACAATGAATCGGAAACAGATCCTGCACAAGAAGGAACTCGTCGATGAAGAGCCCAATAGCGGAAGGTGCACTGATGTTTTATCAAAACTTTGATCAACATTTCACCTGACAGTAGAAGCGAGTTTTTTCAACGTTAGACACGATTTGCAATCAACTTAGTTAATAGCAGTATCGTCTATAGTGGATGTCACTTGGTTGTAATCTTGTTGTTTTGGCTTGCTCAGACAGCTTGATGTCTTAGAGCTCTGGGATTGGGCCCCAGCTGGCAGTTGCAAAGAAAAGAAAATGTTCAAGTGTCTCTTTCTCCTGTGGAACCTTACAACCTCGACGTTGTATGGTATACCTTTTTTAGTTGCTATCGGCCAATGCCCTGTATTTATAGCTTTAACCCTGCCTTCAGTAGAAATAGATTTGGTAATAGTTCCTTATATCTGTTTTTGTACTTAAGCTAAGGGGCCAAAATAATACCCAAATATCTGATTTTAAAGTACAGAGTACTCCATGAAGTAGCTGGTACCATCGAAAAACAAAAATATTAAAGAATTTAACCGCTGTGTCGCTAGTGTTTTAAGTACAAAAGAGGTCAGGCTAATTAGTACTCAAATCTTTTGGGGTTTCATGACTTTGCCTACCCACCTATGGTATAAAGATGACTTTAACACGTCGCTGAGTGCGTTGACCAGTGGACAAAAATAAAAAAATCAAGTCCATTATATGAAGCTTAATATGAAGGGCTTATATTCGATAATAATAAAACACAGCTTTTCATTGTTTAAATTCAAGATTCAAAAAGATAAGTGGTGTTTTCATGATGTTTTGATTTTTCAAGCTTAGGTTCAAATTGAAGTTTATCATTTTTTTTTTAAGTAAAACAAATGTTCTTGACTTTTTTGTTGTTAATTTTATCAAAATGAATATCTTTAGATCAAGTGCATATGTCAGTTTGTTTTTGTAAAGTGAAATTAGTTTCTAAAAAACTCAATCTAACAAAGTCTGTCATTTGTGACTCAAAAACTAAATTTATATCAGACTGTAGCAGAATCTTGTACGTCGCTTGTTTCCTTTATATTTCTATTTTTTAATACTTGCTCATCTTCAAAATATTTACATTTTTGTAGACTAATTTTCAGTATACTAAAGAGGATTTAAAAAAAAAATGGGCTTAAATTGTAAAATTGTCAAAGATGAAGGTGCTTTAGGAGTTTGTTTTAAGTAAAACAAAAAACTGTGGATGCAAAAGTGCCTTTCCAAATCTTTTGTTCCAAATTTTTGGGGAATTTAATTGCACTTTTGTCATTTTTTCGACAATATTCTCACGTCGATTTTTTAATTTTTTTTTTTTTATGATCTTACTTATGGCGTTTTCGATTGGCATTCCGGAAGCGTCCGGAATCATTCTGAAAGCGTTTTATTCGCACAAAACTGATAGTTTTGTGTGAATAAAACTTTTTCAGAATGATTCCGGACGCTTCCGGACTGCCAATCGAAAACGCCATTAATATTATATCATATTTTTTTTCTATTTTTTATTTTTTTTTTTTGGAATGAAGCATTATCAAGCATTATCAAAAACAGTCTTAAGATTGGATTTCGATGTTATTTAAATATTTATTATTTTTTGTGAAATTTATCATTACATAGGTACTTGATTAACAATCACGACTGTGGATCACTGATCCGAAACAATGTTTTTAAACACATTTTCGTCAAATTAAAGTCTAAGGATGGATTGTTCAAGTTAAAAAGTTTGCTCATTAATACCCTAGTTTGTTCTATGAATGTCGATATGTAAAGGTTCAAATCTTCGTAGGAGGCGAGATCCACCCGGATAATTTATACCAAAATTTGAAAACTTTAGAACATTACTTTTCTGTATTTTTTTCAACTTCAGACTAAACGTGTGAATTTTTATTTTACAAAAGTTAATTACTGGACCATTTTATGAAGTTTGTGGATATAGTTTTTAATATGATTTCGACATAAAAATCAACTGGAAATAAAAAAAAAACAACACTTATTTAATATAAACTTTATCATTGTTCATCGTCTTTGAAAATTATTCTGGTACAGAAAATTACATTAAACATTCTAACTCTGTGTAACTGAGTGACAACAAAATGAATATTCATTTGAATTGCAAACTGTATCTGCATTTTGTGCAGATGTTTTCTTTTTCTGTAATTGTTGTGTAAGAGAAATAAAAAGGGAAAAAGGGATACAAAATGCAAATTTTAAATTGAATAATTGTTTTGTCTGGGACTGACACACTCACTTTGGAGATTTATTCATATATAACTCTTAAGGTTTTTGTAGGAGAATAAAAAGGATAAAGTGCACTTGTGCATTGGTTTAAAAGACATATATCAATAAGTCAATAGGTGGTAGAATAAGGGTTCGATAAAATATTTAAAAGGACGTATAAGAGCCTTCTTGAAGTTTGAATTCAAGTTATTTATACAAATTAGTAGCCAATATTCACGTAGATATGTTTAATTAAAATTACACTCTCTTAAGGTTTTCGCAGAAGAAGTAAATGTTCATAAATTAAATTCTTCAATATTCAGACTTAATGTTATGACTGCTGTAAGAATAAGTACCTTGACGTAAAAAACTGTTCTTAATTACTTGTTAACACTTTTATTTAAACTTTGGTGCAACCAATAGTTAATTAACAATTAAAATAATCACAGAGTACGGATAACGATAAGTTTCTCACTCATAAGTATTTAAATTATAACTTTTTTTAAATGCAAAAACTATTCGATGTGAACTATTCACAGAACTGAAAACGAATAATATTGTTTTTATTTTTTGTCTTGCCACCAAAACGACAATAATGTTGGGGGTGTTATACTTGAAAGTATATTCTAAAGCATTTTTATGGCTTTTTTTTGTCTTGAAGAGGAATAAAGTGATGGACGTGTTCATTGCTAGTAGAAAACAACAGAAACAACAAATAAAACAGTCGAAACATTTTGGTTATATTCTTAGCCTCGTATTAACTTCCTGTCCATATACATTCGTCATGATAATGAACAATGACAATTAATTAAAGGCTATTGGCTTGTTTGAATCAGTTTTGCATTTGCAGTATGCAAAAACATAAATATGAGTCTGGCTATGGAAATGAAAGTGCCTTCTAAAATTAAAAAAAAAAAAATGATTTGAGTGACTTTTAAATTAGTTAGGGAGATCTAATAACACAAAACTTGATTTCCTTTGGAATACTCTAATAAGACCACTCCAAAACATTATGATCCTTTTTATAAAGGTGGCTCTAAAACAATGGTTTAAACAGAAAATGTTTAAAATTCATGATATACTCCAGTCAAAGCGTCATTTGGATCGTAGAGAGCTAATTTTTTTTTAAATTGTAGATAATTTAAAGGACTACAACAGTAATTTATTTTTTTAGCCAATACTTGCACCGTTAACAAAATAATAAGGCAAGATTTTGCTAAACAAAAAAACGTCTTTGACTTAATATTACTTATTTTTTATTTGTTTCAACAAAAATAATGTGCACTTAATCGATAGAAAATGTTGTAACGAACAATTAATAGCTTTATTTTTTGTCGTAGGACACTCTGAAGCCGAGTTATTCCCAAAAAACGATATTTTTGGGTGTTTTTGCACCGGTTTTTCATGCGTTCATTTATCAATTGCTCGGCCATCTTTGGTGATAAAGAGCTGATTTTTTCTGTAAAATGCAGGACATGAATAGGGCTACAAAATAGATTAGAAAAATGTCAATCATGAAATAAGCTTTTTTCGAAGTAATGACAAAAATGTGTTTTTTAACAACAAGAATTTGACTTTAAATGGCTGCCATTTTGTATTTACTCACTCAAATACAATGAAATTACATACAACGATAGAAAATATTATAAGGAAGAGAATGTATGTTTATTTTTTGGTCTACGACAATCTGGAGCAAAGATATTAGCTTAGTAGTAAAATATCCCAAAAAATGCATTTTTGTGAATAACTCCGCTAATAAGAATGATCAGGTGGTGAGAAATTGGGTTTAAGCCTTTTAAATATACCCCTATCGATCCATGAAATAAAAACTGACAGTGCCTGCGCAAGGTGAGGCCCTTTTTTCCGACGCTTTGACTGGAGTAATAGGACTTTCATTTAAAACAATTTTCGGTTGAAGTACCTACATATTTATAAAATTCTAAAAAAAAAAACTTACTCGGAAAAAGTTTTTTCCCGCCTCCGTTTTCATAAATTTTGCATACGGTAAATAATAAAATTGGTAAACTATAAATTTTTGAAATTATGTTCATTGTTTTAGGCCATAATGTGAATCGTTAGAAAAACTTGGCGAACTTAGTTATGATCCTTTAATAAGCTATTTAGCGTTTTTAAAATTATATTTTCACATCGTTTTCTTTCTTTTGATTACAGACTGTTGTAGTTTTCTAAAGAATACCATGATAAGAGTGTTTCCCAAATCGTTCGACTTGAGTTGAACGTCATAATAGGACCTTTACTATTTTTGTTACAAATAATGGATAGCTAAGTGAACCAATTAACTTTTTACTTGCTATTGGTTTCGTGGAAAAAGTTTTTTTGTAGAGATTTTTAATTGAAAACAACGATGGTGGAGAAATTCAAAAAAGTGGTTTTTGTCATGCCATTCGCGTAAACGTTTAGGATTTTCGAGTTTGGTAAGACGATTTTTATTTCGAAAATTGATTTTTTTTTTTGTAATATTTCGCTTAGGACGAATAGGTACCTCCTTAAGCTATTTTGACAAAGCTACACGCAATGTGGCATTACAATAAAAATGCATTATTATAACTTTCGCAAAAAATCATACAACGTAACAATAGCGTTACCGTTTCTTGGCATACATTTTGGTTTTTTTAACTTAACAAATTTTTTTTTAACCTTGTAGTCAGATTTGTTATTATTCGAAGAGGCGACTGTCGAATAATAATTTAGCTTATAAGGTTAGAGGTTAAAATCAGTTACAAATGAATAATAAGTTGATATTGAAAATGAAAAAAAGGGTTGCCACTTTTAAAATGGGAACTTTTATTTGGTGACTCAATTCTAAGGGAATCGTGTGGTTTTAAAAAATAAATAAAAACTCGAGATACCAACCGTGCGAAAAAAGTGGGTCTCGTAATTATGTCGTTTCTCTTACTCGAGTTGTGTAGTCCAAACTACTGAAATGATTTGCGTCAAACTTGGTAAATAAGAGTTTTGGATGAGAGGGGAAATTGAGATATATTTTTTTAAGAAAATTAACGTTAACTTTTTACAAAAAAATTAACGCAATATGTGAATTAAATGGAGAACACAGTTTTAGTCGTAATTTTGTTTATGGCTCATGAAGTGCCTACATAGGATAGGGATATGCAAATTTGAATTGCCAAATTTGGATTAATCGGAAATCAAAATCTTTAGGAGGGAGTGAAATGTTCTTTGTTATGTGCTTTATTTAATACTTAGGTGAGACTAATTACAAAGACCCTGATTACAATTGTCAACTATCAATTGATAGTTGTTAAAAAATTAATTTCGATCTCTTATTATCTAATAGGTATGCAAAAAAATTTAATACAGAATGATGCGTAAACCGTTATTATTTAAAATGTAATTGAAAAAATTCCATTAAAAAAATGACCAGTTTTTCCCCAAATTAGTTTTTAAAACATCAAATTTCAGCATTTATCAACTATCAATTGATAGTTGACAATCGTAATAGGAGTAAAAATTTATTTTGACTGAATACCTTATAGATAACGTCAGTGATACAAAGTAACTCGAAATCCAAGGTTACTTTGTGTCTTTCTTTGGAGGTTTATAGGCAAAAAACAGTTGTGATTAAAATAGAAAGAAGGTTTTTTGAATAGCTAATTCTTTGAGAATGTGCATGTTGCACAAAGTCATACCAATTTCCTAAATTAGAAGCAAAATCAAATAATAGATTCTTGCTATTAAAGATATGGCATGGAATTTTTTTGTGTTGCTGGTGTCCTTTAATAATATTTTTATTTAAATTTAATGTTAAGTGTTTGAAAATTGCTTTAAATTCGTCTTAATTTGAATCTTAAAATAACCTTTATTCGGAAGCTGATAATAAACAATATTCAGAATTTTAAAACATTTTTTACAAAAAATTCATCATTCATTAAGTGGTATTAATAAATTTAAATATAAATGTTGTTTAAATTACAAAGTAAAGGCACTCAAGGATAGTCTGTTTCGTGTTTCTTAAATTTCTTTTTAAGTTAATTATTTTATTTCCACTTACCTGAAAATGAAATGTTTTATGGTCCACAGTAATTGTAAAAGTATTATCTTCCTGATCATCGATTCCAATCACAGCATCCTTTAATCTGACACAGCCACGTCTTACACCTTTCATCATTTTTTCTTTTGACTAAAAATAAAAATTCAAATATACAAATTAATGACACGTTTTTTCCTTAAAATAAAAAAAAAAAAAAAAAAAACAAAACAAATTAATGAAACGCAAGAAATAACAATAATTAAAAAAAAAAAAAACAACTACAGAATGTACGTCGAAGAAAAGCTATTGTTTTTTTCTTTTTTAGTTCTTGCGTACTTTAATCGATTTAATGCAAGTCGAACAATAATTTAATTCTAAACTATTATTTTTTTTTTTAATTATTAACCTTATATGCAAGACTAGGATTGATTTTCGAATTTTGATTAACATTATTTACATTAAAAAAGTTTGCGTTTTACTTTACAATTGTCTGTCGTGTGGATAGGTTTGGTCTTTTTTAAAGCCACTTGGATTGGATATACTGGGGACAGAGTTTGTGGTGCATATTTAGAGCTTTTCCATGGAACTTAAAAGAAAGGCGCATAGTTTTTAGTTTTTTTTTTAATAATTGTAACTTTTCTTTTTTTTGTAAAGTCGACCCCTTATTAAAAGGGGCAGTTTTTATCTGTGATTTTGTTTGTTTTATAAACTAAGTGCTTTTCAAAATGGTATTTGAAGAAATTGCTGATATCTTTTCGGAAACGAGTGGTTAGTGTGATTAATCTAGTGAAAAAATATATAAATATTGCTAAAAATAGATAAAAACTCATTTTTATGTAGATGTTAAACTGGAAGACCGTTTCGGAATAAGAAATCCAATCTTTTTATGTACAATTTTACCCATATACTTGCTGGTGGTTTTAAAAATCGGACCCAGGTAAGATGTCATCTGGTAAAGGATTTAGTAAAAACGGAAATGAATATTAACCCTAAGTCTTCTTTTTTTAATAAAAAAAAAAGTTGGTGAATTGAAATTTCATATCAAGACTACTAAAGTTCATTATTCATTAGATGCGTACCTATAGTTTTTTGGTATGGTTGTGCGGGTATTGTATTAATTCTTGGTCACTTAAATATAAATTATTCTGTTTTTGTTATTTCCCATAAGGAAATGAATAAACATTGCGATTGCGTTTTTTATTGTTTCTATTTTGGTGCATTTGGTTTCCATTTGAACTTAAAACAAAGTTTTGTTTGAACTTAAAACAAAGTTTTAAGTTCATTATGTGTAAACTAATTTAAATTGAATTTTTGAATTCACTTAACATTGACAAAATGTACGCATATAGTATAGATTCAATTGACCAAATGAACTTTGTTGTCATAAATTTGTAGTTAACATTCAATAAAAATAAGAATTTAGCCATTTGAATATCTGTGCTTGTACGTTAGGAATTATGAACTTGTAAAGGTTAAATTCCTCAAAATTTGAACTTAATAAAGCACTTCAAATGGCCCGGTTTAAAGTTTATTCGATTGTGATTTGCAGAATTTTGAAAAAAAAAATATCCATTTTTGGATATCAAAAAAAAAAGTTGAGGTTAATGCACTTGAGAAAGAGAAGTGTTGGCACCGTATTTCAATTATTGAATTTATTAAGTTGACAGACTTTTTTTTCCAGGATTTGATAATCTTGATATCAGTGATGTGATTTACAAGAAAGTGAATAGGAAGAAAAAGAAGTCATTGTTTATGTGAAGAATGCAACAAGAACTTTGGCTCTTAGGTTTTAAATATTTTCGAACGTCAAATTGCCAGAGTTGCAAGGATGATGGTGTACAATTTACTCCTCAAATTCAATTACAGCAAATGTGCTCTCAATGATTGTATGAAGATGGACAAAATCGAGTTGTATACTAAAATTAGAGGTTTGAAGTTACTCTGGTGTATTAATTTCTTATTTCCTTGATTTAAATACAATAAATTTGTTTTTGTGAAAAAAAAACCTGCACTTTAATTTAGGCTATAAGAACAATAGTAGCGTAAGCCATAAAATTCAGTGTTGAGCTACAGAAACAGGGTTTTTTAAAACAACACTTTTTGAGCTCCATCTAGTTTTGAGTGTAGCTAGCTGCATACATCTATTTTTGTATTAAAATAGATATATTAAGAGACCAATTTTTATAAAAAACGCATTTTTGAAAAAAAGTGGTTTACGCCACTATTGTTCTCACAGCCTCAATTAATAACACAGGTCGACAAAAATCAAAATATTTTTTGTGCTTGGGTTTAATTTGCACTTTTTGGGTTCATGGTAAACCAAAACAATAGATAATCACCCTTTCCCCTCCTAAGATTTGCTTTTGTAGTGTTGGAAGCAAAAATTCAATTTTCATACCCTGTGAGCCTAACTCCAGTTTTATGAGCTATAGTGCAAGAACCGTGCATTGTACAAAAAAAAACTGTGAAGGTATAAAATGTAGATAATTTAAAGTTCTACATTTTTGCTAAAGCAAAATCATTAAATCATTAGAAAAAAGTTATGATGAATAAAAGGCTTTTTTGGTCTGAAAACCCCCGTTTTGTTGAGTTAAAACTGTAATATTTTTTTTATCTAACTTCAACTTTGGAAACTTTTATACTTTTTTGAAAACTGCAATGCCGGGACATATTTTAAAAATAATAAACCAGAGTCACACTATACAAATACTGTTCGTCTTGTTATTTTGAAATAAAAGTAAGAAATTGAGTTTTTATAAAACTTGGAACTGTTAATTAATTTGAAGATAAATGGCGTATGAAATAAAAAATATTTTTATTAATTAATTGTTTCTTATTGTTAGGCAATGTTTAAGTGAAAGAATGGTAAAAAAAAAAAAATGAATTATGGGCAGAGGAACCAAAATACACGGAGAAAACATAACGCCAGGGATAACTTTACTTCTAGTATATTTAATCAGAATAAAGTTGAATATACCAGAAATAAAGTTAAATATACCAGAAGCATAGTCATCCCTGCCTTATTTTTTCTCTGTGTACTGTTGCAAAGTAGGGATTTTTTGAAATTTCACAAGAACTGCATATTTAATCGAAAACCTCAAGGATTTGGAATGAACAAGTTACCAATTTCTGAAAGATCTAAAGTTGGCCTATCAGCACATTTCGTTTGGTCCATTACTTATTAGACACCCTGCATATGCAACAAAATAATAAAAATACTATGCAAACAAATTAATTTAATTTTTCAATAAATAAAGAATTTCAATATAAACTAGTTTGGCTACTGTTTGGATACAGTTATTTTGTAAGCTATTATTTTTGTATAATAAAAATACCATCGGAGTGAATTACTTTTACCATAAATATTGAAAATAGAAGGTATTATATATTGCCTCAAGCTCCCATCTGACAAAAATTCGAATAAAACGAAAATTTCGATTTAATTTTTCTTTTTTCTTCTTAAATTTCCTGATTTTTTTTATTTTTTCTGAATATGAATATGAAAACAGCATTAAAATGAAGAAAACAAAACAAAAATCAGCCAAATCGGTTAAGACGTTTTCCAGTTTTTGCCAAACCACCATGAGCCATATTTTTCTTCCATCTTCTGATCCGTTTATTGACGGTTGAAAAACAAATAATTATAGTTGAAGTCTGATAAACAAAACTTATGTAAAAATTGAAAAAAAAATCTCATACAAAAACGAATTTTATGCGTTTTTTTTTGGCCCACTTTTGAAAGCGGCTATTTTTGGATACTACTTGGACTACTTTTCCCTCGAAAATATTCTGGCAACACTGTATCTACATAGATTTTAAAAAAGTTTTATTTCTTCAATATAAAATCTTGAACATTACCTGATTTACTACAGGTTTTTTTAGTGATAAATAATTTTTTTGTATAAACCAATCTAAAAAAAAAATTAATTCAAAAAAACTAAAATCCGACTACTATAAAATACGCTTAAAAAGTATGAAGCAAGAAATTTTTTTCATTGCGGGTAGCAATAAATCAAAAACAATCCTCAAAATCAGTTCACCTTTTTAAAACTTCTGATTTAACAATCATTTTAATTTTTTTAAGTCCGGTTAAAAAAAAAACTAATATAATTTTTCTAAAATTTGTATCGGCAGCTGCGTGTTGTTTAAAAAAAAAAAAACATGTAAACTCCTTCTGCGGATACAGATATCAATGCCAATGCCAAAACAATCACAATGTACATTAATCTTCTTCTCCATTATCGACGATAGTCATGATCTCGGATGGGGTCACAACTCTCCCACTTTACTGCTTCACACTACGGCTCCGCATGTGGGGAGCCACAGATGTATGGCATCTGTGGTTGATTTACCCGAGACAAACCCGCACTGGTCATCAGACAGCCGTATTATTTTTCGCAGTCGGCCGTCCAAAATCCGCTCAACGATCTTCATGGTGTGTGACATCAGCTTAATCGATCGGTAGTTATCACAGTTTCGTGTGTCCCCCTTTCCTTTGTAGATTGGGAGAAGGAAACTTTCCCTCCACTGATTTGGCATTTGGTCACCACTTATAAGTTTGGAGATGAGAATCGTGAGCCATTTACACCCAATGTCTCCCATCCTCTTCCAGAACTCAGAGGGTATTTCGTCTGGACCAATAGCTTTTCCTTTCTTGGAGTTTTTCACCGCCACGCTAACTTCTTCGACTGTAAGGTCGGGTACTTCGTCTAAATTAGGTTCGGCTGTTGGAAAGTATATCCTGGGAAATTGCTCATTTAGGAGTTCATCACAATACTGTCGCCACCTGTGGAGAATTTTGTCGTCATTCACAAGTAGTAGGCCTTGAGCATCGTTAATGAACTTTGGTGAACGTATTTCCTGAGCATTCCTTCTCCTTTGAGCGGCAATTTTGAAGATGGCTGCACCCTTGTTCATCTTGGCATGTCGCAGTACCTGGAGAGCCTGGTTTGCATCAGCAGCTGGATCAGATATTTCCCCAAGCTCGCGATACATGCTTTCCGTACTCTCTGCTTTATGCTGGGCGCATTTCTTCTTGGCTTCCACACCTTTCCTTCCATCACCAGTTTAAGAGACATCAATCGGTCACTGGACTTCGAAATGGCCAAAACGCTTCCGAGAAGTTTTTCCGCAAGGATGACACCGATTCCGTTTCTACCTTGCTCTGTTCCGTAGTAGAACATCTTGTATTGTTTTGTCTTGACGTCTAAGAAACGGGCTCTGTTTCCAGTGTTTCGCCACTTGGTTTCTTGGACGCACAAGATGTCCACTCGCCTCCTCTTCATCATCTCTTCTAATTCACAGCTTCGGCCGTTCATACTGCCCACGTTCCAACTCGCGACTCTTAATTTTCTTCTCACCTCGTGCATTACTTTGCTAGCCCCCGGAATCCGTATAGCTCTGACCCGATTATTACTAATCGGTCCAGGATCAGTATTGTGCGAAGCATCTGTACTGCCTGGCGGGGTAGTGCTGCTCGTATTAGCAAGATTGTCCATAATGCTCGAAATTTTCCAAAAATTTCGCGAAACGTTATCGCATTTTTTGTCGACACTGGCATGCTCCTATTTGTGTAATTTGATCGTCTTTTACTACGCCGGTGATCTCCAGTCGCCTAACCCAAGGAATTGCATGCACGCTTAATGGAAAGCTCTTAGATGTTGGAGTGTGTCGCTAGGCTCACCTTGATGTTATTTTGCCTAGATGTGATTTGTACCTTATAGACCTGTGCTCTGAATATGTCGGAGTAGCTCATATAAGGGGGTTCACCAAGTAGTTCGGCCTAACTGGAACTGCTGACGCTACCGTTGATTCTATAAATGAATTCTTCCGCTACCGTCAATTGTTGGGAGTGCCTTGGTGGGAACACTCCTTCGTTTGCTTATATTGCTTTTTGCCGAGATTCCACGGTGGATGGACATCAATTAGTTCTAAATAGCGAAAAATTCTATAATTTTGTTTCAACTGTCCAGTTTCGCGGTACAATCCGGAAAACCCCATATAAAATTAGAAAATTAACTAAAAAAAATCAAAGGAAATAACGTTTTACATGAAAATTTCACTTTGATTCAGTATTTCCAACGGGATGACGGCTATCCAACTTCATGTCCCAAATAATGACTAATCTACTGTACTTGCATCATTAATTACATGACGGTCAAACTTATTGGCTTTTCCGATCATACTTGGTAATTAATTTAACTTAAGTTATGAAAACAAGTAGTTTCTTCAGTTTCTTAAGCGAACTGAAAGAATCCTTCAAGTAACTAGCTCAGGATTTAATCAGATGTTAGACGTCTTCATTAGAAAAATCTCAACTTGAGTGACGCCAATGAATTACTTATTGAGGATTGACTGTTTAATAGGGGATACAAACACTTTTTTTCAATTTTTAGAAAATCGAAAAATTGTGTTTTTTCATCGATTTTCAGTTTTAACCGGTTTTCAGAGCCGATTTGTGGGATCAGTTTGCTGTTTTCATTAAACTTGGGCTGGGTAAATTATTAGAATATGGAGAACAGAACTGCTGACTTAGTTTGAAAAAAGTTAAAAGTGATTTTTTCCCCTTTTGTAAATTCACCACTCAAATAAAATTATTGTAAAATTTCGCAGACCGAAAATTTTCGACAAAATCTTTTCAAATCTAAATAAAATTGCAAATCTAACTACAAATGCTATTTGTTATAAAAAAAAATATTTATTTTTATTGCTATTTACAAAAATATTGATTGTTTTTCTTTTTTTTTTCTTTTAGTTTAATGAAATCAAGACCTGCCTATCAATTAAAAACTTACATAATTTGTTATAATATTTTTCAAGTCGTTGCCTGTGTTTGGTTAGTAGGCAAAGTAAGTTTTTTTCTTCTATATGAAGAATCAATAAGTAAAATAAAAACAATTTTTTCCAGATTTGCTCATCACAACCACCAGCTTTAAGATTTTGGAAATGTGTTGTCGGTGAACCTGGTACTCTACATCGAAAACAATTCGATCATCTCAGTATCTTAACATTTTGGCTGAAAGTAACAGAGCTTAGTGAAACTGTTGTTTTTGTTTTAAGAAAAAAACAAAGACAAGTTTCATTTTTGCATGTCTTCCATCATTGTTCAACGGTGACTTTAGTATACCAGTCAAAGTTTTATCCAGGTATGTTAAGTTATTAAAATATAAGTTTTGAAAACCAATAAATTTATTTTATTTTTCCATTTCAGCGAGTTCGGCGCTCTATCCCATCTTCCTAAACTCCAACGTTCATATTGTAATGTATCTTTATTACTTAATGGCTGCTGTCCTTCCAACAAAAATTGTTGCCAAATTGACACCGCTTAAGAAAGCTATAACAACAATACAAATGGTACAATTTTTCTTAATCTTACTACAAGTTGTTGTTGTCCTAATACTCGGCTGCTATATCCCACCGTTAATTTTAGCAATGCACGTTGGCATTATTTGTGCATTCTTTTATATGTTTTATGATTTTTATCAGAAAAATTATAAAAATAAAAAACAAAAATTAGCTTCAAGTATGAAGAAAAAAGTTGAATCAAATTGAAACAAAAAAGAACAGATAAAACTGCGATTTAAAATAAATTGAATACGTTATTTTATATTCAATTTGTATGTACAGAAAAAAAGAGAAATAAAAGAGAAAAAAAAAAACAAAAAATATTTTATGTTTAGTCATTCTTACTCATCATTCATATTTATTGCTCATCAAAATCTACTAACGTAAATCATATTACGTAATTGTTGACATCTGCACTTAAAATTTGGCCAAGTTTGTCTAAAAAGTCTAAATTTTTTGTTTAAAATTACCTCATCGTCAAATCTGTCTCGAAAAACTTAAATACTATTTTTTACACCAGCCAAAAAATTGCATGGGAACATAGTCGACCATTTTATTGGATAGACTATCAACTCTTCAAAAATAAAAAATTAACTTCATCAATATGCAGACTTGATTATTAAAGAAATAAACATTAATTGACAGTTCGATGCGGAGGGAAGTCCATACATATTTTCATATTAACAGTGTATCTGCATTTTATTTTTGGTCTTCGACATTTCGTCGAGACTAAATAATGTACTACCAACCCACCTCGTTCGGTTCCATCATATCGTCTATAAAATGCTTCCCTTATATTGAAGACTGACTATACTCTGTGAGAGTGACCTACTTAAATTAATTTAATTGAGCAAAATTTTATCTGGGGAAAAATTGTCAGCCAGCAGAATCTTCTTCATGCACGTAGGCTATACGTAAATACATTTTAATTAAATTTCCCAGTTAACTTTTGATCTTACGTCATTTTTTTACATTATTTTTGTTGTACCTACGACAAGTAGATACGCTCTGGTGCTTTGGGTGTTCAATGTGCTTAGTTCATCTGTTTATATCGATAGTTTTGTAAAAAAAAAACATTATAGTAGACACGTGAAAACATGACACCGGCTTTTTTTGCTGCACGAGTGCTTAAGTTAGATCATAAAATAATTGTTTTTATAATATAAAATAA
The DNA here is from genome assembly GCF_945859705.1 of Episyrphus balteatus. NCBI lineage: Eukaryota > Metazoa > Arthropoda > Insecta > Diptera > Syrphidae > Episyrphus > Episyrphus balteatus. The sequence continues at coordinate 172,685,293 of NC_079134.1, forward strand.
GGTAGGTTTAGATATTGGTTTAATGTGAAAACCACTAAAGCTGTTATCGAGAAGCTTATAGAAAATTAAGTATTTAGTTGGAATTAATGGTTGGGACAATACAATATCTCGATATTTAAAAAATATAATTTGTAATAATCTATTTGCATATCCAGCTAGTGCTTAGACTTATAGATAGAAGTGCTTCAATCTCAATGTCCCAAAGGAAGTTAAGATTTTTGGTAATTTGTAAAAAAAAAAAAAAAAACATTTGTAACACCACCTCGGTTCCAACTAACACATTTGCAAGAGTCGCGAAAGATCTTGACATACATTAATCCGTAAGATTTTCCATATATCTTACTTTACTGGACTTTGCGATTACATGGAAAACGGCATTTGTCCAGCACATCCCAAAATAATATGCACGTTTTTGCTCTTGAATTCCAATCACAAAAATTTTTAAGACTTTTTAATACAAATTTGGTAAATTTGAATGAAAATAGAAAAAAAAAAACATAAAATTCGTTCTTCAAATGAAAAAAAAAACAACTATTTAAATAAAATCGAGCTCCAAAAAAAGTATGCAGTTTAATTTCTTTTATAAAGATGAATTTTTTAAGAAAAAAATTTTCAAAATCGTTAGATTTTTAATAAATAATTTTTTGAAAAAAATGTTTAAAAATAAAGTTGGTATGCCATTTCGTAGAAACTATTAATCAACCACCTAAAATCAAAATTTAAAAAAATTCGGTGTCTCGTTTTCTAAAATTCGATTTTTCAAAAAAATTTTTAATATCAAAAAATCATTTTTTTCAAAATTTTTTTTTTTTTTGATAAAAACTATTAAAGTGCTTTTGCTAAAAAAAAACTCGTTCAAATTAACCAAATCGTTTGGGAGAAAATCAGATTTAAAAACAAAAACGGTGCTATGGGCACGGTTGCCACAATGGTCATTTATGACCAAAATTGGTCATTTTATATTCACTTGAAAAAATGAAGAAAGTATCAGCCTGCGCTGTTATTAGTTTCCAGTAAAAAGTTCTACCAGAAATATTTTTTGTTCGACTAGTTTCTTATATTCTTACCAAAATTTTAGTGAGAAGCGAGCTGTTTACTACCTTGCATATAACCGGAAAAAAAAGTACGAAATGCGGGGAGTTTTCCGAATGTGAACAACTTTTCGACCACAACTCAGAATAAGGGAAAATGACATTTAATTTTTCCGGGTAAAATCTTGTTAACGTGAAAGATCTACTTTCAATTTTCATGTCCACAAAAAATTAAAGGATTCCACGTTGGGTATAAAAATAAACAGTATATCAAAAATATTACTTCTTGTCCAGAAGAACAGAGAATTTTTTTTGAGTACATTGAAGAAGTTTTTTATAGTAAAAAAAAGCTGACAAACATCTAAAACAATCAATTTTATCTTTAAACATTTTAAGTAACATCAATGATCTCCATTTCGGAACTTTCAGTTTCAAATTTATAGATAATTTTCCCAATTTCAATTTTTCCTGAAAAGGGATAAAATTCGGGTATTTTTCTACAGGTAATGCTATTTAGACAATGTTCCGTTGCAAAACTTGAACCCGAAAAATGAGGACCATTTTCATAAGCAACTCTACAAGATTTTAATCATTTATGGTTACTGTTCTAATGTCCCTTAGGTATATTATTTATATAATTTTGTCTTTAGTTAAAAGTTAGCAGAAACAAATTATTTTGGTCATTTTGGTGTTTGGTCATTTTTATTTACATTCTTGGTCACAAATTTTTTTTGAAGTGGCAACCGTGGCTATGGGAGGTACCGTTATTTACGATTAAAAAAAAAAAAAAACTTTTTTCATGAAAAGATAAACCTTGTCTAAAAACTAATACTTGAATTTTTTTTATCAAAATCGTAGGAGACAGGTACCATTGTATTTGGTAAAAAAAAAATTAATTCCAAAAACCCCTCTGTACGGAATCAAAAAACTGCTACATACCACGTTTAGAGTAGATCGGCCCATCCCAGACCGACAGACATCTTGACAGCCAGATTGACATCCTGACAGACGGACTTTCAATCCACTTTTTTCGCATTCTCTATGATCGTTATGCTATGTTTGATTGTTATCTCAACTTTTTTTTTACGAATGCACAACTTGATATATGTGCCCTTAATTATGAAAGTGGACTAAGTCACTTTTTGCATTGTTTGAAGAAAAACTTACATAATAATTTTCTTATAACGATTTAATTATATTTCTTTTATGAAATCACTAGAGGAGCAATAAAGAAGTTTATTTACTGCGATGTCGATTTCAAATAAACTTAAATAATAATTATTTTAAGGCTAGATTTGATGCCATTTTTGGGAGTGACTTAGGGGTAAAGTTTATTTGAAATCGACATCGCAGTAAATAAACTTCTTTATTGCTCCTCTAGTGATTTCATAAAAGAAATATAATTAAATCGTTATAAGAAAACTATTATGTAAGTTTTTCTTCAAACAATGCAAAAAGTGACTTAGTCCACTTTCATAATCATGGGCACATATATAGTAACTACATACATATATCGCAAGTAAAAAAGGCGAATCTTCTTCACCTTCTAACTAACGACCGATTACACTAACTTCCCAAGGTCATGGAAAGTGTGATTAATTATCAACTCAAGAAATATCTCGAGGCATAAAAGCTTCTTAATGACCGGCAGTACGGTTTTCGTAGCAATAGAAAAGGAATGAATGCTTATTTATTTGAACAACGTCATAACATTTCTTGTCTCCCCTTATATGTATTATACATATTTTTAGTGTCCGATCGAAGCTTTCGGCTTCGGCTGAAAATCGACCTTCGGTCAAACACTACATATTTTTATAAACAGCGCTCTTTAAATATATCCAGGTGCATTCTTCCCTTTAAATATTTCAACGGTAATACTCGCGCTTCTATGAATGCCTATCAGTTCACTCTACTTTACAGTTATTTAAAGAGATTTGTTCTTCAACCGCACATCAAGAATGTGGAACGATTTACCCAGCTCTGATTTTCCTTTCAAAGTCAAGAGTATGGTTTTTGGTATTGGAGTCTAAGTCTAATTCCTGGAGAAGTTAGAAGCAAAAATAATCTTGAAGCTATAAATAAATAGCCTTTCTTAAAAGTTTTGCCTTTCTAAAGAAAAAAAAATATTTTTGAATATTTCCAATGATTTAGCTATATTTAGTTATAAAATCCTAAAACAAGAAGAATGTAGCTTTCACATGCTTTTTGTTTTGCCATGATACGATCATTTTTTACTGAGATACAGCCTTTCGAAAATCACTAAAATAAAAAAATCACGATTTTTTTGTTATTTTAATTTTTTGAGCTAGTGTATAAAAAAAAACTATCAAATAATTTATAAATTTCGCATATTCAAAATGTGAATTTAAATCATACAAATTATCTAGTACAAAAATACACAGAATTTTTACGGTACCCAAGATACTTTTTTTGTTTATCAACGAAAAAGCAAACAATATGGCATATAAACAATAAAACGCCAAGAAGATAATAAAAATTCGCAATTTTTTTTTTTGTTGGTTCTATTTATGAAGAAGTTTGTTTATCATTATCAGTTTCAGAGTTTGTTGTTGGTGTTTTTGTAGGCCTTAAACGCTTTGTGTCTGACTGCGAGGATGGAATACAGATCGTGCATTATTTTTCATTCCGTTTTCATACATAGACATCGACCAAGGCTAATTTTAGAACTTTTAAACTTGTTGCTCTCGATACGATGGCTGGCATGATTGTTGTTGATTTTGTCATGTTTACGCGATTCTTTGCAGACTTTTTGATTTTTTGGGTGAGATTGGCCACGTCTGCTCACTTTATGTGTACACAAATTCTTAGACCTGAATGACAAATTCACTTAAAATTTAGCTTCTGTCGTGTGGGTTGAGGCATTTCATTAACACTTTCTGTTAAATTGATTGCAATTTAAAAAAAAAAAATATTGTTCAGCGATAATTTGATGATGAAAGTAGAAGGTCTGCTTTAAAAAAGAAAACAAATAAGCTTAAATGCTAAAACGCATTTAATAATTTAATATTCGTGGCTTAATATTCTGTGTTGTTGTAGACCTTCTACGACCTTGTTTTGTTTGTGCATTTTCATGATTGATTCATAATTAAAATAAATAGTTTTAATTTTTTTTTTCTTTGCTCACCGACAAAAGTCATGGTCTTTTCATCAGAAAAAAATGATATTGTGACGCTGAAAATTATTTTCTATTTTTAAAGCAAATTTTCTTGCCAACGGAAGAACATGTCAATATTTTGTCATATGATTAATACATATTTACTAATAATTTTATTGCGAGAAAGTGTTTTAACACTTTCGCGTCTGTTGGAACAAATATGTCCAAGAGTAAAAAAAAATTAACTATGTAAGAAATTGGAAACATTACCTAGAAAAACGTTTTTTGTTGCACCTGTGTTCAGAATTGCCCACAGGGATAGTTACACTTGAAATAAATTATTTGATTGGAATATCAACAACAATTTGGTGTTAGGGTTATAAGGGCTTTCAGGGTTGAAAGGGTTAAATCATTGTTCTTTCGCTGATGCCGCCATATCTACTTACCTACCTGCCATATAATGTAGGTTCTAGACAAAACACTCAAAAAACATCATTATCAATATAACTTTTCAAGCTTCACCAGCCCCTTAAGGATAAAACGACGGTATCTACATATATTAATTGCTGGTAGAGACCCAAAAGTTGTTTCTTAATTATAAAGGTCCTTCCTTCTAACTCTAACTAACATCTCTCGAACTACTTTAAATACTAAAATTATTCTTCAGTGGAATGGATATGTAAAAGATAATCTTTTTCAAGTAAAACTGTGACACAATACACCTTAAAGTTGCACCTAAGTTAGGATATCGATCACTGTTAAAACATTGTGAGTCGGTTGGACGGAAATTTTGACAACCATCATTGTGCTTTGTATCAGCGGATGGTTTGCCGTCTAACATTCAACATGACAGTAACAGAGTTCCAACATTGTACCTTGCAAGTTCTCTTCATGGTTTTCAACTGCGGGTGGTCAGTATAAAACTGATAGATGCAACCTACAGATGCACAAGTTCAACCGCCTTGTTTGATTTGCAGGTTTCAAGTGTTGTAGTTGCTAAATAGCTACAATATTACACTAAAATACGTAAAGCACTAAACACAGAAGTCTGAGACATCATCCTGGAGGACCCTAATATATGATATATCGTCGGCACAAAGCCAAAATCGCGAATATGAGTTTGCATGAGTTTTCAAAACTTTGAAGCCGTTTTTCTCAAAACTATATTTTTGCAGGTTCGTGGTTTTAGCTTTGTGCCCACGATATGTAGAGTTAGAGTAGCTTAAATAACCATTATTTTTTATACCTGCATCAGATTGTCAATTTTTTGCATTTGAAAGCATGGAAAACTATAGACAGGGTAGGTCTAAAGTCTATTCCTAATTTAAAAAAAAAATCATAACTCTTTTGTTAAGCCTGAACTACATCAAAACACAAAGTCAAAAAAGTAGAAAAAAGTAAACAAAGCTCAAAATATAAAAATCACATGTATGTATATCTTAGAGGATATAATATATGGAGTGCTTGTGCTGTTAGTTCCGTGAAGCTTTTATAGAGGGCTCTAGTTTCTTTAAGTTTTTCGATGAGTGCATGCCTCCATTTTATTTTCATTTGATGGCTGTCTTCAACAAGCGTGTTTATTTACAGCTGCGGAACCGGACTCTCATTGAAAAACGAAGGCAGCGACCCCTATCCATGCATATGGCGTTACAATGTATTAGGTATAGGAACAAGCACTCCATATATTATATCCTCTAAGATGTATATTTACCTGACATTTATTGGAAAAAAATTAACTAAAAAAGCTCTTTTGTTTTTGAAGTTTTGAAATATCAAATAAAAAAAAATTGAAAAAGTAAACAAATTACAGTCAACTCCATCTAAGTCGAATTGTCACAGGACACGAAAATTGGTTCGAGTTAGAGGGAAATTCGACTAAGAGGAATCTATTTAATCTTTTTGCTGCAGGCGGTTTCATTAAAAACGGTAAATTTGACCTAAACGAAGTACGACTTATAGGGAATCGACTGTATTTGAAATTTCAATTGTTTGTCAAAAGAGCTTTTTTTCGCAAAATGACAGGAGCTATGTGATCGAAGAGCTGCCTCTTCGATCACATGTGTTTACTTTTTTGTACTTTTTTGACTTTGTGTTTTGATGTAGTTCAGGCTGTATACTGAATTTTACAATAAAAAACAAAGGGGTAAAGTTAATTTAATAGCGAAATTGCAGTAAATATACATATTTCTTTATTGCTCCTTCAATGGTTTCAAGAAAGAAATCGTTATAATAGCTGCGTTCCTTTGGAAATATTTATCTACTGCTAAGTACTTAAAACTACTTTGAACTACTTTTGCTATACTGAAAAAGGAGTTCAAAGCTGCTTTAAGTACTAAGCAGTAGATAAATATTTCCAAAGGAACGCAGCTAATAAAATTATTACGTAAATTTTTCTTTAAACAATGCACTTTCATAATTGAATCGTCAGTTTTAAGAATGTAATAAGTCCATTTTGCAAAATTGTTGTATTTTACTGTTTTCAGATGTTTGACCTGCAGATAAAATACAGATTATGTGGATTTGAGTCGAACGAGATAAAAATTTTATTTCAATCGAATTCTGGTAGACAGGTATAACGGTTTAAAAATGTTGGACTTATTCCGTTCTCAAAACTTACGGTTTGAAATTTCACCTAAAAGGCTAATTTTGAATGAAAAAAAAACATACATATATAATTTATGAAAAAACTTTTTGAGCCCAGCATTTTGAAGGAAATTTAATCTTCTGTTTTTATTAAGAGCAATGCATATGACTATCTCAGCCAGAAAAAAAAAATACCGTTAAAAAAAAACTTTAAAAAATCGCTTTTCTTGACTTTTGTCATGTTTTTTTTGGACTGTTTTAAGTAAGGAATTTTTTTTTTTTCAATTTTTAAAAAATATTTTTCCGATATTAAATTTGATTCTCTTCTTCCTTTTTCTCGGCGCTGTTATGATCTCGATGTCGAGGGGATCATAACCTTCCCACGTTACTGCTTCACACTAGTGATCCGCCTGTGGGGTTCGCCGGGTTGACCTCAGAAATCGGCGGCAAGCCTCCCGGTTTTGTATTGTTCCGTTTCTGAGGCCAACTGAATGCTGGTGTTTTTGCATTTGCTTGTACCAGGAGTTTTTAGGCCTACCTTTCTTTTTATTTCGTGTTGGAACGTTGTATGATATTGCTTTTTTGACGGGGTTCTCAGGATCTCTCCTTTGAACATGGCAATACCAACTGAGTCGGTCGTGTTCAATTTTTTGGGAGATGGTATTTTTAACATGAAGGCTTCCTCGGATCTTTGTACTTCTAATTCTATCAAGCTTTGTTACTCCTGCTGTCATGCGAAGCATCTTCATCTCAGCTGCCGTTAACTTACTCTCATACTTTTTGTACATTGTCCAACATTGTGAACCGTATGTGAGTGCTGGACGCACAACTGCGGTGTAGAGCCTTCCTTTCAGCTTAGGGGGCATTTTTCGATCACAGAAGATAGCAGAATTTTCCCGCCACTTCATCCACCCTACGCTTACGCGATGATTGATATCGTCATCACAAGTACCTTCGTTATTTATCATAGACCCCAGATATTTAAACTTTTCACACTTGGGAAGCACTACACCATTAAATTTGATTCTCTACAAGTTTTAAAATTAATTTATCAAAATTAAATGCTTTGTTTAAGAGATATATTGAAAAAAACCGAAAAGGGGGCTTTTGCACCCCTATCTTCAATTTCGAACCTCTCATTTAATATCACTTCGTGGTTTTATCTTCTCTCATAACCCATCCAACGTTTTATGCAATTAAAACCCGTGAACATTTATGTTAGTTAAGACATAATCAGTAGCCGGAAATCCTGGATTTATTCTGTTCTTCAAACTTATAAAATTTTCCAAGCCCTGTAACTTCGACACCCATAATATTTTTTTTTTTTTTTTTTTTTTCATCTTAGAAGATTTGTCTACGCCTAAAGATAACATTTGCATCAAAAAGTCAATTTCGAAAAAGTGGACTTATTCCGTTTTTAAAACTGACGATTCAATGATGAACACATATGTTTTTGAGCAACCAAAAGTGTTCATAGAAGCACCTCCCCAGCTAACCAAACCGTATTGCATTTTGGACTGAGCAAGTCCATGATAGATCATAGTTTAAACTTTTTTTTGAGCAAAATGGTCTCAACAAATAAATCTTACATGTAGAGTTTTTAACGTAAGGTTGCAGTCGAAAAGTACTTAAAGGGATCGACTCGCTCAAGTTTTATGAACAATGGTTGTGCATTGAAAAGTTGTGTCTACCATGGATGGTGATATAGGGGTAAAACAAACTTCTGACACTCATGGGAGTGGAAAAACAACTCGAAATCATTAGGAAAATTATCAGTAAGGCTAAAGCAAATTAATTTGGTTTTATCACTTATAGTTTATTCATGATGTGCAAACCAGACTCTCAGCAATTGTAAGTCTTTATTTATGGTGGCAATACATTGGGGCATATTTATAGCGGTTTTTAGTAGGATAAACTTCAGTCTTTCTTGGAAACAGCTTAGACAGCGTCTATGAATATGGCCCATTGAAAATATGTACATTCGGTGTAGGTAAAAGCTATATCATCTGCAAAAGCACTACGGTTTCTAGAAAAATCTTGATAGAAAAGTGAGTTAGTGTAAATTAAAAAAAAGTAATGGACCTAAAATAGAGCCACTACCATTCTTTAACATTTGCATATACTAAAAACTCCGTTAACTAGAATTCTTTGCCCCCTTTCAATAAGATACGACTTTAACCATTCATAAAATAGCATTATACAGCTTAATTAAATAGTTCCCAAGATAGTTACATAGTTTCAAGATTGATTACGCAACTGGTGCACGATTTCTTTAACAAGGAGCTGTAGTTGATCTTCCTTGAGCTGGTAGCTTTGCAGTCCCCTAACTCAACCATATATGAAACGCATTATTGCAAGTGTTTTTGAGAGCCCTCGACAAGAAGGCGTTCTGGTCAAATCGATGTGTTTCGCAGTTCATTGCGAAGAGTTCTAAGAATTAAATTGGTGCCGTTTCTATTCAAAAATCAAATTTTTGTACGCAGTTTGTTTACAAGAAATGGCAAAGCAGTAAAATAATTTTAATCAATATATTTATCATAAGGCTCCGCTATAAACACGGACAACAACATCAGCGCTGAAATCAAACGGAGAATTACTCTAGCCAACCGCTGCTACTATGGTTTGAGAAGGCAATTGACCAGCAAAGCCCTCTCTCGAGCAACTAAGGTGTCCCTATACAAGACCCTTATCATCCCAGTCCTGCTATAAGGTGCAGAAGCAAGGACTTTAACGAAGGCGGATGAAAACATCTTGGATTATTTCGAGAGAAAAGTTCTTCGTGCGATTTTTGGTCCCGTGTGTATTGATGGTGATTGGAGAAGAAGATACAACAACGAGTTTTACGGGTTGTACAAGGACGCTAACCTAGCCAAGAGAGTGAAGGTGCAGCGCCTGAGATGGCTAGGTCATGTGGAGCGCATGGAAAACAATGCTCCGGCCCGGAAAGTTTTCGACTCCAACCCAGAGGGACGGCGCAGTAGAGGAAGACCTCGCCTGAGGTGGCGCAACCAAGTGGAAGGGGACCTCAATCAATTTGGCGTGCGCAACTGGAAGCAGAGATCTAAGGATAGAGCTGGCTGGCGAAGCTTGTTGGTTGAGGCCTAAATCCACAGCGGATTGTAGCCGCCTTACGGCGCTGGTCACCCTAAGTAAGTATATTTATCATAATGTGTAATGAAGCTCAAACTTTCCATGAACTCTTTTTTCACTTTGTGCCTCGGTTTCGTAAGGCCCACTAAGATCTGAGGCGTAATATGTAGTTTATGAAACCATTCATGAAAGCAAAGTCTCTTTGTCTCCTTTCAAGTTACTAAAAAGCCAATTTCAAATCAAGAAGCAACTACCTATCGCAATCGCAATGCAAGAGCAATAATATAAGCCCTAGGATAGACCCTCTACAAATAATGTAAGAACATTGCACATCCTGTCTTATTAATGCAGAATTGAAGGTTCTTACATTCAGGGTATTGTACTCTACCCGATCAGTTGCAAAATAAAATGCCACTGATAAATTAATAAAATCTTATCAGATGTAAACAATATTCCCAGGCATTGTTCTTATCAGCTTGCTTATTTTCTAATCTAAAAGCAGACCGGGTTGTCGCAGTTTGTTTGTTGTTTCCCTTTTATGTGCACCCTTATCATTTATGTACCTTCTTTATTAAGCGCAAAAAAAAAAAAAAATATTAAAAGAAAAAGTTTAAAAATATACAATCTCCTTTTTTTTGTTTTTGTTTTTGTTATTGTTCCTCTCTAGCTAAATCAACCATCATCGGTAATGTAGTTCGGAAATGTCAGATAAAAACAACTGACAGAAGCGAATTCATCATTTTTCGCCCACCTCATAAACAAAAAATACCAAGACTGGAAAATTTCGTACGTCTTTCCCCCCAAAACCCTTTTGTGGTCAGTGCTGTCTGTGAATATATGTGAAAGCCACCACGTTCATAAATGACGTTAACACGCACACATTTATAGATTCACGACATTCACCACACATCGGACACAAACACAACGATAGGTTCACGACATTCACCACACCGCGCAGCTTGTAGGCAAACGTCAGTTGACCGCCGAGTTTCCAGTCTTGGTATTTTTTGTTTATGGCCCACCTGAACACCAACCAAAATTGAGGAAGGAAATGTTTTTTTTTTATCTCTACACACACTCAACGAAATTTTTTTTTGCACAAATTTTCTTATTAGAATGCGCTTTTCCGATATTTTATAGAAATTTTTCAATGAAAAAATATAAAATTAAAAAATTCCACACACCGTATAATAAGATAATAAACCAGGATTTTCATCCAAAACAAAGAATCGATATTGCCATCCTTTCATCACGTTTGTCCATTTGCTGAGGGTGCCTTCGAGGGTTCCGTTTCCAGCCATGTTTTTGTTGTGTGTCCAAATTCCCCAGCAAGTTTTTTTTTTATTTCTTTTTTTTAAACACTCTTCACTAAACTATTGACCGCTTAGTTATCGATAAATAAATATGAACAAAATAAAATTAAAAATACCGAAAAAATATGCGAAGGAAAATTCAACTTTTTTTTTTGGAAATTTGTATGCGGCCGACCGACAAGACCAAAGTTAAATTTCTCACTGCACTTTTTTCTAGTATAAAAAAAAACGGGCGGCCCGAAGATAAATCACATGAGAGATTTTTGCGGCGAAAAAAGATGTTGACATTTGTGGTATGATATGGAATGTGAAACAAAGGGTGAGTGGTAAGAAGATTTGCCAGATTTTGGGTATTTTAATACTTAAGCTGTGCACACATTTCAAATTATATCATGTGTATTCTACACATTGCGATTTAGGCCGTGTGTGAATTGGGTTAAATAGTTAACACCGTGTAAAATTTTTGACACTATTGAGGTGAACAAAAAAATTTCGGCTGCATACATATATGGCTTATTGTTTCATATTTTTCTCTGCCTCTTTTCTGCCATGAAACTCCTTTTTAATAAAAAAAAAAAACACAACAAAACCATCTGCAAAAAAAATTTAACTCAAATTTAACCAGATCCCAGAGCGCAATAAATTTTTAACAGCTGAAAATTTTTATTCATCTAAATAGTGTCAAAAATTTTACACGGTGCTAACTATTTAACGCAATTCACACACGGCCTAAACAAGCAATACTTAAGCTGTGAACACAATTTGAAAATCTTTCTTGCTCATCTACACATTGCGATTGTTCATGTAATATCCTGTTTTCACTACAGTGCAAATGGAAAAAATTTCACAAACTATCTCATTTCGAATGTGAAATTTTATAGGAATTTTTTTCATGAGTCATTAAAAGTAGATGATTTGTGAAATTAACTCATTAAATTTTAAAGCCTTTTTGGTCCAAATAGTTATAAAGTATAGAAGTGAAAACTTTCAAACTTTATTAATATTTTTCGGATAAGCTTCGGTTCATGAATTTATAAAAGCTTTACAGAAATTACCAAGTATTGTATTTGATTTTTGATTTTGAAATTGAATAATCTAGCTCGGGCATTTTTCGATTTTGACATTGAATAATTTAGCTCGGACATTTTTTTGTTTTGTCAATTGAATAATCTAGCTGTTTGAACTGATAAAGTTTTTGATTTCATTATTGAATATACTAGGATGAGCGAGTCCCAACTAGCACAACAGCTTCTATAAATTGAGATCTCACAGGTTCTGCTTTGTATACAGCTTGTATTGAGCTTACTTCAGAATTTAATCGCTTATAGAAGCTCGGACTTGTTTAATAACTTCTAATAAGTTGTTTAAATACTGTTAAAGAAACTTAAACGAAGAAAGCTTGTTTTTCGGATAAGCTTGCTTAGTGAATTTATAGAGGCTTAACAGAAATGACCAAGTTTTTATTTGATTTTTGATTTTGAAATTAAATAATCTAGCTCGGGCATTTTTTTGTTTTGTCAATTGAATAATCTAGCCGGACATTTCTGCTGTTTAGGTTAGGTTAGGTTATATGGGCTGACAGTTGATTTTGTTACCGTCACACTTAGATCAATGTAGATCCCTTCCCTAATAACAATTTTGCTTCTATAATGCTTTACAAAAGCAACAATTGCATCTGTAAAGCTTTATAGAACCAAAATTGTTTGTCGGGTTGTGATACCCTGAAGTATAGTAACTTCATGAAAAAGTGTTAACCTATGAATGCTATGGTTGTTCGAGCCATTTGGAGGACTTGACAAAGTTCAGTAGGCTATTGCCTGAGAGTTCCGATAGTTCTTCTAATTCATTAAAGAAGTAGTTTCCTAAGAATTTTTTTCTAGTGCGACAGAGTGCTGGGCAGTGACAGAGGAAGTGTACAGTGTTTTCCTGTTCGTCCTCATTACCGCAGCCTCTGCATAGATCATCCGTACTAAGCCCCATTTTCTTTTTGTGGTATCCTAGTAGGTTATGTCCCGTTAAGACGCCTACTAGGGATCTTAAGGAAGGTTTACTAAGTAGTAAGATCTTATTTGATTTTTTCTCGTCGAAGTTCGGCCATAGTTTCCTGGTGTGACCGCAGGTTTCTAGGAGGTTCCATCTTTCATTGGTTTTTTGAGAAATCTTGTTGACGATATTTCGCTTTATTTCACATTGTGGGATTCTGATGTTATGGTCTATGAGAGAGGGATCAAGAACTGAGCCCTCCCTTGCAAGCTCATCCGCTTTTGATTTTTCTGCTGTTTAAACTGATAAAGTTTTTGATTTCATTATTGAATATACTAGGATGAGCGAGTGGGTAGAGTGGTGGACTACCAGCAAGCAGATACGAAGTTTTGCATGGAATACAGATTAAAAGATAAAAATCATGATAACAAATCAAATCAAAGCAAATTGAAAAAGAATATTTTTTAACATTGTTGTTTCTATAATTTCGTAAAGACTTTTATTAAAGAGCTGTACAAGCTTTTCCGAAGCTATCTGTCAAATCTCATCTCAAAGTTTCAGTAGAGCTTCGGTTAAGCTTCTTGTAGACCTTATAAGTACATTGTTATAAAGGGTCCAACTTTTATAATGTTCTCCTCTGTCCATGCTTAGCACCCCTCCTGAAGTTTAACAGAAGCTGAAATGTAGCTTCGGTAATACCTTTAAAGAAGTTAGTTGTTGTGTAGTTCTCTAGTAGATGAATTAAAAGTACTGTCCAACTAACACCTACGTTATAATGATGAAGAGAAGATTCTGGCCATGATTCAACTATTCTACTCACTTATTATATCAGACTTCATTCTTTAGTTGCAGTTATATCAAAGTGGTTTTCGATAATTTCAATTCGGTTTTTTCTTCGTCAGTGTTAAACGGTATTTTTAACATTTGATTTTGCCCCAGATAACTACTTCGATTTCAACAAAAGCTTTTATTGCATCTTGAAATTATAAATATAATAGATATTAAAAAATTAAATTTTTTGATAAAAAAAATAAATATTACCTATTTATTTGAAAAATCAATTTTTCGAAAACCTTGATTTTTAGTGTTGACAATATTTTTTTTTATTTTGGGAGGCAAGTTTTTTTTTTATTGCTGTGACCTAACTAGTTGTTAGCATCCAGTCATTTCAATACAGTCTGGTATAAAATTCAGCCTTCTTGTGTTAGTCTTATATTCATAGTCTTATTGAATGACCGATAAAAAGGTATTAAAAACTTGTTAATTACATATTTTATTTCATTAAAAGTGGTATTTGATAACTTTTAATATCTGATCAAAAGCCTTCATTTTCTACAAAAAAAGTATACATAATACCCTAACTAGATCTTTTTTTATTTGATAAATTAAGATCTAAGAAAATTTTTATAAACACTTAATTAAACCTTTTACTTCAATTAAAAATTTAACCTTTTTCTTATAATGGACTTAAGATCATAAGAAATCAAATCAAACTATCAATTATTTAACTATCGATCAAACAATCACAATAAAATTTACATTAAAGTAGGTAGGGAACAAGGGAACTGGTTCAAAAAAATAATAAAATATTATTAATTAGGTACATAGGTACTTTTTTTTTTCATTACTGACTGATTAGGTTGATTACATGAATTTCATAATAAAAAATCATTAATTTAAAATTGAGTTATACACTTAATAGCAAAATATATGTAAGGAAAAGCTATTTTTCTATTCAAATAAGTTGACATATTTTTGTTAAGGAAGTTAACTGAAGAAAAATAATCTAGATTTTTCTGAAAATTCTGAGTGGTATAGGATGCAAAACGTCTTTATAAAATTATCATGAATTAAGATCAAAGAAAAACAAAAAAAAGCTTGAGGCTGTTTTTTTTACAAAATTTGTAAGAAATACATTCAACAATGGCAATCTACCAATAAGCACTTTAACTAAAGTAATGATTGAAACTTACTTTATAATAACATATAAAGTGTTTTGGTTATAACCAGTTTCGTTGCTACAATCAAGCCTACTTAAAAATAACTTTCTATGATTTGAAAATCTTACGTTTCTATTTTCTATCTATGTCTCCATTAAAAACGGGAAATTTTAAAATTTCTATGCGATTTGACAGATTTTCAATTTTTAATGGTGACTTTAAATTTAATGGAGAGTGAATACATTTGGCCTTAATTAAAAAAAATTGTATTATATTTAATACAGAAAATAATCTTTTAAAAACAGCTATTCAATATAAATGTTTTCTAAGATGCGATTTGATGTGTTTCAGGAAATATTCAGCTCTTTTAGGCTTTATAGAAGCTTTTAAAGAAAATAAAAGATTCGATAATTAACAATTTGGGCTAAGCACTATAGAAGTAAGGACTTTGATAAGTTTAATATTTTAACCTTACAAAATGGGAGGATAATGAGAATGACTTTCTCTTTCTGCAAATAAAAATCTTTGAAGATATTTTAATGTTTTGCAATAATTATGACAGGATGTCAACATAAACTTATTATGAACAAAAGACATAAAAGATATAGGTAATTAAGGATTTTAAAACCCTTAACTTTATTTACCTTGTTATATCAATGTTTTTTTTCATAAGAAATTTTAGTAATGCAAGAATTTATAATTAAACGGTAGCAACTGTAAAAAAAAATTTGCGGTTAGACAGAAAAAAAGAACTGATAATTGTTTTCACAGTGATTGATTCATCTTAGTCTTATTGCAGACTGTTTTGCTTTTGTTAATTTTTGTTTTTTATGTTAAACTTTAAAACACTTTTTTTGTTTTGTATTTTCACATAGATACATTATGTATTGGCTAAAGGGGATTTTTATTTTTTTCTCAAAAATCAGTTCATTGTCATCTAAATTGCTTTTTGAATCGTCAAATACCTGAAAATTATAGGTACTTGTACACGTTCCTACCATTAGCTAAAAACATTTATTTACGTATTGAAGTTTAGTTTCTGGGGATCCAGTAACGTAAGGAGGTATAAATTGTTTGCACGTAATATTTTTTTGTTTCTTTTTTTTCTTTATTTCTATTATTTCTATATAGAAAAAAAAACAATACCTGTATGTTTATTTATGTTTTTAGAATAATGTATTTGCTTATTCAATTGTATAACTAAAAATATAGAGTTATTATATAGGAATAGAACTCAATTAGAGAAGGAGTTGGAAGTATTATTTAGCGGAGGTAGTCATCATTAGAACAAATTATTTCATTTTTCTAAGTCGAAGCACGAGTTTTTCTTAAAGTGGCCCATTTCAGGGGGCAATGGTTTTTTAATTTTTTTTTATTATCTCTTTTTTAACTCATATCTCTCAAATGACGTTTTTGAGGTATTGCAGTTTACTCGAAAACGGCTCTAACGATTTTGATTAAATTTAGTGTACGTAATAGTCTTATTGATTCTAACAAAACTGCGTTTTTAGTTTTTCTCAAAATATGCGGTGAACGGCGTTGCCGATTTTTGCAAAATTTAACATATTTTTAATGCATAAGTCAATTATATTTAAAATTTACAGGAAGATATTTCTTATCATTTTAAAGAAGTAAAATGTAAAACCAATTTTTTTTTAAAGTTTTTGAAAAAAAAAATTAAATTAAATTTTTTTAATTTTAAAAAATTTAATTTTTTTAATGTTTAATTTTTTTTTGATTTTTTTTTCGAAACATAAAAAAATCATATTTTTTAAACGGATATTTAAGATATCGACACTTTGAACTACAAGAGCAAGTACATGCGACTCAGTCGTGCATTTAATTTTTTTTGTAATGCAGGAAAAAAACTTAAATTTAAATTCTTTTATAAAGAACGCCGAATTTCAACATTCGGCCTTATTGCGCTTTGTCAAATTGAAATAACGCCGAGTCCCAAGTGAGAAATAAGGCCGAATGCTAGAAAAGTGAGCATAGAAGTGGACCTTAGTTAACCCGTATATTAAAATGCTAACCTTTTTTATTTTCAAAGGCATATAAGGCCCTAATTTATTAAGGCAGAATGGCCCCAATACCAATTTGGGACTTATGTTCATCCAATCGAGGTATAGGTTCCAAAAAAGTTTTTTGTCTTATGTCATGTGCCTCTTATTTTTTCATTAACAGATTAGTCTCAAGAAGGTACAAAAACATGTCGCACATGTTCTTACATGAGAATTTTTGGAACCCAAACGCGAAGCGGAAAAAAATTTTGCCCACGGGAGAATCAATTTTGAGGTGTGAAAATAAAAATTCGCGCGAATTTATTTTTCGCTTCGCGTTTGCCAAGTTATAACACAAACATATCTTTGTTGTTTGGTATACACATAAATAAAACAATAAAACCCAGGACTTAGGTTTATAGACAGTGAAATATGTTTGGAGGCTGGGAGCATGCTGCTCTGCTGCAATCCAAGGGGATACACTATTGAATCGGCTTATTTGCCAATTAGGTGGGACATAAGTGCAAAATCGAATTATGTAACTATCCCAAATACAGTTATCCAGTTGGGAGATAATTTTATAATTTGTAAATTCTTTGTAAGTGAGACATAACGCCCATCCTTTATTTGTGGGTCTTTTGTCCAACCTGAGTTTGATATAAGCCCCACATTTAATTTGGAACTTATGTGGCACTCAAGCGGGACGTAAGCCCCACAAATAAATAGTGGCTGTTATTCCATGGGCCTTATGTCCCTGTGCCACAAATATGGCATTTCAATACCAAACTGACTGCAGGTGGTTACATAGAAATTTTTCCTAAGCTCCACTTAGCAGGATTTGCCTCCGCTCGGCGTTATTTCACGGCACCACGGTAAGAAACTCCTTTTTACATTTATTTGATGAACTCCACGAAAAGAAACCAAATGTTCCTTAATTTACTTCGTAAGGACACTCATCTTTTCCACTCCCTGAGCACATAAAGATCATTTAAGAAGCTGAAAGAATACCAGCCTAAGTTCATTGTCTGAGTACAGGACTAGAAAAAATTAGAACCAAGACTAAAATAATTTTCTTTAATCATAATAAATAAGTTTGAGATATTTTTTTTTTGTAGTTTAAAAATTAAAATTTGTTCAATGTTAAAGTTGTTCTAATTTTTATGTTGGTTTTTTGTTATTAATTTTGTTTTGAGCTTCTATATAACTTTTCTTGTAGAAATCATAAAATCCATAGAAAATGACAGCAATTGATGTAATATATACAGCTAACAGCAGTTCAGGAATTTTGCAACCATTCATCTTGGTAACAACAACTTGTAGCAGGACAATAGTAAACTGGACCATTTGCATTGTTGTTATGGCTTTCTTGAACGGAGTTAATTTGGCAACAACGTTCCTGGGAAGAACTGCAGCCATGAGATAGTAAGTGTACATGACAATATGAACACAGCAGTTTATGAATAGAGGGAACATTGCTGAACTTGCTAAAAAATACAGAAAAAAAAAACAAAATAGTTAAAATATTGTCATAAATTCTAGTACATTCTTATTAACCAGCTGTCAAAAGTTTTGTTAGTTGGCCAATCAGAGGTTAGAATATTTTGGTATACCTTTTTGAATACTTACTTCTATAAACTGTACCGAAGCTGTATGACATAAATACCATTGAAGAGTGATGGAAAACATGTAGAAAAGTAACTTGGCTTTGTTTTTTCCTCAAAACAAAAACTATAGTTTCAGTTAATTCAGTTACTTTAAGCCAAAAAACAAAATTTGTAATGTGATCGAAATCTATTTCAACTTTTATTCCTAACCCATCAACATCAACACATGCTCCGTAGTCAAAAGATGGAAGATCAATTAAATATATCTAAAAATTAAACAAAATAGTAAATAAAGTGTCTACAAATTAAAGGGAATTGGTATATTATAATCTTACCCGAGTACAAAGATAAATGCAAGCTATAATTTGATAAATGTTGTACCATATTATGAAGTTTTTTAATTGGAAGGCTGGCCTTGATTTCATATAGCTGAAAAAAAATTGAAAAAAAATTTAATTAAATATCTAATAAAAATATATCCTTCCATGCACTCAAAGTGCGAAAGACAGCACTGGCTTAAAATATCCACTTTTCAGAAGACTTATGTCATTTCCCTCCACTCCACCCTTTTTGTACTTATTTTTGCACTTTTTGTGATTTTAGGCTTAGGAGGTGATGTAGGCTTATGTCGAAATGGCATGTGAGAGTAAGCGTAAACATACAGCCTTATAGGACATATAATGCGCATATGCGTGCTGCTTTCAACTTTCGCTAAGCATATGCCTTGCGCTCTGAACCGTATGGATAGGATACAAATATGTTGTAGAATGTAGATGAGATTGAAATAATCGATTTAAAAGTAAAAAATTGGGGATAAAAGTTTAAAAAACCACATTAAATACTATTTTTGTCAAGATTGTGGATTACAATACAAAAAATGGCTGATAAAATAAAGTGTCAGAATTGATTCCTTATCAAATATACTGAAGTCCATATGTTTTAATGCTTTCTAGTTTTTGAGAAAATTGAAAAAATAAAAAAATTCTTTTTTATTAGACCAACTCGAGATCTTACTTCTGGTTCCACGAAATTTTATTTTGTAAACTATCCATATTTATTAATGTTGTTGTTGATGCAGCGCCTCATTATATTGAATATCGGATATGTTTTTTGATGGTGGCAAAAATATCGAAAACAGCCATAAAAATTATAATCTGATAAATTATATTTTTCAATTTTCTCAAAAACTAGAAAGCATTAAAACATATGGACTTCAGTATTTGATAAGGAATCAATTGTGACACTTTTTTTTCAGCCATTTTTTGTATTGTAATCCACAATCTTGACAAAAATAGTATTTAATGTGGTTTTTTAAACTTTTATCCCCAATTTTTTACTTTTAAATCGATTATTTCAAAAACATTTGATTGAAATAACCTAACTTTAAAATTAGAATGAAGTGTACAGTTCTAGCTTTTGAAAAAGGTATCATTCATAATTGTAAGTGTTGCCATTGTTTTTTAATATTTTTTTTATTTTATTTATTTAAAGTCATTTTTTAGAAAATTGCCATTCCCGCCTAAACGGAGCCAGATAGACCACCGCTCCCATAGTAAAAAATGATCGTATTTAACTGCTCTACAAATTACCCTTATCAAATCTCGGCGCCCAAGATATAGTACCCTCCCCCATTTTTCCTTCACTTGTTTTGGTACGATCTTTTTTAAATTTTTTTTTTTCTTTTATCAATTTAAGAAGAATTGAGCAATATAAAAGCACAGTTTTTATAGTAAATTTGATAATTAATACGATAAAAATAATTTTAATAGTTATAAAAAACAGTAAAACATAGTTTTAAGGCTTTTTTGCCAGCATTTATCAGTAATTTCGACTTCTAACCCCTGGGAATCAGTCAAAAATATTTTTTTTTGAAAAAAGAAAAATTGAAGCAAGTAGACCTATTGAAACTCAATACTTTTTACTCAAACAGCTTTTCGATTAAAAAATTATTTAAGCTTTAAAAAAATTAAAAACTAATGCGCGCAACCCCTAAACATCATCGAAAAATTCTGAAATAAATAGGGTGGCATTATTTTGTGCCGAGAAAACAAGTTATCGGTAGAGCAAATCAAAATAATGAAAAATAAATTTTTTGGTCCACCCTAGTCAAAGTATTCTTTTACACAAAGGATACAGCTATTAACTCATTAGACTTAAGGTTTTCCAAATAAATGATCACACAACATTTTTAAAGATCAATTTTCTTTAAGTAATTTTAACACATGCCAGCTCCTCTCATATTCAGGGTATCCCACAGTCACCGCCCCAAAATGAAAACCATGGATTCCTGAGGTCATTTTAAGTCGAAAAACTTAAGAGGTAATTTTCTCGTTTTCGTCCCGTTTTCGAGTTACCACGGTTTTTATGATTTTTGTTCTTTTTTCCCTTATCTGGCTTTATCTTTGCCAAACTACGTTTTATTCGAAAGATTTTTTTTACAACCAATCAAGAATTCATTACAGTTTTAGTTTGTCTTTAAACTTTTTTTTCTGCGGACCGTTTCTCCACAATTTTGCATCAAACACAATTTTCTTTGTTTTTTAAGTTGTTTTTTTAAACTTTCGTATCATTTAAGTCAAAAAAACACGTTAATGAGTATCAATTTTGTGTGCTTTTTATTAAAGCCCAGTTTATTTTCATAAAAAAGGCTACTGAAAGTAATTAAAAAAAATAAACAAACTGAGTGAATTAAAAAAAAAAATGGTTTTTAAATACAAAATTAATTTAAATGAATCAAAACTTTTTCTGAGCTTTATCTATTTTTGTTCTTTTCTTAACCACAATAACTCAGAAAAAGTTTTTAATTAATTTAAATTAATTTTTTATTTACAAATTATTTGTTTTTTTAATTCAATCAGTTTGTGGTGAGCGTAGCATTTCCAAATTGAAAACTATCTACGGTCTACCATTACACAAAAACGATAAACGGGATTGGATTTGATATCAATTAAAAAAAAAGGTTAGCGATACAATAAATTCGTCTGAAATAATTAAAGATTTTGCAGAACAAAAAGTGTGAAGAAGATATACTAGCCTATGTTCTGCATTTCACTTTTTGCGAATTCACATGCTCTGCATTTCACTGATTTACATTTCCTGATCGATTTCAAACCAATTTGTTTTTGTACGCGAAATTGGTGCCTTTGTCAAAGAATCTGCAATTTTTGGTCAAAATATTTGATAGAATTGCGAAATATTTGCGATTTAATCTGAATTTTTTATTTTTAAAGATAGAATTATTATAACTTTTTTTGTTCTTTAATTAATTTAATTACTGTCTTGTGTTTTTAGGAAATTATTTTTGTTAATATACAATATCTTACCTAATTAAAAATTTGTTAATTTATAATTTAAAGTGGCTTACAAAAGTATCTAAGAAAATCCTGTGTAAATTTTAAGTCGATCGGTCCAGCGTTTAAAGTTTTGACAACCATTTAAAGTATGTTTAGACATCTTTAGTGTCTTTACAAATACCCTTTTATCTCCGAAACGGAAGAATGTGAAATTTTCGGACAATATTCTTAAATATTATAATCATAACATTTTTGTATACATACACTCAGTCACAAAAGTAAGTATACACCCCTAACTTTGTTTAACCAAGACCTCAAAAAAAAGAATCTAACACATTTTCGAAAAAAAAATTAAATGTGGTTTTATTTCATTAATCATTGCCTACATATTTACAAAAAAAGAATTGGTCAAATAATCAATACTAAATGAAAAAGTGACAAAAAATTAAACACAGTACAAAATTTCGCATTACAAAAGTAAGTATACAGAGAAGAAAAAACTATGAAAATCGATGTTAAAAGTATAAATATCTAAATTTTTTTGGGAATTAATATATTTTAGGCTACCCCCTAGACTTGACGAGGTCAAACTCACTTGAAGGCATTGATTTTACTAGATTTTTTGCAACTTTTGGGCCGAATCTTTTCCACTCTTCCTAAAAGACTCGTTTCAGCTAATCCTTTGAATGCTTCCTTACTTTTCTCACCAAATGGTCCAACAGATGCTAAATAGTATCCAATTCGAGTGACTGGGGGACGTTTGGATCTGGTTTTGAAAGTTTTTGATCAAAAATTCACTCAAAAATACCGAGTTCTACCATACCATAAATCACTGCCGTTTTTACCAGTACCTTCCTTTCTTTTCGGATCTACTTCTTTTATCGGTTTTCTAGAAATATTGCCACATCCATAACTCATATACACGTAAGACAAAGTGTACTGCTCAGATGGACCTGGTAAAATTTGGAGAAAGATACAAAAGTAACAAAATCCCATCAAAAAGCTTTTACTGGTAAAAACGGCAGTGATTCGTTTATGGTATGGGGGTTTTTGCTTATAGCTTTTGGTGTGGGTTATTTGGTCTCCTTGAGGAAACAATGGATGGGTATTGTTTTTTAGATATTTTATAGACAAACCTGCACCAGAGTGTCGAATAATTAGGCTAAGATGGATTGATTTTCTTCAATAAAGGTAACGGCCCTGAGCAAAACTCGGTATTTTTGAGTGAATTTTTGATCAAAAACTTTCAAAACCAGATCCAAACGTCCCCCAGTCACTCGATTTGGATACTATTTAGCATCTGTTGGGCCATTTGGTGAGAAAAGTAAGGAAGCATTCAAAGGATTAGCTTAAACGAGTCTTTTAGGAAGAGTGGAAAAGATTCGGCCCAAAAGTTGCAAAAAATCTAGTAAAATCAATGCCTTCAAGTGAGTTTGACCTCGTCAAGTCTAGGGGGTAGCCTAAAATATATTAATTCCCAAAAAAAATTTAGATAGTTTTACTTTCAACATCGATTTTCATAGTTTTTTCTTCTCTGTATACTTACTTTTGTAATGCGAAATTTTGTACTGTGTTTAATTTTTTGTCACTTTTTCATTTAGTATTGATTATTTGACAAATTTTTTTTTGTAAATATGTAGGCAATGATTAATGAAATAAAACCACATTTAAATTTTTTTCGAAAATGTGTTAGATTCTTTTTTTTGAGGTCTTGGTTAAACAAAGTTAGGGGTGTATACTTACTTTTGTGACTGAGTGTATATGACTTTTTTCAAGATTACAAGTGGATAACCCCTAAAAGTGTGATTTTAAAGGGCGGCAAATAATACTTTTTCCCAGAGCGGCAAAAAAGCTGGATCGGGAACTGGTATTAGCTGATTTTGCATCATAGCAGGCTACAACTATTGTGGATGGACGGATGTCAATTGAAAGCCATAAACAAATCTCACCAAAGAATAACCTATAAAATAACCCCGTTTAATTGGAGGTGGTAAATCAAAGTTTACATTTCTCACACGATTAAAACAAAAAAGAATTTTTAAATCCATATGGAAAAATCATCAAATGTAAACTACTCGTGAATATGAGTAGAAGATGATCTAGTACATTTATTTCTACTTACATATACTCTTCTAAACAAATAGCAAGATGGAATTACATTGAATTCCATTGAAAGTGAGTTCCATTGAAAATTATAATTTTGTAAGGACTACCAATGCACGATTAGTTATTAACTTAAGTAAATAATCTTAAAAATCGTTTTATAAATAAGACTGTGTATAACTATTCCCCTTTTGAGAGATGTTTTAGTGAATTGAACGCAGTTTATGCAATTTGAAAGTTCTATTCAGTTATAAATTAATACAAATTTAAAATTGCTAAAACGAAAAACATTATAAAATGCAAGAAATTATGAATAAAATTATTTGTAAACAACTGCATTTAGTAAATTTGTTTGTTTAAAAAAAAAAAATTAATTCAAAAGTATAAATTTTTGCATTATTCAACAATTGTGATTTTAAGAATTTTTGCGGCTCGGATCAATTTTTTTGTACGATGCCTTCCTCAACAAAAATGTGAACTCTAGACACTGCATTAATAAAATTAATCCATCTATTCAAGTTGAAGTTCACTATGGTTTTATTGTTAGTCAGTATTTTACTGACTAAAAACTTTGTTCGGTGAACAACAACAAACATTTACTTTTATTTATTATTAATTAAAAAAAAAATGTCTCTGTAAACCAACAAATAAAAAACTTTTGTTTATCCTTAGCAATCATTTGTTGTTGTTTCCGGTGCAAAATTTTACTAAGCTAAGTACAAAGTTACCAATAAAACACGGATATTGTTATCAGAAAACAAAACACCGTTAATTTATGACATAAATTAATAATAATAATTGTCACTTTAGTTTTTCTTACCTGGGTCCAATTTTCAAAACAATAAGCAAATAAGATGTTATCACCAAAATGTTGGAAAGTCCAAAATCAATTCGAGTATCGAGTTCTGCATGAAAAATATTTTTTTTGAAATTTTTGGTTGAATCAAAAAATTAAAATACTGACCAATTGTATTAGCCATTGTTGTTTCCGGAAGAGGGATTTGTACATTTCTAGCATTCATTTTTTTACTATTCTTTTTATTAGATTTATTATTTCCACTCAAAAATTGTATATATATTAAATAAAATAAAAACTATTTTGTTAAAAGCACTTAATTTTGTTAACTGCGGCAACAAAATAACTCCTGATAAGAGTCAAGAACTTTCACGACTGAAATTTTGCAAAATACGTGAACTCTAATTTATAAGAAAGGAACTTAAGAATTTGTTTTTTGTTTTTGAAATGCGAATAATAAATTAGGCAAAATTTATTATTTTTAAGTACAAAGGTATTCTGAATTTGTACTAGACATGATACCTTATTTGTTGAATATTAAGTATTGAAAGTTTTAATAAATATTGATCGATTCATTTCAAATTACTTGTAAAATTGTCGCTCTTGTCTGGTTAAAGTTTCTTCAGACTACTACAAAAATGTTTACAAATCCCACAAGTGGAAGGAGTATCGTGGAAGAATTATGATCCCCTCGAATAGGGGAATTATTAGAGAGAAAAGAATTAGATTTATCCTTTTGAACCTTGACGGTGCTTTTATGCAGAATAACGCATTATAGTCAGTTTTATGGGATTGTATATTTTCGCTTACTGCTTACTCTCCCACACGGTTTTTATATTTTTAACATTCGTAAGTTCCTGCAAAGTATAGTCGGACCCTTAGGAAAGTAATAAGCTAGTACACACTTCTATGAAAACATTTTCTGAATTCTCAAGACGTTTAGGGAAAGTTTTGAATACTCACTTCTCCATTGCATGGTAGGTAATCAGAAGAAAAGGTCGACTACACTTTTTTTAATGTAAATTTATTAAAAAATCCACTTCGTTTCATTTTTTTTATTGACTTTTTATTGAGTAATTATTATTCAATTTATCTTCTTCAATTTTTGACTTTTCAGCTTGCTTTTTAATATAACTTTTTTGATAAAAATTATAAAATTCATAGAAAATTACCATTATCATAAAACAATACAAAGCAAGTAATCCATTTGGGAATTTACAACCTAAACATAGTGCAATAACTACTTGTGCCAGTACAATTGTAAATTGAACCATTTGAATTATTGTAATGCTCTTTTTGAGTGGAATAAGTTTTTTGATGACTTCGCTTGGAAGTGTGGCAGCCATTAGATAGTAAGTGTACATGATTAAATGGACGAATGAGTTGATATAGAGAGGGAAGAAGGCCGCACTATCTGAAATGTAATAAAAAAAAAAACAATTAGTCAATGTTACTATCTAACCCCTCCTACAAAATATATGTAATTTGTAAAATATGCATTGAAAAAACGTTTCCACGATAAAAAGATCCTTTCTATCTGACCTTTCTCAGAATTGCAAGTTCTTTTCTTGAATAATTAAAAAAAAAAAATAAAACAGATCTGTTGCAAAGAAAAAGTAGCTAATATACTCTTTTTTGAGACCAATGCATTTTTACTTACTCTTTAGAATGATATAGGTACGGTGACCATATTTCTAGAAGCGAAACCCGGGACAGATACAAAATTCCTTGGATCGTTTAGAAAATATTGATTTTTCAAAAAAAAAAAAAAAATAATAAAAATTGAATTTTTTTTAAATGAGATTTCATGATTTTTCCATGATTTTTTAAACGATTTGATGGGAGCATTTTCGTTGAAATCATTTAAACCGTTTACAAAATCAAGGAAAGGAAAAAAGGATTTATAATAGGTTCTGTTAATAACTTCTAAAAAAATATTTTTTCAATCAAAATCGGGAGAGCTGTTTTTTAACATTTTTAATTATTTCAAATGATTTTGAAATTGTATCATCTTTATTAAACTTTTAACATATGCTTAAATGTTTTGAAGTTAAGCTGGGTTCTTTACTCTTTCATATGATGTTCATTATTCGAAAAAAACTTTTCCTGATATAGCTTTTCAACTTGAGAAATACAAGCTGGAACTAAATAATTGACAAAAAATTTTAAAAACTATAGCTTGAGGTGAAACGAAAATTTTCATATAAAACTAGTACAAGGAAATACACAAATTTAGCTTTTCGTTACACATTTACGCAGCTTTACCAACGATATTCTTAACTGTGTGTGTTGGAGAGTTTTCAATCGTTTTTGTCACTGACATTTAACTGTCCAAGTAATTTTTTCTTGCTCCAAAAGAGTTTTTTTGACTTAGGAAACTTTCGTTTTGCTACAGCAGCGTACTAGGCTTAATGTTTTTATCGGAAAAATTAGAAAAACTTTTGATTTTTAACCGACCAACCACTGTTTTTTGTTGTTTTCCGTACAAAGTTTTTAAAATTTTGAACCAAAAAATCAGAAAATGTGCAAATACGGGACAATCACGGGACAAATTACAAAATACGGGCCACTTATACGTCCCGAGTTTCTTAAATAAAAACCAGGGACAAGCTGTTAAAATACGGGACAGTCCCGGGTAAACCGGGACGGATGGTCAGCGTAGGTATAGGGCAATCAAAACCAAGATTACGATTATGGAGAATTCCAAAAAAGTGGGTCTCGCAATTCCGTCCGTACGTCTGTACATCTGTGCGTCCATCTGTACACATTTCCACTGCCTTACGGGTGGATGGATTTTCTTCAAATTTGGTACAGATGATTTTTATGATATTCTGAAAGTTGGCTATTTTTTTTTTTTATAGGTATCTCGTTTAGAAAGTGTACCTCAAATACAAATTTTTCAATTTATACCAAACAACTCGAAAACGGCTGTAACAATTTTGATAAAACTTTGCAGACGTAATATTCAAAGCAATTGCCATAAAACTGCATTATTATTTTTTCCAAAAAAAGTCAAATAAAAAATATTTTTTTTCATTTACAAAAATTTTGCCCTAAATGTCGGCTCTTCCAACATCAACACAATTTCTTTAAAATTTATATAGAGGCAGTTCTTAAAATCTACATGTAAACTAACAGAAAATTGTTTTGAACTGCTAAAGCAAGTACGTGCGACCCAGTCGTACATTTTATTTCTCTTCTGAATGGCCGATATAGCCGAGATTTAGCTCTGGTTTAATAAGCACATACACATTGCTTAGCAGTTGGTACGTAAAACTTTCAATAGTTTTCGATATCTACTGTACCTTACTTCGTTACACATGCAAGTCGTGAAACACTCAAATCTTTTTAGTATAACACTTTTGTACTTGCCTGTAAACTTGCATGAACATTTTGACAACAGTTCAAAAGGATATTATTTCTATCAACCTATACAATTTTTACAAGCTTGCATGCAAATAGCCTGCTAGCCTTGTAACATCAAACTTGCATACCAGAACTTGAACGGGTATAGCTTCAGGGTAAAGGCATAAAGGCACATATCGATACATGCAATTTAAAGTTGCAGACAAAATTTGCTGCCATAAGTACAAGTTCTAGAATGCAAGAAGCTTATAAACTTGAAAATTCGTATTTGGCATATGGGACACCACTTTCTACCCAACTTGCTTGCAAGTTCTAATTTTTCAACCAATTTTGTTTTATTTGATACAGACTGTCAACTTACTAGCTTCTGTACTGGCCACAAAACTAGCACGCAAGTTCAATGGATATGAATACTGTTTGTAAGATAGTAGTTTGACAGTGTAGTGATAGGTTGCAAAACTTGCAAGTTTGTAAGCAATTAAATGCCCACTTATAGAAAATTTACCTTTTGCTATACTCTGTTTTTTTTTTTTTTTAATTTGCGATGGCAACTATTAATAAAAGTTAGTTGCTGTCTTAAAAAGTTGACATGTCTTAAATATCTGATCTCTGTGAAATAGTGAATACAATGTTAACATAAACGTCTACTTACTTGAATATGAATGGTTCATATGATATGCCATAAAAACCGTTGAACAATGATGAAAGACATGCAAAAATGATACTTGTCTGTATTTTTTACGCAAAACAAAAACTAATGTTTCAGTGAATTCAGAAACTTTCAGACAAAACAGTACAAAAGCAACATGATGGTAATCTTTGTCTTCAGTGCTTCCGGGTGTGACAACAACACATTTCCAAAAATGTGTCACTGGTAGATTAATAGTAAAACTCTGCAAAAAAAATGAAACAAATTTTGAGTT
Organism: Episyrphus balteatus; assembly: GCF_945859705.1. Classification (NCBI taxonomy): domain Eukaryota; kingdom Metazoa; phylum Arthropoda; class Insecta; order Diptera; family Syrphidae; genus Episyrphus; species Episyrphus balteatus. The sequence goes on from NC_079134.1 coordinate 172,714,433, forward strand.
CAGAAAACTTAGATTAGACTACCTCAAAAATTTCAGAAAATGTACCTATTCAAAATTTGTTATTTAAGATTTTCCGAGGTATTCAGAAATTTTTCTAAATTTTCTTACTCCAATTTATTCATTCTCCATTATATTTAAAGTCCCCTTCAAAAATTAGAAAACTGTCGAATCCAATGGAAATTTTAAAATTTCCTATTTTAAATGACGATGACGACTTTAAATTTAATGGAGTGTGAATAAATTGGAGCTTAATAAATTTTTAGATTTCAAACACAAACTTACCTTAAAAATTAAATACGCACAGGTAATTATTTGAAAAATATTATAGAAAACAATAAAGGTTTTCAAATGAAAAGCAGGTCTAGATTTCATGTAACTAGAAAAAAAAGAAGAAAATCTCTGAAACATTAGTTTGTCATTATTAAAGCAGAATTCAAAAATTCATCCAGTTCCAGAAAAGTCTAAATGAAAAAGCAGGCCAAAATCCAAAATAGTTATCCGAATTCTGACTATTAAAATAATTAAAAAATAGTTAAAAATGACTGTGTGCTAGTGAATATTATGGATTTGGATTTATTTTTCATATTTCAATTTCTTTACATCTAGAGATGTATTTTTTAAACTAGTGAATAATATGGCCGTTACAGTGATGTTATCTTACCTTGGTGCAATTTTTAAAACTGCCAGCAAATAAGATGCAACAATTACAGATGAAGACCAAAAACCAATTCTTAATTGGTTATAATTTGTTATAGTTTCAATCACTGTAAAAATTATGTTTGATTATTTTTTTTGACACGATAACACAAAACTGAAAAGAAAAACTAACCATCCTGATCGGTCAATCTTAACTCCATCTTCAGATTTTTCTTCTTATAAAATACTTTTTAAAAATTATAAATTTTTGTCCACTTGTAATCATTCGATTTTTATTAAAAAAAAAAAAAACGATGCTTACAACTTTAGAACTTGTTTGTGTTTAACTTAAATTTCAAAGGAACATATTAATTTTATAGTTTCAGTACTGACTCTAACAGTGGTCTTGAAAAATGTCAAAATCACATACAAATCCTTGCTTTATAAAACCTACAAATTTATGCTGGTGAATGACGTTATACAAAATATAAATCATAATTTTAATTTCAACATCATCGCTACTTGAGAATTCAACTTTATTTATTTTAACTGTTAACATTTAACAGTTCTACAGTTGAAAAATTTTTACTCAAGTGAGTAAAATTGAAATTTTAAAAATAAGATCTTCTTTAATATCAATAAACTTGATTGTTGGCTCTTAAACTGCAACCTTCGAAATGAAAAGAGAGAGTCTTAACTAAAGTTCAGAACTATTCTGGGCTTCTGATTCTGACTTTAAACAAAATAAGGTGTAAGACATTAGGGGTAATCATGATGAAACGGTGTAAACCTGAAAAAATGGTAATTGATGTGGTAAGCCAACTGTCAAACTCATACAAAATTTTGACAGGTTTACCCAGAGTTTACACTGTTTCATGAATACCCCTATTTACATTTATCTGCATAAATGCAAAGAAAAACGTACGTAATAATGAGGGGTAGATATGTTTGTTTCAAATACTTTTCCTATGATCTACTTACTGCATTCATAACGATATATATGCATTTCGATCTACTTTCTCTTTCAACAACTGTAACTCATTTTTAAACTGTGTCTACTTATTTTGTAGATTTGAAAGTCCAGCACCATCAAAATTCACCATAAATGCATAATACTTAATTAGAATTGAGAAGTAACGCAAGAATGTTGCACTTTGTAGTCAATAATTGCTGAGGTAGATCAGGAAATCATTGAAGATTCACAAAAATTATAATAGCAAATTAAAAATCCGAGGAAAAAAAATTAAAACACAACCAAAAGTGATTACTGCACATACAAAATCTGTTGCTGATTGGTAGGTAGGTATATCGCATTTGTATTGCAAATTTTGTCTACGAACTACGAATGCACAAAGTTCATGAAAAAAGGGTTCTTGAATTGAATATTAGACGTGCAATTCGCATTGCTTGATTTTATTAGACTATTTGTAGATTTTGAAAGTGATAAAGTAAAAAGAAATAAAATTTATAAAAATTATAAAGCTCTTACTCATAAGTTTAATTTTAAATAATTCCTAAGCTATAGGTAACGATTTGTTTTTAATTTAAATTATCTTAAGAGGTTTACAAAATTGATGGGTTTTTTTTTATATGTGAACGTATATGAAGTACGAGCAGCGTTACCAAAGTCAATTTATGGCATTTTATTGCCAAACGGACTTTTTAATCATTTCATTCACTTTTTAAAAAATTTATCAAAATTTGGCTATTTAAGTTTTGAAACTTATGTCGTTTTCGATTGGCTCTCCGGAATCGTCCGGAATCATTCAGAAGCCTTCTGATAGTGTTCTATTCGCACGAATTTGACAGCTAGAACGCTTCTGAGAAGAGAAATTCTCTTCTCGATTTCAAATCAGAATTCAAATCGGAATTCACTCACATGTCAAAAAAAAAACACTCAATCAATGTTTTTTGTTTTTGATTCAACAATTTATTGTTTTCTGAAATTTAAATTATTTAAAAATCAAAAATTGATACAATAATGGATAAATTACCACTTTCTTCGAACATTAGTTTATAATTTTTCAACTCTAACGTCATGATTTTGATTTGCAAGAAAAAAAAAAAAAATTGATGTCTTATCCGAAGTACCACAAGGGAGCCATATTGGACCACTTTTATTTATTCTGTTTCTGAGTGACATTTCTAAGGATGTTTCTTAATGTAGAATTCTATAAACGTGGCTCTGTTTTGGAGATTTTTCTCTTGTAATTGTTTTGGTTGTTTATTTGATTTGAAAATTCTCTAAAACCAAAATTAAAAATAACTGGTTCTTAAATTAAACATACATTAAAAATATTGTATTAAAAATGTTACATTGTATTAAAAATGTTACTGTAGCAACAACCTCTGATAGCGTCGCTAACTTCCAAGTTAGGTTTACAGAACAATAAATGATTCAAGAACCCTTAAACTTTTTCAAAATAAACACAATGGTGGGAAACTCTATTCGAATTTGAAAGGAATTAAAAAAAAAATAGAGTAGGTAAATCTTAGCACCTTTTTCGGCAGAAAAAAGCCTTTTCTTGTCCAAAACACTTAAAAAATCATATTAAAAAAAAATAGTATTTAGGAGGTTTTTTGTATATAATCTTTTTGGGCTTATTTAGGTTAGGTTAGGTTAGGTAGCAGTGGTTGTCAGGCAAGTGACCCGACACACTTAGACCCTTATGGATCCATTGTGATACCACAAAAGACTAGCAAGTTGGAGCTCACTAGCCGAACCACTCGGAGCTTCTTATGAATGAAGATAGACTTTTAACGTCCGTTTTCACTAGATCGCTAGTGTATGCATAGAAGAATTCTCCTAGATGGAGTTTTCTTCGACTCGAAAGAGCAGGGCAGGTGCACAGAAGATGTTGAACAGTTTCCTCTTCTTCTTCATCCATGCAACTTCTGCAGAAATCGTTAGAGAACACGCCCATTCTTTTTGCGTGTCTACCTATTAGACAGTGTCCTGTAAGAACACTTATGGTGGAGCTAATATGTATTCTGTTTAAATTCAACAAACCCTTTGAACGTTTCAAGTCTATACAAGGCCATATTTGTTTAGTAGCTAGGCAAGTATTACTCTGAGTCCATCTGAGGTTGGTTTTCTTTAAAGCGTCCTGCTCTAGCATAAGTTTGCATGTAGCTATAGGTGTACCTATATTGTTCCTTTCTGGTTGTAGAGGAGTGATTGTTTGGCAAGTTCGTCTGCCCTGCAATTGCCTGGAATGTCACTATGTCCCGGTACCCATACGAGGTGAATGTTAAACTGCTCAGACATCTCCCTTAGAGATGTTTGACAGTCGAGGACCGTGATTGAATTTGTAGTGACAGAGGCAAGAGATTTAATAGTTGCTTGGCTGTCCAAGAAGATCCGAATATCCGTGTTGGATATTACGTTTTCTCCTTAATCGCCAGAATTTCTGCTTGGAACACGCTACATTGGTCTGGTAGGCGGAAGAAAAGACTGAGATTCAGTTTTTCTGAGAATATACCACTTCCTACACCTTCGTTGGTTTTTAAACCGTCAGTATAGAAGTGTAAAGAGTCATTGTCCAGAGTGCTAAGGTCCTCCCATTCAGTTCTGGAGAGAATAGAGTTCTGGAAATTATTATCGAACACTAATTGAGGTGTAGTATAGTCTAAACGATCTGGAATGAATCCGAAGTTTGTTTAGAATGTTAGTGTGGCCAATATGATTACTGGTCCACTGAAGGGTCGCTTTTAGACGAGTAGCTGAGCTTGCTGCTACTTGTTTCCTGAAAATGTCTACTTTGGACTTTGATAAGCTTGTTTAAGTTTATCGCTTTGTCCAGTGCAGTCCACCAAACTTCCATCCTGCATGTAAGTATTGGTCTTATGACCGATAGCCAGTGTGCAATGTTAGGAGAAAAGCCCCATTTGCCACCAATGGCTTTTTTGCATGAAAAGGATGCCACATTGGCTTTCTTAACCTTTTCTTCAATATTGAGCTTCCAGGTCAGTTTTTTTTATCAAAAATGAGTCCTAGATATTTAGCTTGATCGGATAGAGTAAGTGTTTGGGCTTATTTAAGAAAGTCGTTAATTTTTGATATTTCTATCAGGATAGTAAAAGTGGAGTTAGCTGTTTTACACTCTAAGCCCACGACATATGAAAGCTAGTAACGCCACTGTTGCCATTATTGACATTATTGTTTGATAAATACTCACCGTCACTGGTGGTTGCAGCAATCTTTATTCGCAAATGAAAAAAAAAAAAATACAATGTATGACCCTCGCTTTATCTAACAGCAAGTGAACTTTATAATTATTAAACAAAAAATTCCAAGCGAATTTTTTAAATGATTATAATTAAAAATCAATATAATTATTAAAATTGTTAACATAATAAAGTTATAGCTAAATAATTACTTTTTTTCAACTATAATTTAAGCTCATATAAAAGAAACTTAAAGCTATAAAATTGGCAGTATTTTATATTTATTCCAACTATTATTCATAATAATTTTTTTTTTTTTTAATTTCAATTAAAAAATCTTCAAGTCGTCAAAAAAAAACACCCTTTTTTAACCCTATTTGATAATCGATACCCCATTATACAAATGTAATACTCTCTTCCTCATTCAAACTTCAAACAGCTTGTGTGTAGATTTGCCCTTACAGTTGCCAATTGCGTTAAATGAACCTTGTCTTATTGAATATATCAATTTCATTGCATTTGTGTTTTTTTTTTAATTTTTTTTTTTTGTTTAGATTCCAGAATTATGAACATTTATGAACGAAAATGTTAATTTTTCGAATACATCGTCTTGTGTTTTGACGATATAAGCAATTTATTTGTACTTGGCTAGGCTGCTCGATAGGAGGTCTGTTGCAGAAGATCAAAAACAAAATCAGATCTGAAAAGGACCAAAAGGTTTCTAACCTCACATTGTGATTAGCGCCGTGAATTCTATTTTTAAGATTTAACAATTTTTCGTCATCATGTCGTTGCATACATTTTTGGGTGTGTTCTCGGAAGAAAGTGGTTAGTGTTTTGATTGTGATCCTTGTATTATTTAAATTTTGAACTAAAAAAAAAATCACAATGAATAATTTGGTTTTGTTTTCTAGAAGTCAAAGTAAATGATCGATTTGGATTGGGTTCCCCCATCCCAATGATGGTTATTATTTCATTGTACCTTTTAATCGTGTTAAAACTTGGACCCAGGTAATAATTATATCATTTTATGATGTAAAGTTATAGTATAGGTCAGTGCATAGAAATATATTTTTTGAATTGTAATCATTCATTTTATGTTATTCAGAAAGTCGAAACTACTTCATATTTCTTCAAACCTTTGGAATAGTATAAAAGAATAAATTTTTAACGATTTTTTTCCAAAATACAGTCGACTCCCTCTTAGTCGAATATCCCTCAAAGTCAAACTTTTTCACAATTTTAAAGAAAAAATATTAAATAAATTCCTCTAACTCGAACCGATTTTGAAGTCTCGTGGAAGTTCGACTTAGAGGGAGTCGACTGTATTTGTTTTTTTGCTAGTTTTGTCATTGAACAACAATAAAATAAAAAAAAAATAAAACAAAATTCACGACAGGGTTGCACATACTTGCTCTTATGGAAAAAGCTGCTAAGAATTCAAAAGTTTTGTATATAAAAACTCATTAATGAATGTTTAATATCAAAAGATATTTAACAAAAACTAAAAAAAAAATAATATAAAATTTGTAAAATTTACAGAAACATCTTTTTTAAATGTTTTGTGCTCTAAAGTTTTCTAAACAATTTAATTTCTTGTATAACAAAGAAAATTTAAGAAAGACATTTTATAATTTTTTTGACCCGTTTCTTAAAAAAATAGTTTTTTAGATAATTATTATTTATTAAATACAAGAAAATTGTTTTGCCATTAAAAACGAAATATTTATCAGCATAAAAGAGCAAAGTTTAAAAAATATCATATTTGCATCTTCAAAAAATTGATTTTTCGAAAAAAATAAATAAATACCTAATAATTTTTTTTAAATCCAAAAATATTTTCTTCAGAATTTTTCTCAATGATTCTAAGATTTATTAGTGGAGTAACTAAAGCTCAAAAATTGGCAATATTAGGGAACTCGGCCGAACAGCTTAGATTTTGATGATCTTTTTTTTTAAACGTCGGTAATTAAAAATACTTTAAGTCTATAGATTAAAAAATGCCGGTGTTGCCGTTTTGATTTTTTAAATTTAATTGAAGATTTTTGTGAACAAAAACAAATTTTTATCAAAAATTTTTCTTAAATTTTATAAATTAATTGATGTCAAAAGATTGTCTAGGAAATTCAAGGAAAAAAAATATATGGGAGTGAGGGACAATCTTCCATAGTTCAAGCGATAGATGCAATTTTCTTATTAATTGCCTTCAAACACAAAAAAAATATTTGAACACAACGGCAACACCTACAATATTCAAATATACATTTTTTAAAAGCTAGAAGCTTAGTCTTATATGTAAAATTAAAATTAAGTTCATTGAATGAACGGCTTTTGAAAGAATGGTAATTGAACTCAGATTTTTTGAAAAAAAAAATTATTGAAAAAATTTTAACATGTTGTTTTTTAAACTTGGTCGTAATATAAAATGTATTTATTTTCAATTTTTTTTGGCCGCATTTATTATGATTTAAAATTATAAAAGGAAATGTCAATATGTATTACGGTTTATGAAAAAAATTAAAAAGTATTTTATTTTCGAAGAACTTTTTTTAATAAAAGTTTTGAAAAAAAATGTAACTTATTTTTTTTTTTAAAGTTCAACATCTAAACATAAAATTATTTTTTATTCATTTAATAACCCTTACTGTTGAAAGTTAAATAGCAAAAATTTAAAGTTCCTATTTACCACAGTCTGTGAGAAAATTATTTCAATGCAAAAATTCAGTTTTAATAAAAAAAAAACCATTGAAATTGAAGAAATTTTTCATTTTTTTTTTCAAAAGTGTGATATATTTTACCTTTTTTGCTTCGAAATTTAACTATTTTATAAATTCATATTTTATTAGAAAAAGTTTGGAAAAAAGTCATTTTAAATTTTTCTAATAAAATTTTTTTTTATTTCTGAGTTTGAGGACCATTTTTTCAAAAAGTCTTGATTAAATTTAGTGGATTTAAATTTAAGAGATAAGAATGAGCTTCTGGCTTTTTAAAAATGTATTTTAAAATATTGTAGGTGTTGCCGTTGTTTTCAAAATATTTTTTTTTGTGTTTGAGGTCAGAATGTTAGAAAATTGCATTTATCGCTTAAACGATTTTCCCTTACTGCCTCTTATATATTTTTCTTAAATAACCTAGAGAATCTTTTGCTATCCTTTGTTTTATAAAATTTAAACAAAAAAATGGTTTTGTTAAAAAAAAATTCAATTTGAATTTTAAAAAACAATACGGCAACACCGGCAATTTTTAAAATATAGACTTTAAAGTATTTTTAATTACCTACGTTTGAAAAAAAATCGTCAAAATCAGAGCTGTTCGACCGGGTTCCCTAATAATTTGCTTTAGTTACCTACTATAAGAAATTCAGCAATTAAGAAAACGGTTTAAGAACAGGTTCCCTTAGTGATAGTTTAGAATTTTTTTTATTTAAAAACTAGGACCTAAATTTTTTTGTTTTTTAATCAAAATCGTTAGAGTCGTTTTTGAGAAAAATAAAATTTTCTATTTTGGTCATATGGCAAGTACTACGGTTAATTTAAAAAAAAAATTATTTCTTGTGTAGGGAATTGCGTGAAAGAAAACCCAATTTACTACCATAATTGAAAAAAAAAAAGACAGACAGACAAACAGAATTGCGAGATTTTCATGTTTGAGTTCGAGTTCTTTAACGAATCCTAAACTTGCCCTTTAGTAGGTATGTATATCGCCCTAAACTAACTACATTAACTAGAATTATTTTTGGTTTTAAATTTGAACTATAAAACTGAATAATTATTTGGTTTATGTCATTAATGCATGTGCCTGTCGTGCATTTTTTAATTATTAAACTTTGTTGTTTAATGTTCTTAATAGGTCATATAGATAGACTGTATTAAAATGGTAGTTTTGAAATTAAAATGTTATCAGTGCAGGATCTAGTATAGCTATTTAGCGCCAGAAAACGCTTTCATCAATCTATTACGCGTGACGCATAGACTAGGCGTGAGCGTGAACTGAGCGAAGCAGTTTTTGCTGTGTTTGTGTGTTCATTTCTGACATTATAGCTCCTAAACTACTTGTCGCAATTCGACAAATGAGGCATCTTTGAAAGGGCCTTGCTTGTCCGATGGTTAATGGTTACGTAACGCAACGTTTTAGTACAATCGAGAAGAAGAATCATTCCCAAATTTCACAAAAAAAAAGTTGGCCTGGGCACGGAACAATTAAAATTTCGGCTTTTAAGTTTAGCTATTTTTTTAAGTACTTATATTTTCGGTTCCGTATATTTGTATAGGTATAAGAGGTTTATTTTAAAAAATATGAAATTCAATTTTATAAACTATAATTTTCAACTTTTTTCAGCTTGATGAAATCAAGAGAACCATACAGGCTGAAAACTTTTATAGTTTTCTACAATATGTTTCAAGTTTGTTCTTGTGCTTATATATCTTATAAGGTATGTAAAACCTGGTATTCCAATATTCAAATAGTATAACTAAGTTTTTTATAATTAAAGTGTGTTACATCAAGTATTCCAATAATGGAATTTTGGAGATGTGCTCCTGTTTTACCAAATACTCACTGGGAAAGACTTTTTAATCACTTGGGTATTGTAACCTTCTGGCTTAAGGCAACTGAATTGACAGAAACTTTAGTATTTGTATTGAGAAAGAAACAACGACAAGTATCATTTTTGCATGTTTTTCATCATGCGATAATGCTGTTTTTGACTTATATAGTTGTAAAGTTTTATAAGGGTAAGATTTTTGAATTTTATAATTTGAAAAAATTTGAATAAAAATCAATTTTTAATTTCAGCTAATCAAGCATTCTTCCCTTTGTTTCTCAACTGCAATGTCCATATTATTATGTACTTATACTATCTCTTAGCAGCTGCTCTGCCTAAAAAGGTAGCAGCTAGGTTGACACCTTTTAAAAAATTCATCACTACCATCCAACTTATTCAATTTGTGTTCATTTTAATTCAAATTTTAATTACTTATATAACAGGATGTTCAGTTCCAAATCAAGTTCTTATAATGTATATGCTTATTGTTAGTGCATTTTTTTATATGTTTTATGATTTTTATAAAAAGAATTACAATGCCAAAAGACGACGATCATCGGTCGCAATGCAAAAATAGTTTATATGAAGTGTTTCAGTTTTAAAATTAAGTTTTATTTTTTTTTTTGTTTTTTGTTTTTAGACAGATAAAAGAATTTAAGATAAATTTTCTTAAGGATTTAATAAATTAATTAAAAAAATGTTTATACCAGAATTTTTTATGGCGAAAAAATGAGGATCAGACAAAAAGATCAAATAAATCTATGGAAAAATATTTTGACATTTTCTACACATTTAAAAGTGTTTTTTTTTTTTTACAAACAATTTCAAGCGGACCAAAACTAAAATGATCAAAAAAAAAAAAAAAAAAGTAAGCCATTTTTAATATATTGTTTTACGTTTTTAGTATATAAAGTTAAATAACTATTGAAAACCCTCTTCAAAGGCGGTAGACTGATTAAATTTGGTTAGAATTATTCTTTTCAGATAAAAAGGTGGTTTTTTAAGAATGATCTAGATATTATGTGTAAAATTAATTTTGGTAAGCCCTTATTTATTCATTGAAATTAAAGTCGCTATTTTTAAGAGGAAGTTTAAACGTTTAAAGATTTCTAAGTTTAAGGCTTAAATATATTGCTAACTGAATAAATTGGACTTAGTATAGTTGTAGACTTGGATCAAATAAAAACACATTTCTAACCAAAATGACAACATTCCAAAATGGATCCCAAATGGATACCAATTTATCTTAAAACTTATCTGCCATAATCTAATTTATTATTCTCAGTACGTACACTGAAGGAAAAAATAAATTGAAGTTGAAACGTCGTTGTTTCAAAGATGAACTACTTTGATTTATGTGACCTTAAGATACAAAACCATCAAAAATTAACCTATTTTCCACGTTGATTTTAAAATGTCCATTTTCAACGCAAAATCATTCCGAATAATAGTTAAATCAATGTGGTTTTGATTGAATTCGCGTTGTTTTATGGTGGCTATTCTGTCAGTTTATAGTTTTTTGTAGTTACACTCAAATACCTGGCCTGACAGCATTAATTTAATTTTTTTCAACACCTTGAATTGCCTAACCCCATTAAATAAAATAAAAATAATGCACTCAAATTTATATAGATTATATGAAATTTTAATGATTTTTTGTAGGCAATAACATCAAAAAAGTGTCATTTTATTGGCCATAAGATATAAAAGAGAAATAATAAAATTTGAAGAAAAACTGAGTAAAATATTCTTTAAAAATTAAAATTTTAAAATTAAAATTTCTTGCAAAAAGAAAAGAGTTTTTTGTCAAACATGTATGTTTAAAAGTTTAAAAATAGTAATTTTACTGATTAAATATCTTCTACAAACTGTAATTCTACTAAAAGACCCAATATTTAGTCTATAAACGTCAATAAAAAACCAATAAATGCCAAATACATTTGGGGCTTTTCGATGATTTTGGGCTTCAAACAGAAAATTTCAAAGACCAAAATCTTTCTTAACTGAGCCAACTTTGAAAAACTAAGGACGCCATAGTGTTCAGAATACTCGAATTATCTTTAGTAGATAGGAGCGCCATCTGTCGGTTTTTTGAACTAGCACAGTGTTTTTATTATTAAACCAATTTTTGTATATACAGTGTGTCCGTTTAAGAATGGATAAGCCTGAAATGGCTAATAGCTACACTAATGACTGTTCTAAAACCAAATAGAAAAAGTTTCTATCGCAACCAGTTTAGAAAATATTAGCTTTTTTTCATTCAGTGTATTTTAAATTTAATTATCTTACGTTTTTGTTCACCACAACCACGAATGAATGAGTTTTATTATATTTATTCTTTTCTTTATAATTTTTTACAATAATTGACTCACTAAATACAAAGTTTAAAGTTTTCATAACTGTTGCACTTTTTTCTTAAAAAAAACTTTGAAGTTTATTTTTCGATGCAAAATGTAAAAAAAAATTTTAATTTTTAATTTTGTTGTATAAAAAAATCTATAGGAATTTAGCCAACTTTTTTAAAAATATGAGCGTCAAAAGAGGATTTCGGAATGGTAATATTTTTAATCTTATCTAAAGTATTTTAGAAGTATTAATTTAATGAATTAATTTTACTGTATTATCTTAATTTTTTCATATTACTATCACAAATGCATGAATTCCATGGTAAATATTTTAACTTTTTTACTTGCTCGATAGGGCAAGTATTGGTTTCGTGACGAAAAAAAAAATTGAGGTTTTAATCAAAACCAACATTACGATGATGGAGAATTCCGAAAAAGTGGGTCTCGCAATTCCGTCCGTGCGTCTGTGCGTCTGTGCGGTTGTGCGGTTGTGCGTCCATCTGTACACATTTCCACAGCCTAAACGGGTGGACGGATTTTCTTCAAATTTGGTACAGATGATTTTTATGGAATTCTTAAAGTTGTTTTTTTTTGTTTTTTTATATCTCGTTTAGAACGTATACCTCCCATACAAAAAAATACGATATTGCGAATTTCTCGAAAACGGCTCTAACGATTTTGATTAAACTTTGTATACGTAATATTTAAAGCATTGGCAATAAAACTGCATTTTTATTTTTTCTCAAAAAAGTCAAATAACAAAAATTTTTTTTTTCATTTCACAAAATTTTGCCCTAAATGTCGGCTCTTCCCCATTATCATTTTTTTTTTTTAATTTAAAGCCAGCTTTGAAAATCTACAAGTAGACTAACATAAAAGTGCTTTGAACTGCAAGAGCAAGTACGTGCGACCCCAGTCGTGCATTTTATTTAAAATGCAAAGTAAAAAAAAAAATTTAATCTGTAGGAAGATTTTTACTGATTTTCGTAATTCTAACATTTTGTTTACCGATACTTCTGATACAACAGCAGTCTCCGTCTTAACAGGAAGTGAATAAATCAACCCTTTCTGACCCAGCGTTACTCTCATGTAACATATTTTTAAAAATTCGTAAAAAATATTCCATTAAATAACACGGTGCGACACTGAAAATACACCCGAGAAATAACATAGTGTAGGCTGTTCGTATGGTCGAATAATGCTTTGAATTTAATATAAGTTTTAAATATACATACTAAGCTTATTTGTGAATAAAAATGTATGTTTTTTAATTTTTTGACATTAAACGGGTAAAAAGCGATTTTTGAAAAAGTCTGAAAAAATGACTTTTTTTTACCAAGCTAAATCTCTAAAATTATAACAATTAAAAATCTGAAAAATTTTCACATGATAGCTACACTTATTAAATTTGAGTCTGTAAGGTTTTAAATTTTTTGAACGAATGGTTTGGCTGGAATTTAAAATTGATGGAACAAGGTCCAAGAAACTCCATGTTATTCCCATAAGAAACTTCAACCGCTTGGCGGCACGGGTTAGAATTAAGTTAGAGACTTGAAACTTGGGGAATATTTTTTTTAGTTAATTTTCAACCATATAAGATCCTAGGAGCATAGAAATTCTAATTATTTTAAAATAACGAACACCCTATTGTGCACTTTGCAATTCACATCATGAAAAGCCACATTTTCTATTTACGAAAAAGTAGCATAGATTCCCCAGTTTTGGTCAAATTTAATAAAAAAAATACGCCAATTTGTGCCTAAATGTATATTCTCTCAGAATATAACCTTACTTTATTTTTTTGTTTGTTTTATTTTGCAAAAAAAATTGGGTAAAGTTGAAAAAATTGGGAAAAAAATCACTTTTTCAAGATTTGTGGGATAAAAACCTACACTTTATTTGTTTAAACAATAGACTTCTATACATCATTCAAAAGGTCTGGAAATCCTCTTTCCAAAAACATATAACATATTGAGATTTGTTAGAAAAATGACTGAAATATTGATAGATTACATCGTAAGATATGTAAAAATGGTTTTTTGTAAATAAAAAAAAATGGAGGGTTCCAAAAATATAACAAAAATATTTTTATGCATTATTCGACCATACGAACAGCCTAAACTATGTTATTTCTCGGGTGTATTTTTTTTTTTTATTTTGTAGCACAGTGTAATTTTTTAGGTTTCGATGGTTTAATTGAAAGATAATAATGCCTTGTTACTGGATTATTACAAAAAGTTAGTCAAATATCATACCTTTAATTTTTTTTATCGAAAAATGGACTGAAATTCACATTTTTTTTTTAATTTTTTGTTTTATATATGGTCATAATTTAAAAAAAAAAGATATAGGTAATAATTTTAATCCAGAAAGTGTTTTGTTCCATAAAAAGTTATAGTTATAAGGCAGGGCATGTTACTTACATGTAACATGAGAGTAACACATTAGTTTTGCTATTTATTATTTTGGAAAATAACTTTTTGCTATTCATATTTCTTAGTTGTGATGTTTCTGACACGATAATACTGAAAAAAACATTTTTTAATTTTGATTTCCATAGCTTGGATTCGAAAGGGTTAAACGAAATAATATGTTCATTGCAGAAACATCTTTCACAATATTTGACTAAAGTTTCAATTTATTTGTCAATTAAAAATTGTACTTACGTTTCATAATAGAGTTTAGTGTCGAATAATTAAATTTATTGGCTATTAGGGTGGGTCAAAAAAATCGAAAATTTTTTTTTTGATTTGGTACTCCGAAAAATCGATTTCTAGACCCCTCTAGAATATACACACCAAATATGAGCTCTTTATATTAATGGGAAGGTCCTCCGCTTTGCAATTTTCCATTTTTACATCAAGCTTCTACTAAAAAAAAATAATTTTTTTATTAATTGACTTTTTAGCAAATTTCTTTTCATATTCTTGTAGGAAATTGAACGCTCTACAAAAAAGGCCTTAAACACTTTTTTCGTTTATCTAACCGTTGGATAGATATTTGAGGTCCAAAAATCGAGAAAATCTTTAAAAATTCATTTTTTGTTCTTAATTTTGTAACAAATTGAAAAACTATAATGATCAAACGCGCAGGACATATTCTTATTGGAAATTGATTGCTCCACAAAAAAGATCTTATTAACTTTTTTCATTAATCTAACCATTCTAAAGATATTCGAGGTCAAAGTTAAAAAAAAATATAAAAACATTTTATATTTTTAAAAAATTTCTAATTCACTGAAACTTCATTATTTTCAAATTAGCAAGATATATTCTTGTAGGGGCTTAAACGTTCTACAAAAAATTTCTTGGAATGAAATTGATTGCTTTAACCGTTTAGAAGATATTCGTATCCAAATCGCAATGCATACGGGTCATAAGAAAACTATTGAAATCAGTGAGCATTGTTTTGGATACGAATATCTTCTAAACGGTTAAAGCAATCAATTTCATTCCAAGAAATTTTTTGTAGAACGTTTAAGCCCCTACAAGAATATATCTTGCTAATTTGAAAATAATGAAGTTTCAGTGAATTAGAAATTTTTTAAAAATATAAAATGTTTTTATATTTTTTTTTAACTTTGACCTCGAATATCTTTAGAATGGTTAGATTAATGAAAAAAGTTAATAAGACCTTTTTTGTGGAGCAATCAATTTCCAACAAGAATATGTCCTGCGCGTTTGATCATTATAGTTTTTCAATTTGTTACAAAATTAAGAACAAAAAATGAATTTTTAAAGATTTTCTCGATTTTTGGACCTCAAATATCTATCCAACGGTTAGATAAACGAAAAAAGTGTTTAAGGCCTTTTTTGTAGAGCGTTCAATTTCCTACAAGAATATGAAAAGAAATTTGCTAAAAAGTCAATTAATAAAAAAATTATTTTTTTTTAGTAGAAGCTTGATGTAAAAATGGAAAATTGCAAAGCGGAGGACCTTCCCATTAATATAAAGAGCTCATATTTAGTGTGTATATTCTAGAGGGGTCTAGCAATCGATTTTTCGGAGTACCAATTCAAAAAAAAGAATTTCGATTTTTTTGACCCACCCTATTGGCTATGTATTGTATCAAACAGAAACACATCAATATTTCATGTTTTTTGTTTTTTAATAAAAAATATTTTCATTAATACAAATGATTTTTCTGGTAAAATAACAAACAAATTTGAACTAATGATGGTGAATTGCAAAATTCGTTAATTAGATAGATTAATTTGTAGTTTTTGTTCATTTTGCTGATTATAAGTTCAGTTATACTTTATTACTCGCGATCGTCTGCCAAAACGTTTCGGAAATTAAAATCTATTTAAAAATCAAACATACTACAAAAAATCTTCAACATCGAAAATGTATTTTATAAGTTCAAAGTTTTAACTTAAATTACGTAGTTAAAATTTTAATTTATAATTAGAGCTCGTGCATTGCCCCGTAGAAGACTAAAATAAAATCATTTTGCATAGTATCTATCTTTTCCAAATAAAAATCATTTAATTAAATAAACATACTTCATACATAAATACACTCGCATTAAGCTTACCTAATTTCTTTAATTTGGGTTCTTTGTACTCTCAAATACAATTCACAAAAAAAAATCTAAAGTCTGGAACTAAGGGGACTATTCTATATTCTCCCTTTTTTTCCATACCCAAAATTTCCATTCGAAATAATTGTAATACAATCCCAAATGCATTTTAATTATTTATTTTAAAATTGAATTTGAATTTAAAAAAAAGCTCGAAACGAAATTTAAGTTGAAGGTGGTGTTTTGGACATAATAAATCGATTTTTTGAGTGCAGAAGTGGCAGCTGCCCAGAAAGGTGGTCTTTTGGAAACGGAAAACAACTAACTTAATAGATTTCTCCTGGACTATTATCACGATCCTAATTTTTACAAATATTTTAACGTGAATTTGATCTGAAAAGTAATTTTCCGGGAGTTTTTTTTTTTTTAGTTTCTGTTTTACCAAATTGATATTATTTTTAAAACATGGCTCATGAAACATGTTCAGATACAAGTGGTTAGTTTTTTTTTTTTTTTTTTAAATTTCGTGTGTTTAAAATTTTTGTGAATTCTTTTTTTTTTTATTTAAACTTAGAATTCAAAGAAGATGACCAATTTGGAATACATTCACCAGCGCCGATGATAATTATCTTGACTATATACCTACTCACAGTTCTAAAATTTGGACCTAGGTAAGCGAAAAAGATTTTCTTAAAAGGATTTAATAACTCTTTTTTAGTTAAAAAAAGGGGACAAAATATCTTACTTGTTTATGCAATTTTTCAAAGGGACATTTTTAAAATCATAATCTGAATACTATTTAGAAACGTAACCTTAACAGGGCTCAAATCTCTTTGGTCTTAGGGTAATTGTTGGATCACTTAACAATGTTCTTGCAGATACACAATAAAAAGTTGTTTTTAATAACACTAGAACTCTCTTTTGAAACGAAAACTATTCAAATCGTAACTTAATATATTTAATGTTCAATTGTTAGTATTTGCCTAGATTGTTGTTGTAAAATTTTACTACAGTACAAGTACATATACAGTTAATAATAAAACATTGCTTTACATATGCTCTAAGCTCCCTAAAACAAAAATCTGAATTTTAAGATAAAAAAATAAAAAAGTGCGTATACGCCACAGTGTACATAATTATTTTATTTTTTACTTCCTTTTTTGAGCATTTTGGCACAGTTTTTTTTTTTTTTTAATTTATATTTATTTATACAATTGTCGAAATAATGATTTTTTTTTGTCTAGTTATTTCAAGACAGCAAATAATATACCATTGTTTTATGAAAAGAAAGGGGTTGGGTTCGATATCCCGCTTTTTATATTCCCGTTTTTTAAAATCCCGCTTTTAAAATCCCGTTTTTCATTATCCCGCTTTTTATAATCCTTCTTTTTGAAATCCCGATTTTTATAATCCCGTTTTTTATTATCCCGATTTTGCAAGCAAAACTAGTTGTTTTATTTTAAAAAATCGCGTGATTTTTTAAAATAAAACAACTAGTTTTGCTTGCAAAATCGGGATACTAAAACAAATTAAAAAATGACACATTGTTCTAAACGCATTTAATTAAAAGCTTTAACAAAAAATATAAGATATAAAGAAATAAGAAAAAGTAAGGAATGTGATACTAAAAAGAAATCAATTAACAAACTAATATTTACTTTAAAGTTTCAGAAGAACAATTAAATCGTGATAATCCCATAGATTAATAATAACATAAAATGATCACAACACCTTAAATTAAGTACACACTACATAATCAAAAGAAATTTCATTTAAATATATTTCAACTTATATTTGGATGCATTTCAACAATTTTGATATTTAAATAAATGAAATTTCTTTTACTTGTAAACTCAATTTAAGGCTTTAATCATTTTATATTTTTTTAAAAGAAATACCGTTTTCATAATGTGTTGAAGGTACATATTGTGTGGGCAAAAAATCAGTTTTACTAATTTTTCGTCTAATTCTCATGATTTTTTATTTGTGAATTAAGCATGTATTTGGTAAAAAAAATCGGGATTTTCGGGATTTGACGGGATTTTTAAATGCGGGATTTCAGAAAACGGGATTTAAAAAAGCGGTATTTTAGAAAACGGGATTTTGAAACTTTTTTTTCGGGATTTTCGAAAAACGGGATTTTAAAAAGCGGGATTCCGATACGCTCCCAAAAGAAAGTTGTTAAACAAAATATGTTCTTTATAAACTCTTTTTTAGCTATATGAAATCCAGACCGGCATTTCAACTAAAAACCTACATCGTTATCTACAATATATTCCAAGTACTTTGCTGCATCTACCTAGTTCATAAGGTAAACAAATTCTTAATCATCTTCCTCAGCCAAATAACATGTTTATTAGACTGATTCAAAAAAATTTTTTTTTTTTTTTCAAAGCATTGTTGAAAATATTGTTGGAAATGACGAAAAAAAAATACTGTAAAAGTTTCAGCCCTTAATGTTAACATTTAGTACCGCCGCATCGCAAATTTCTATTTCCCATACGATTTGTATGGGAAAGATTGTGTATTTGTGTTTAGAATTTTTTATCTTTTTAGTGGTTCATCCAAAAGGCTTGACAAAATCATTTTCTTTTATAAAATTGTCCGCTCTAAAAAAAAGCTCTTATTAATTTTTTTGATTTACCATCGCGTTTCGAAGTTATTCAACTTTAAAATATAAAAAGTAATTTTTTCTCATTTTTTTCCGATTTTTTGACGAAATTATTAGGTTTTTCAAAAAATTTGGCAAAATTTTCGAATATTTGTATTCTATGTTGTATTTTGGTTTCACAGATCCTTTTATATAACTTTCAAACCCCTAATACAACCATTTTAGATTTCTTCAATAAATTCGAATTAGCTATTAATTTTTTCAACTAAAAATTATTTTAATTAATTTTTCGAGTCCGTTTTTTTTTAAATTTCATAAATGCAATTTTGTAGAGCGTTCAATTTTATACAAGAAAATGATTAAATCTAGCCTTTTTAATGACCCATTAAAAAATTCTAAACACAAATACACAATCTTTCCCATACAAATCGTATGGGAAATAGAAATTTGCGATGCGGCGGTACTAAATGTTAACATTAAGGGCTATATATATATATATATATAATATTCCTACAATATTTTCAACAATGCTTTGAACAAAAGCATTTTTTGAATCAGTCTAATGTTTATGGTACCTAAATCTTTAATTTTAATTCTCAGATTATTGTAATCAATTTACCAACTTTAACATTTTGGGAATGTGCATACTTTCAACCGGGAAGTATCGAAGAAAAAGACTTCAATCACATCAGTATTTTTACATTTTGGCTAAAAGTCAGTGAATTAAGTGAAACAATTGTTTTCGTATTGCGAAAGAAGCAGCGTCAAGTTTCATTTTTACACGTCTTTCATCATTGTGCTACACTATTTCTCGTTTACCAACTTTCAAGAACCTATAAAGGTAAGGACTTGTACAATCGAAATGCTTTTAGCAAATAGTCAATTTATTACTTATGTTGTTTTTTTTTTTTTTTTGTTCAATCTTTTTTTAGGTAGTTCAGCTCTTTATCCACTTTTTCTCAATTGCAACGTCCACATCATCATGTATTGTTATTATTTAATGGCTGCAATTCTCCCAGATAAAATTGTTGCCAGACTCACTCCGTTTAAAAAGGCCATTACCACGATACAAATGATCCAATTTGCCATGATACTGCTACAAGTTGTTGTGGCTTTGAGTCGTGGTTGCAAAGTTCCACCAGTTATCTTATCAATTTATGTGCTTATTATATCGGCATTTTTCTATATGTTTTATGATTTTTACAAAAAGAATTATTCGCCAAAAAAACTTTCACCTCAAGAGAAAGAGGAATAAAATGAATTAAGAAAAAAATAAAACAATATTTATTAAGTTCTTTTAGAAAATTTCACTTTATAATGTAAGAATATTTTTTATTGATACATTTTTAAAATACAAATTTTATAGCCATATTTTATACTAAAAAAAAATAAATAATCGAAATAAATAAACAAGAATACTACTAACTATTTTCGAAAACTAATAAACTGAAAATGGTAGAAAATTATAAGATACGCAAATTTTACCATATTTTAGCATTAAAATGTTGTCTTTTACGAAATGTTTAATGAAACATTGTTTTATTATTTAATTTGACTTGTTTCACAATTTTATACATTAAAAGTTTAAATTAGCCAAAAGAGTAAGTAAATGTTATTCATTCGTATACATTTTTATGCCTTATAACGTGCATCGTAAAAAAATACATTAATCTTATTGTGTTTTTATGGAATTACAGTTGAATAGCATTGAAAGGCTTAAAATGACAATTGCAAGTACAATAACCTTGTCGTTTTTATTTTATGCACGAGTAACTACATAATAAAAAATTTATATATATTTGTAAATCAAGTGTTGTTTTAAACATAAAATTAAACAAAATAAAATTTAACATTTTGGGAAGTTAATCACGCTTGAGTAAGTCTTAGCTATAAATCTCAAGCTCAATGAAAAATAAATCTTAACATCGAGGACTCCCAATTAGAGCTTCTAGAATCTATACTGCCCATAATCTCGTAAAGGCCCTAACTTCATTTTTCTTACTTCTGAGTTATAGAGGGAAACACTAAGAGCGCAATTCATAGTCGTCACTCAAGTTGTGAAATATCTTAAGCATTAACTCCAGCGAATCTTTATTCATAGTCATCACTGGAGTCGAAATTTTTCTGAAGTGAACTTCTGAGGAGGCTGTTTTACCTTAGGAAACGTTTTAGTTTTTTTCAGTCAGTTGACATTAAAACGGAAGTGTCATTGCGAGCGTTTGATTTTTGTATTTAACAATTGAAATTTGTACTAATTTTACAATAAAATAAATTAATCGCGAATATTTGTTTGAGTTGTACGAGTGGGACGATGAATTCGATGGCGAATTATCAAAAAAATGTTTTTTTTAATGATAGTTAATTCAAATCTGTCAAATTTTCGAATTTGAGAAAAAATTTTTCTCAAGGCAAGATTTTTATTTACTCAAGTGACAGCCCTATTTCCAATTCAATTGAGCGATTGTTTAAAATATTTCTCAACTTACTGGAGTTGGAAAAAATCTTAACTCGAGTAACAACTAGGAATTCCGCTCTAAATCTAATATCGCAATTTGCATGTAAAAATGAAAAAAATCAAAAGTACATTTTGAATTTTCTGACTTATTTGAAGAACTAGGGTAAAAAAATAAATGAGGATATAGTAGGAGATCCCGCCGTTGCACATGGGTTGCCTGGCGACATCCTGTCAAGGCATAGGGTTGCCACGCATTAAAGTTCATATTTTGAGTTTTTTTTGACAACGCCACCCTGCTTATTTGGTAAGTGTTAGAGGTGTAAAAAAAAATTATATCAGAGAAAATTAAATTTAAAAATTTTCATATTCAGGATTTTTAGAAATTTTACATTTTAGAAGGGGAAACTGAGGTAAATTTAGAAAAAGGTCAAAAAGCTATTTCCTTAACAAAAAGTGGTAAAAAAAAGATTGATACTGGAATCGATAGATATTGTTAAATTATATAAGTCACTCATACAAACCAAAAGTGTAAAAAATCTGCTACTCGAGATATGAACGTTTAAAAGTCAAAACCGTGAAATTGGGTGTTTGAGAAATAATTCACCAAAAATCAGCACGAATGGTATTTGAAATGATGTTTATGTTATTAGAGAGCAAAAACAAAATAACAAAAAAATCAAAATCGAAAATTTTGAAGTTAGGGCCTTTACGAAATTATGGGCAGTATAGGAACAGACCGTTTTTGAAAGTTAAAGTGAAACAACAAAACCAGATAACCTTTTACCTGTGTTGTTTGGAGTGGTCAATTTATTATTAATTGACATTTTACACCCATTCCCCATTATTTTCAAGATTAACATAAATATATGCACAAACAACATAATGAAATTTGGTATAAAAGATGAATTTGGGATAGAAAGCAAGAATAAAAAGTTTTTTTTTATAAAAAAAATGTATGTGAAAGGGTGTTTTTTTTAGAAGAGACAGTTAAGTCTGTAATTGGTCCCAAAAATCCAATGATTCATGTAAAACGTCTAGAAGTTAAGTTTAAACTTTCAATTTGTCATCGAAAGCAAAAATAAAATGAAACATTGACTTTTTGGGACCAATTACCTATAGATTTTAGTGTCTCATAGAAAAAAACACCCTTTCACCTAAATTAAAAAAAAAACTCTTTCGTTAAGGTGATCCATCATTTTTGTTTTCACTAAAAAAACACCCTTTTAATCATGATATTCTTATAGACACTTTAGATTTAGATACTTGTTTCTAATCTCAAAAGTAACATAATTGCTGAATTTTAATAGGGTACCAATAGTATTTACTGTAGTATTACACACTTTTTCAAATGTACCCATATTTTCTCTACACATAAAAAAACACCCTTTCACATGAAAAAAATTTATAGATTAATTATATTCGTAATTCCCATCGGAAAGACAACATTTTTAACAAATTTCGTAAAAACAAACTTTTATACCATTGGTTATCGCGGATTTTTCTTATTAAAAAAAAAACACCCTTTCATTTAATATATTTGTATAGACTGGTCAGATTCTTTTTTTCTGTTATAAATGAAACATATGTACCGATTTTCGTTGGTGTAACATTTCTGTGCCAGTTTTTAATGTGGTGTTAATTCCGAATTTCAAAATTTCTTAAAAAAACACCCTTTCACTCAAGACTTTTTAGATTCTTTTGTAGACTTTCGTAGACTTTTTAGATTCTTAACTCTTATAAGTAACGAAACTTTTTCATTAAGTTTAAAAAATTTATAAAATTTATGTCTTTCTTTGTTGAAGTAAACAAACAATCACCCTTCTTTTTAATCGGCAATAACTTTTCTTAGAGCAATTTTATTGACTTTATTTTTATGTCATTAGCATTCAGCATCAAAAAATACCTTAAAAACATGTGTCATATGATAGTATTTCACAAAACAAATTTTCACTATATTTTTGATCTTCAGAGGGAAAAAAACCCCTTTCACCCAACTTTTTTTTTATAGACTTTTTTGATCCTTCGTTCTTATCCCAAAAGCAAACTTTTTGCCAAGTTTCATGAGTGTAACAATTTTTTTTTATTTGTTAGTTTTATATACTATTTTACCTGTACTATAAGTATGAAAAAAAAATTTCGTCAAATGTTCTTTATCTAAACAAAACAAAAAACAAACACACACAATACATCTCGTTTTAATTAAAAGTAAAAGTTAATCAAGTTCGAAATCTTCCTTTACTTTCTGCTGTTGCCCCACTTAAACTTTTAATGCCTTCCTATTGATTTGATTTGAATTTAAATGAATTAAATCTGTGAATCAACCAAGAGAAAGTATCAAGCTTTGCCGCAGTTAACCTGCTTATTTTGCAACAATTTAAATAAATTTAAAATAGAATATACGAAACAATAACAAAAAATGATGCAAGTTCATTGACATAGTTGACCTACCTTTTTATCGTTTCTCTAAAAAAGAAGAAGAGATACAACTTTTTATATAAAAAAAAATCAAAATGAAACAAATAAAATTCCCTAAAATTTGTTGACCGGGCAAACCCCTCAAGCATCTAGGCATCGTCAAAATCTTGTTTTCTTTGTGATTGATAATATTTATGTATCTTCTGTGAAAAAAGCTATTAGTTTCAATTGTTGTGCAATTCGAAGGGCAATAACTCTGAGCAAACTTAAAAGCAAACAGCGCTCAAGTCGCTAAAGTAATTTATATTTTTCTTTATTTTATCATGTTGGGCATATTTCGTTTAAACATTAAAAAAAGCTAACAAAAAAAAGATGACTTATTTATCTATAAAGAAAAACATAGTTACCCATAAGATACTTGGGCAAGTTTAGTTTATACTCTTTATTACACTGTCAACAAAGACAAAGAGCCAGTTTAACAATGACCTGGGCTACAGTCTTATTTATAAGCCATTATTATTATTACTATGTTACAACACCAAGGTTTTGTTGTTGTATATGCATCGCACGCTATACGTTTGAAAAGCACTCAATTAGACACTCAATGGTGCAACAAATTCTTAATAGTCAGTCAACAGAGTCACGAAAAGAGGTTAGTAGATTAACCGAGTCATCGTTAAGTAGCCGGAGTTTAGTTATTTCGATCCGACCGGCACTCGACTTGGTATCTGGGTAGAAATACTCAGAAATACAATACCCAGGAAATCTATTTATTATGCGATACACAGCCTTGAGTATGTGAAATAAATACGCGGTTGGATTTGACATGATCGTTGATTGATGGTCGATATGAAGTATACATTTAGATTTGTTAACTCTAAAAGAAAATGTCAGCAAAAATTACGATATTAAATTTTTAAATAATGCTGAAATACAAAATAATTTAAAAAAACTGACCTTCAACAATAATTTTGTAATCCAACTTTTTACTTATCTAATCATTTTTTCTTTATTTCTTAACCAATTATGATATCCCACCTGTTCGTCTCTTACTCAGCATTTTGCACGAATTAATAACATTAACAAAAATTGATATTTCCGCTTACCTTTCAATAAGCGTTTTGTTAAACTCCAAAGTGGTCTCCCTTGCATTTTTTTTAACTTATAATATATAACTATGTTAACATTATATGATTATCGAGTATGTGGAAGCAATAAATATCACAACAAAAACATTACTGTTAAAAAAAGAGCCAAGTTCTCCTATGTTGAAATTATGCTGGCACAAAAAGTAGGTACTGAAATGTAAAAGTGTACCAAGTTCTAAATTTTGGGTTCAAATTCGTATCAATAAAATTTTGATTGTTCTCTTGACAATTTTTCTTTTCATTACCGATTCTTAAAGTTATTTTAAAAATTGCCAAGTAAACAATCAAAATTTTATTGATACGAATTTGAACCCAAACTTTAGAACTTGGTACATTTTTACATTTCAGTACCTTTTGTGCCAGCATAATTTCAACATAGGAGAACTTGGCTCTTTTTTTAACAGTAATGTTTTTGTTGTGATCTCACTACTTTTTGCAAGGTATGGCTGTAGAATTGAAAATCTCTATATTTGATGAAAATTCAGTGAAAATGGGCGGTTGGCACGCCCCCTGGCTAAAATTCTCAAATTTTAAATTTTTTCCTTTGTACAAACTACCATCTCTACCATTCTACCAAATTTGAAGATGCTACGATAATCAGAAGTGCTCTATAATATTTGATAAAAATTCAGCGGAAATGGGCGGTTGCCACGCCCTCTGGCTGAAATTTTCAAATTTTAAATTGTTTCCTTTGTATAAACTACCAGCTCTACCATTCCACCAAATTTCAAGATTCTTCTATAATCAGAAGTGCTCTATAATATTCGATGACAATTCAGCGGAAATGGGCGATTGCCACGCCCCCTGGCTGAAATTCTCAAATTTAAAATTTTTTTCTTTGTATACACCACAAGTCCTATCACCGTGTAAAATTTCAAGTTTCTACGATAGCGGGAAGTTCTCCATAATTTGATGATCTGTCAGTGAGTCAGTGAGTCAGTTACGGTTTTAGCGATTTTTGAAGCCTTATATCTCAGAAACTACTCATCGTAAGAAGCTGAAATTTCTAGCATCTTTGGTGTGGAAGTTAGAGGGGGGTCGAAAATGGCCTGAGTTGTTTCCTGCAAATAAGGGTGTAGTGCCAAAGTTGCTAGAGAACTTGGCTGGGCACTGCCGTGCCCCTTGATTCCATCATCGTTAATGGCCTTGATCTTTTTTTCATGCAGAATTCGATGAAAGGAGAATGGGCATATTGGACGTTTGGCGGCCAGTAATGAATTTGGAATCAAATGAAAGAACTAACGTAGGCAAAAATTTTTCCTATGGCCGTTTCGTTGTATTTCATTTGGAATGGAAGATATGGCAATATTAGTGTTGTTAATGCATCGAGCAATATGCGAAGGGCAAATTCAATTACTATTTTAATTAAATTATGAAATATGATTTTATGTCATTTTTTCTATGATTTAAAACCTCAATCTTGAATATCCGACCAATGGAACTCAAAATATAAGCTTTTAAAGCCAACCACTTCAAGATTTTGTTTTTGAGTTTTCAAAAGGAAAAAACAAACAAAAAATTGAAAAAAAAAGTCTTAAAATAGACTCGAATTGATGTTTTAAAAAGCCAATATTTTAGGATCTATTGGTTGGATATCCAAGATAAAGGTCTTCAGGCTTAGGGAAAATGACAGATTATCATATCTTGCATTTAAAATACACGTTCAATTTTAAACATTGAGACAATTTGCATTTACTTTTAAATGCAAAAATGCATTTTATCCGTTTGTGAAGAACGTTAGAAAGATAAAACTTCTGCACAATGTATGTAAGACTTAACAACATCAAAAAATAACAAAATCGTTGTTGGCCGCGGAACGTCCAAGTTCCATACAAAATTGCCCATTCTCCTTTAGTTAATTGTTTAAGGCAGCAATGAAGATTAAAAGCTAGGTTTTAACAGTTTATATTCATAGCAAATATCATCTGCAAATATCTGTACTGTGTATCTGATAAAGCATTCAATGCATGCCGATTTCTAAAAATTTAAACTTAAAAGTAAAGTTTCCCACATAACCTAACCAGAACCAGACACGATAACTGAATAAATAAAATTAAATAGCTGAACTATGAATATAAATTTGTTCTATCTACCAGCAATCTAAGATGATTTTCGTACAGGGTCAAAATTCCATAGGTAATGAACTATTGGCCAACTTTTGTGGATTATAAGGCCACAAACTAATTGTAAACTGTGGGCTTGTCTCGAAAATACACGAAAAAGTGACCCAGAAAACTCCCTGGTTTTAAAGAGGACGTGGGTTTAAAGTGCTCAAGAAATATGTATATTTATTTGTAAACAATGAGGAAATGCACAAATTTTGTTAAAGAATATTTATACCTAGGTTCTTAAAACTATTTTATAAATCTATTTTTTTTTTTTTTGAAAATGAAGAATTTTTCTTAAGTTTCCTTTTTTAAACTTAAATAACTTTCAAAAACTTGCGTCAAATTTTGAAAATTAGTTTATTAATTTTTCTAAGATAAAACAAGTGTCAACTCTCCACATTTTCTGAGATCCAAATTTTAATTTAGTAAAACTGCTTTTAAAAGTTACTTTACAAAATTGGTTAATTAGAATTTTTAAAAATTACTTTATTATTCATATAAAGTATTCATAAAATGAAACACACGTTAACTGTGGAAAGTTTCTTCATTATACACATTTTCAATCCACAAAACAAAACTCCTTTTGAAAGTTATTATAATAAAATTCAATTTTAAAGTTCAAGTGACCTCAACTCCAGTGTGTTTAAAAAAATTGAAAATATATCCGGGTTTCATTTTTGAAAACTTACCTGAGTATACTTTTGTAAATTACACTAACTATAGTTAGTTTTGTGGACTTATAACCTACAAAAGTGGCTCAGTTAGTCCATAATGGGCTTTAAATCTGTGGACTTTTGACCATTAAGGGCGCACCTTTTTACAACACGGAAGTTGAAGATTTTTGTCAAGTTTTAATTGCATCACCCCAGTTGATCTTGGGATAACTGGTAGTTGCGAAATCGCCAGAAAGCTGAATCTCCACTTTCTCTAAGAAATTCTGATCTTTTGAAGTTAAATTGAAACAAATTAGGTTCCTTTATAAATTTTCTGTCGTGTACTAAGCCGTTGTTTTATAAATATTCTTCTATTAGGAGAATAAAAAATATAATATAAAATAAGTCCACGTCCCTTACTTTGGCGGACACTTGTGGCGGAATCAAAAAAAAATAATCTCATTAATTGTAACTAATTAAATGCTAAATTCTTCCGCAAACCAAAAATTTGTAGTCTGAGTTATCTTCAACAAGAATTGTTTTTTATATTCAAAATTCCGCTAAAATATGATTGAAGTTAGCGCTAGCGGACAAAAAATATTGGAAAATTATCATTTTTTGATGCCCAAAATTGTTGCTAATTTTGTAGCTCCACCCAGTCATTTTTTATTTTAACTTAAAGTTTCAGAAGTGCACTTCCGGTGGAGTGGAGACATTTTTAAAAAATTACTTTTTAAAAATTTTTCTTTTGCGATTAATTGTAGCTTTTGAAAATAAGTTTTTTGATGGAAATCCCAATTTTGTAGCTCAAACCGTTTTTAAAATACCTATGCAAGATTTTGTTTAAAAACGTAAACTCAAAAGTATAAGCTTTCAAAATCCAAAAAAATGCGAAGTTCAAAATTTTTTATTTACAGAAATTTGAAGTAACATAGATTAAGACGAAACCTAAAAACCTATAGTTTGCAGATTGTTATTAGAGTTGGTAAACAGTGGAGTAAAAAAGGAGTCAGGTTTCAGTTTCTGAACCTATTTTGTATTATATTTTTTTATAATAAAGTATTTTTCGTAATAAAGTATTTTTTCGTAATAACGTATTGTTATAGTTTCTCCACGTTAAACATAAAGAAGAAATACTGAACAGTTCATAACTTTTACCTTTAGGGTAAATTAGGGCATTATGGCATACCTAAGCACAAACTCAAATATCTTTACTACGGACTACAATTTTTACTTCAATCATTTTTTTTAATTAAATTTCATAAAAACGTAACATAAATAAATTATTTAAGAATAAAAATTCAAGCTTTTTAACAAAAAATAAATTAATTAAAAAATAGTCCAAAAAAAACCATATTGCCCTATGTACGGGCAATATGGCGAACCCCATTTACTTCGGAACCCTTTACTTTTTTTACGTATATTCAGCATTTCTGAAATATAATTGTTAATAAGTTTCATAAAATTAACGTTAAATTGAGGTTATTTTCAAATTAAAAAAAATGCAGAGTTACTTTTGAAATTAGTTTTACATAAGGGCATTATGGCGCAGTCGGGTATAATATAGCGCCATAATGCCCTTATTGCATCTGCGCCATATTGCAAAATATACACATATTCACAAAACTCCAAAAACTAAACACAATTCTTACTTCAGTTAAAATATAACAAGTGATATAACCAAACCAAAACTGTACTCTGCGTTTCACTCTTTACAACAAACACGTGCACTGTATACTTACCGAGATACACACAAACAAAAACAAAGATTTATTATATTGGAACCCAGAACCGGTATTTTTTTTTTGTTTTCTTTTTTGTTTGGCACAAAAATAATAGCACTGACCTGCGATCGTCACAAGGCTAGTGTTCGACGAAGGCCAAAGTTTCTGCATTGGTTTTATTTAAAAGTGAGTATTGGAAGTATGGTAGTTGAGAGGTGCGCCATAATGCCCGGTGCGCCATAATGCCCGAAGTTACCCTAGACGGTGGTAAATATGTATACATTAAATTCTTTGCAACTTTACATAACAAAGAAAGGACAAACAAGATGTTTCCAATGATATCTCATTTGTAACCCTGCTTGTGGTTTTTTGCAGTCAGGTAATAACCGTGAATGAAGGATAATAATACAACAAAGTCTGTTTCGATTTGTTAGCTCGTGGTAACTAAGGAATGCTTAAAGAACACCAAGTTTGAAGTTAATCCACCGTTCTACATAAGTTGTGCTTCAGAAACTGACTTTTTTCAAATCTTCCATTACTTTTCATTGCTGTCATGAATTTGATGATTTACTAAAATTCATTTA
Organism: Episyrphus balteatus; assembly: GCF_945859705.1. Classification (NCBI taxonomy): domain Eukaryota; kingdom Metazoa; phylum Arthropoda; class Insecta; order Diptera; family Syrphidae; genus Episyrphus; species Episyrphus balteatus. The sequence goes on from NC_079134.1 coordinate 172,744,344, forward strand.
CAAACCCTACGATCATAAAGTGCGCCCCTGTATTATTTCATTACATTTTCATGTCTCACAACTCACATCAATATAGGCCGGGCTTAAACACAATTCAAAACAAAAAACACATCACACTCGAGCTCTGCAACAATCCAGCAGCAGCTGTAACCCACACAACAGTCACAAACTTAACACGAAACGGAATGGACGTCGATAGTAGTTCTTGGCTAGACGGGAAGAAGATACTCCTAACTGGCGCAACCGGTTATCTCGGGAAAGTCATATGCGAGAAACTATTGCGGGAGTGTTTAGGGATTTCGAAATTGTATATCCTAGTTCGATCACAAGAAAATGCAAATTTCGATGAGAGAATTGTGCGTTTCAAAAATGATGCAATATTCGATCGAGTAAAATCCATTGATCGTCGGTTAATGGACAAAGTGATGCCTATCGAGGGTGATTTGTCAAAATTTAATCTAAATCTTCAGGATATGGATATAAATTTATTGCGAATGGAAATTAATGTTGTTATGCATTGCGGAAGTAATAGTGATGTAAATTTGAGTTTAAAGGATGCGATCTTTACAAATGTTCGCGGTACAAGATATCTCCTTCAATTGGCCGAATCGATTATTGGACTCGAGTCCTTTGTTTATGTTTCACATATTTTCTCTAATTGCTATGAAAGGATAATTGAGGAGAAAATATTTCCGCCACGCTATGATGCGGATGGACTTGTTAAAATAATGGAATTAGATAAGGATATTCCCATGAAATCGGAGATCTTGAAGGATTTTTCAAGTTATTATTTATTCTCTCAACATTTGGCTGAATCGTTGGTGGCAAGAAGTTCCTTGCAAACAGCTGTTGTAAGGATTCCAACATTAACTCCATCCGTGGACGAACCATATCCTGGATGGTTTAATAGTTCAAATCTTTTGGAAAACTTTATGGTTTCCGCTGCAAATGGATCAATTCAATCGGTTTATGGGAAACCAGAAACACCTATTGATATCCTTCCTGTGGATTTGGCAGCCAATGGGATTATAACAGTTACCATGAAGAGGCGAATTATTCCTGAAACTGGTTGTCAAGTTTATAATTTGACAAATGGAGGAACTGGAGAAATTTCGTGGGAAACTTTGATGAACACGAATAGAAAGGTAACAAAGGTTGAGAAGTTTGGGTTGGTTTTTAGTGGAAATTAAAAAAAAAAGTTGTATCAATGATCCTTCAAAAAAAAAAAAGAAAAGCGCAAGTTAAAATTTAGTTTGTGTTAAAAATCTAATCTCTGTGAGTTACAATAGGCACTGCTTATTTCACTTAAAACATTAGAAGGAAAAATATTCTCTAAAGGAAAGTTTTTTGAAGTTGTTGAAGCATTAAAGCTCCTTGCTTACCTCATTTCTTATATTTTAAGAAAAAATTGGCTAACAAAGTTTTGTAGATTTGTCTGTATTGAGCTATATAATTTGGGGTTTTTCTAATTCAATGACTATAAAGCCTTATTTGGAGTTTTTGATGATTTTAATATAGGTATATAAATAAAGCTGGAGGTTCTCAATGAATTAAGTCATACAAACAAGAGTTTAGTTAAATTAGTCATCTTGAAAAAATCCCCTCTTATTCTTATTAGATAGAATAAAATTAGTATACTCATTAAAAGTTTGATTTTTAATTGAAAAAGTTGTATTAATAAAATTGAAAACATTTTACTTCACTGAATAGCTGAATTGAAAAAGATGAAATAGAAACAAATTACGTGCGTAAAAAACTCTTTCAGTTACGGTTAGACATTTTACTTTGAGTTTCAGATTTGTGAGATAATGATAAACATCAATGCGACATGAAGACACGATCGGCAATCACTCTCCACGTTTATATAGTAATTTAACGGCTGTAGCATGTTGTAAGATAAAATTCCATATTTAAAAGTTACATTAATCTAGCTAGTAAGCTAGCGTTAGTGTGTATTTAGGCTTGGTGCGGTTGGAAGTTTTTTTTTCCTGTTTTAGATGCAGTTTCTCAATAGTAAATGTAATTAACAAGTCGGTTGTTATTAGCAGTCGAGAAATATATATAAAAAAAATTGTAATTTTGTTTTGCAATATGTTTTTTTTTGTATGTGTCTGAGAATAATAATACAATTATGATTTATGAATTATGCATTTGATGTTTTGCTTTAATTGGTTTTTGTATTGAAAATGTGTATAATATACATTAGGGTGGGTCAAAAAAATCGAAAATTTTTTTTTTGATTTGGTACTCCGAAAAATCGATTGCTAGACCCCTCTAGAATATACACACCAAATATGAGCTCTTTATATCAATGGGAAGGTCCTCCGCTTTGCAATTTTCCATTTTTACATCAAGCTTCTACTAAAAAAAAGTAATTTTTTTATTAATTGACTTTTTAGCAAAATTCTTTTCATATTCTTGTAGGAAATTGAACGCTCTACAAAAAAGGCCTTACACACTTTTTTCGTTTATCTAACCGTTAAATAGATATTTGAGGTCCAAAATTCGAGAAAATCTTTAAAAATTTGTTTTTTGTTCTTAATTTTGTAACAAATTGAAAAATTATAATGATCAAACGCGCAAGACATATTCTTGTTGAAAATTGATTGCTCCACAAAAAAGGTCTTAATAACTTTTTTCATTAATCTAACCATTCTAAAGATATTTGAGGTCAAAGTTAAAAAAAAATATAAAAACATTTTATATTTTTAAAATATTTCTAATTCACTGAAACTTCATTATTTTCAAATTAGCAAGATATGTTCTTGTAGGGGCTTAAACGTTCTACAAAAAATTCCTTGGAATGAAATTGATTGCTTTTACCGTTTAGAAGATATTCGTATCCAAACCAATGCTCACTGATTTCAATTGTTTTCTTATGACCCGTATGCATTGCGATTTGGATACGAATATCTTCTAAACGGTTAAAGCAATCAATTTCATTCCAAGGAATTTTTTGTAGAACGTTTAAGCCCCTACAAGAATATATCTTACTAATTTGAAAAAAATGAAGTTTCAGTGAATTAGAATTCTTTTAAAAATATAAAATGTTTTTATATTTTTTTTTAACTTTGACCTCGAATATCTTTAGAATGGTTAGATTAATGAAAAAAGTTATTAAGACCTTTTTTGTGGAGCAATCAATTTTCAACAAGAATATGTCTTGCGCGTTTGATCATTATAATTTTTCAATTTGTTACAAAATTAAGAACAAAAAACAAATTTTTAAAGATTTTCTCGAATTTTGGACCTCAAATATCTATTTAACGGTTAGATAAACGAAAAAAGTGTGTAAGGCCTTTTTTGTAGAGCGTTCAATTTCCTACAAGAATATGAAAAGAATTTTGCTAAAAAGTCAATTAATAAAAAAATTACTTTTTTTTAGTAGAAGCTTGATGTAAAAATGGAAAATTGCAAAGCGGAGGACCTTCCCATTGATATAAAGAGCTCATATTTGGTGTGTATATTCTAGAGGGGTCTAGCAATCGATTTTTCGGAGTACCAATTCAAAAAAAAGAATTGCGATTTTTTTGACCCACCCTAATATACATATTATGTAGTTTCAAGCAGTTTTGTTTTTAAAGTAGTTTTTGTCACAACAATACCTATACATTATGTATGCCAATTTCTTTCTTTATTTAAGTACAAAGGGTGAATTTGATTTGCAAATTAATGAATTTAAAGTGAATTATCTCGAATATAACTAACAAAAGTGGCCTTAATGTAAAACGTGTAGTTTTTATTAAAAACTGGGGTCGAACTACGGCATACGTTCGTTAACGTATGGTTTCTATGCGTCCTTATTTGTTTCTACTGATTAAATAGAGAGAGCAATAGTCAAAACGTTCACGTATGATCGTAATCGTGTGCCGTAATTCGACCCCTGGTCTTTTTTGGCAATAGTTTTTTTTTGTCATTTTGTTTATTGTTTACATTTATTTTTGTGTTTTTTGGTATTGCACAAAACACTATAGCCAAAAAAAAAGCAAGTCATGTATTTTCCTAAGCCCCACGCTCTTATGACGAGAATTATTGATAAAAAAGTTTATAGAAATCATAAGAAAATGCTGTTTAACAATCGAAATGTAATCAGAGTTTTTTAACTCAAATTTTACATAATATTAATTTATGTGTACCTGGGCGAAACGCTTTGGAGTTGAGGTCACTTAAACTTTAAAATTGAATTATTTTCAATCGCTCCACTTAAAATATGCTCCACTTTATATATGCTCTACAATTTGGCAGAAATGAATAAACATTGAGTTTTTTTTTTAATATTCAAAATTTCGATCTTATATTTGAATCGTTTATTTTCAAAACATGATAAGTCCACTTTTTTTCAAAATTCGTTTTTTTAACTGAATATGTTCTTGGGGGATAATCACACCTGCCTTCAAGATATGAAGCATCTACTCAGTCTATATTCGATTTTACAGCTAAGCGAAAAAAAATTTTACTGTCAAAACATGATAAAAGTCCCGGACTTATCATCTTTTGAAAATAAACAGCAACTTTTTTATGAGTAATTGACTAGTAAAATAACTACTCGAAACATTATATTCTATTCCCAAATGCAATTGTTTGATAGTCTGCGGCTTTAAAAAAAAAGTATATTCATTTTAAAACTAATTATACATTCGTTTATTTTCAAAGTATGATAAGTCCAAAATCGTTTTTATTTTTTATCTTTTGAACTATCGGTCCAAAAAGTAAATACCAAACGATATTCTGTAGCTAGGTAAAAGTTCTACAAAATATATTTTTTATACATTTAGCTACACTTAACAAAAGAAAATAGAACGTTTTTTTCTTCTCCTGAAAAATTTTAAATCATGGACTTATCATGTTTTGAAAATAAATGATTCATTTTTAATTTGAGAAGGTATCGAAAATTGGTGGTGATTAACAATATTATATTCCCAAGAAAAAAAAAAAAAAACGCAAAAAATATTAAAACATTTTAATAAAAAAAAAAAGAAAAGAAATAGATACACATCTAAAGGTAGCATGTTCTTGCTCTTGTGGTAAAAGTTTGTTTAAACACTAAAAACTTTTTGTGTTAAAAATCATGGAAAAAGTATTTTGAAAATTTTCCAAATATAAAATAAGTAAATTTGGTTTTAAAGTAAAAAAAAATCTTTTAAAAAGGTCTTGGCCTTCATTCCAATTTTTTTTTTAAACATTTTTTTTTAAATTCATCTTCTTCTTCTTCCTTTTTCTCGGCGCTGTTATGATCTCGATGTCGAGTTGATCATAACCTTCCCACGTTACTGCTTCACACTAGTGATCCGCCTGTGGGGTTCGCCGGGTTGACCTCAGAAATCGGCGGCAAGCCTCCCGGTTTTGTATTGTTCCGTTTCTGAGGCCAACTGAATGCTGGTGTTTTTGCATTTGCTTGTACCAGGAGTTTTTAGGCCTACCTTTCTTTTTATTTCGTGTTGGAACGTTATATGATATTGCTTTTTTGACGGGGTTCTCAGGATCTCTCCTTTGAACATGGCAATACCAACTGAGTCGGTCGTGTTCAATTTTTTGGGAGATGGTATTTTTAACATGAAGGCTTCCTCGGATCTTTGTACTTCTAATTCTATCAAGCTTTCATAAATATTTTTTCTTAATGGCTCCTGCAATTTTCAAAATTTTTTGTTTCAAAAAGTTTTTTGCCATACGAATAATTTAATTGCTTGATCCATTTAAATAAGCCATTTAATTTTTTATATGACAGCTAATTTTTGAAAAAGAAAATTGAAAAATGCAAGAGCCATTTACAAAAAAAATATTTTTTTTATTTATAAACATGCAAAAAGTGTTGATCGACACATAAGACAATTTTTAAAAAAATTAATGAGTCCGTTTCCAAAAATTGACTTAAAAAAATATATAATTTTTTTAATTAAAACAAAATTTAATTTTCTTAATTGTAAAATTAACTTTTTTATGAATTCGGTAACATCACGTCATTAACAAGGGAGTATCGTTACGAGCAATTTTTTTCGGCTATTGGCAGGTGCCGTTGAGTGTGTCATAAAAATAAGATTTCAATTCCCGCTATAAAGTCGGAGAGCTCGGTCGAGTTTTATTTCCCGAACGCTTGGACGATTTTTACGTTTGCTGAATTAAGTTACTGAAAAATCAACGATATCTGGCCATATACTGCCTCGGCCGTTAAAAGAGGAGAAGTACCTTCACATTTTTTCAAGCTGTATGTGCAGTTGGTTTTAGATCAATAAATCTGAAGCTGGTGACCCAATTCCATAAAAAAATTTTAGAATTAATATAAGAGAAAAGGTACACAATAAATTTCCGACCTATCTATTAAAAATGCATATGATAAAAATAACATTGTTGATCAAAGAGAGGAACGCACAGCTGCACACTGTGTCTAGGAAACCGTAATAGAACTTCACAATCTTCATCATTAAACCGAATTCTATAAAATGTTTAGAACAGATCTCACAATCTTTCAAAACCTACTTTTTTCCACTTAAATTGTTATGAATTAAAATGGCAAAAACATTTTATTTGGAAGAACATTTTTTTGCAATAAAATTCCTATAACAACGAAAAAGATAGTACCTACCTATATTTGATTTCTATGTAATTGGAAAGTTTTTTTTTAAGTTCTTAAAAGTTCCGTTTAAATCATTTGCGTGTTGGTATCAAAGATTTTAATGCTTTATAAAAATAACAAAATTCAAAATTATTTTATAGATCCTCTAGATTTTACATTTGAAATGTAACACTGTGAGTAAATTTCATTAGGGTACCATTTTTGTAGTTGGGTTGCGCTGCGGGGAAAGGGGGTAAAAAAATTAAAAAATTATGTTATATGTGTTTTGTATTTCTTTTTAAGACTTACGTTTTAAGACGTATGTTTTAAACCCCTTCTAAACTAAATCGAAAATTTTTAATCTTTCCTATCTTCCAGATTGCCATAGAAAACCCCTTAGAAACGACTTACTGGTCCCCAGGAGCAACAATTTACTCAAGCTACTACTTATACATAGCCACTTTCATCCTTACCCAAATAATTCCTGCCATTTTATATGATGCTGCTTCCTTCCTTTGTACAGGAAAAGTTCAATATGTGAAGAACCAAATCGAATTATTCCATCAACTCCAATCACTAGAACGATTTTTCCATACAGTCTGGATGTTTGACACCGAAAATGCAGATGAACTTTTTAATACCATGACATTTAAAGAAAAGTGAGTTACTAATCTTTTTTAATTTATAAAAATTTAACATAAGTAAATATTTATTCTCTTTATTTATTAGAAAAAAATTTAAATTCCAAACACAAAATTTCAACCTTGACGAATATATGCGCACTTGGAATAATGGTCGGCGTGCTTATCTACTTGAACTTGATCAAAAAGCTAGCAGAGTTGCCAAATGGAAGTTACAAGCTTACAGCGTAATTGGTGTAATTTTGAAAACAATTTTTATCGTTTACGTTGGTAATGAAATCCTCAAGTATTTCGGTTGTGAAGAGTATTTAGGAATGAGATCAAGTGGAAGTGCATGTTTAAGGCTTTTTAATACATTTCAAAAAGTTTAAATAAAAAAAAAATGTTTATTGTAATTGTATATTTAATATATTGAGCTTAAGTTATCATATAGCAAGTAAGATAAATGGAAAAAAAAAAATAAAAACACTATTTAACCTTTGTGGACAACATTAAAAAAACTTGTATACAAGCATTTTTTATTGACCTACTCGATACTTCAGGGATTTTTTGGTATCAACAATAACAAACTCATTAATGGTTACAATTATTTACGAGAGGGAGACACAATAAAAACAACATTTATTACATTGTAATGACATCTATTTTTAAGTAAACCTTCTAGTACAATAATTTATATAGTTTTTTCGATGAGAAAAAAAAAAAACGATTCATTACTAAACACCTGGTATCATGCTGACTGTGGATATCGTTAATGGATTTGTCGCTTTTGTTTGTACTAAAAATTTCTCGGATCACTTGAAGCTTAATTATCATACTCAATTTATAGTCATCAGTATTGAACTTCACTCAAGGTTAAGAATACAATTCCACTCAATGTAACGGGTAATGACTGGGGGCGATGCGATGTGATAGGTAATTTTATTCCATTTTGGTATGGCTTGGTGTTGCGGTTGAGTTGACTTCTGACTAAAGAAAAACCTTCTGAAATGTCAAGCAGAACTTGTTTTGGAAATACAAAAAAATCAAGAATATTTACTTTATCTGGTTACAGAAAAAAAGTTTTGAATTGAGGAAAAAATTATGATGATTTTATAGAGGACAAATACGCAGTGATTAATTTATTGAAATTCATGTCATGTACATTGTATGTACATTGATTTTTCTTTTATTACGTTTAAAGTCTTAAACGAGGGTCTTGAGAGTAGCATAAATTACAATCTTGGACTAAGAACTATGGCTTGATGTGGTGAGTAGACAAAAACATGTTTTTTGTTTTGCTATTTTGGTAAGTAAGGGTTCTGAGATTTTGGAACCACAGTTGTAAATTTTTGAACTTATAACTATAAATAATTTTAATAGTCAGTGAATGGTCAAGAAGAAATTTCCTTGTTTGACAGTTTATTCAGTTACTATTAAAAAGAACTTAGAGGGTCACGGGGGTGTATGTGGAACTTTTTTTTAAATTAATTAAATATTTTTTTTATTTCCTCAGAAATGGCTCTTACGATTTTGGTTTAAAAAAACCATGTGTACTGTTTAATATTAGGTCCAACTTTTGATAGGTAAAGGAAAAATATTTTTTGAAACGTTATTAACGGTATCTGCCATAGAACCGTTTTCTTGATTTCTGACTTTCTCGTTAACCAATTAATCGATTTCAACGAAAAGTTTTTAGCGAAACCGTTTAAATAGCCTTAATTTAAAAGTTAAGAAAAAGAAATAATTTTTGGTTTCCCCGTGATGGGAACAAGGAAACACTAACGACAGAAATTTATTTTTGGTTAGCTTTGAAAAGCCTTGAAAGTTGAAACCTTATGTAATCTATAATATGTATATTTATATCTAAAATTTTTCATATTTTTGTTAAGTCAAAATTCCTATAATTATTTTGGAGAATATCGATAACCAATTTTTAATTTTTTTCAATCACGAAAACACTTACTATTAGTTTTAATTTTAATGTAAAATATAATCTTAAATACTTATATAAATAAATAATAAGTAGTTAAAAAATGTAATTTTGCATAACACATTCGAATATTTTTTGTATAAAATGAGCTGTTTTTTGACGAATAATTATCAGTCACTTTAACAACTTATCCAATAAAGATGTTGAAAATTACAAATTTTGCAATTGCAGCAGTCATTGTTGTATTTGGTTTCCTAATTGTGAGTTAAAGATTTTTTTCAGTTTAAGATATTATAGTTTTTGTTTTATATTTTAGAAACAAGGAATGGCCCAAGATAGGGGAGAAGACATAGAAGGTTATGGATTTTAGGTTCTTTGTCGTTCTTTATAGAACCATTAAACATTATACTAACTTAAATGTTTAAATAAATAACATTTAATAATATTTAGGTGTTTATTATTTCATTTGAAATATTAAGGTAATTCCATTTTTGTGGAAGCAGGAGACTTTTTTGACAAGTACCTACTACTTCATTTTTATATGCTTCATTGGATTCAAGTTTCATTAACTGAATTGGTTAACTTAGTTCTGATTCAAATCGGGAACAAAACAGACTAGAAATTATGTTGCGGGAGTTACTTCGGCTGAAACCTTTCAATATCGTATTAAAAAGTTGTTTTTATTTTTATTTATTCTCTACTAGAATGTTAGAAATGCGTTACAAAATTAAAAATCAAAGTGTTTTTGATTTCTGGTTACTCATGTAGTCTTTACATTAGTTTCTTAATGTGTATGAATATTACCATCGCAGCTCACAAAAAAACTAAAATATATTATTTTAGCTTAGCTAAAAGAAAACTAACGAGAAGGAAGATAAAAAACTTATAGACGTGATCAACAATAAATAAACATAGTCAATATTATTCGTGCTTGCCGTGGCGGCAAATGAAGAGATTAAGACATGTATACCTATTTTCAAAGATTGCACTAGATACTCATAAAAGGCAAAACTATCATAATCGACTACACCCACAAACGTTTTGCTTGAAATCATTTTCTTGAAGAAAACAAAGTGCTAATTGACCAGTGCCAATAATTTTTGGAAAGGGGTTGGGTGGGCGAAAAAGTGGGGTGGTTGTGGTTTTTTACGATTTCTGTCAAAAGTCTGTCAAGAAATTGAAAAAAGCTAAATGCAAAAGTTGTATATCGTAAAAGTGTCTACAACTTTTACTCAAACCATTTTTGATATAACCTCAAAAATATTGAAAAAAAAAAATGCAAAAATACAATTTTTTTATTTTTTATTTTTATCTTTTACAAAAATTGTTGGATTTTAACAAAACTGGGCCAAAAATTACTTTGTTATATTTTCTATTTATTTTAAATGTTTTTATGTAGTTAATTTTTGGATTTTTGACGAATTTAATTTGAGAAAATAGCCTTTTTTTCAAACAAAAAAGTTACCGAAAAAATGTTAGATTTTTGAAAAGTTTGGAATGCAATTATTTAGATTAAAACCTATTATTTAAGATTGTGTGGAAAAACTATACTTTTGTTTTAGAAAATATTGAGAAAAATTGAAAAAAAAAACAAAAAAATTATTTTTAAGATCGATTTTTCTTTAAATGACAGTAATATTGGCGAGAAATAATTTTCCATAGAAACTAAATTATACTTTTGTAATGGCCTTTGACCTTCCTAATTTGAATCTAGCATTAAAATAGCTCTAACCTGAAAAGTTTTTGAGATATTGAATTTTGAACGTTCAAAACACTATTTTTGTGATGTTTTGCATGGTAATATCTCAAAAACGTGATGTGATAGAATTTTTCTGACATCGGATTCAAGCTCAGCGCACAAAATTCTGTGAATAGATTGACTGAAAAACTTGGTAGTATAAAGTCAAAAATTAGTATATTATAAAAAAAAAAAAACAGAAAAACAAAACAGCTAGAATTTTTCGGATTCGAGCTCAGCACACAAAAACCATTAGAAAAATATACTTTGATTTCTATAAAAAAAAAACTTTTTGATTAGTGAAATCGAACAGGACAGAAAAAATCGAATGCCTTATTTAATTTCACTAATCAAAAAGTTTTTTTTTTTTTATAGAAAGCAAAGTATATTTTTCTAATGTTTTTTTGTGCGCTGAGCTTGAATCCGATGTCTCCGAAAAATTCTAGCTGTTTTGTTTTTCTGTCTTTTTTTTTTTTATAAAATACTAATTTTTGACTTTATACTACTAAGTTTTTCAGTCAATCTATTCACAGAAGCTTTATCAAAAAAAAATCTATAACTGATAACTATAATACAGATTCATTAAGTAAGTTTACAGCTGTCAAATAATATCGTCAACAGTACTACTTAATTGGGCCCTAAAGTCATGACCCATAAAGCAGGATAATAGCCAGAACCTGGTGGTTCATATATGCTACTTTTGCTACTATTTTTTAAGTATCTTCTTTATCTTCTGATAGATAAGATGACCTGTTACTGAAGACGCTTTTCAAGAAAAAAAATTATTTTTCGATCAGTACGAGGTTTCGTGCTATAAAAAAGAGAAATATAAAAACATTAGCAACCAATTTCAGCTGGATGCGAATCGGTTTAAAGTTTAAACAACTTTTAGTTGTTATTTTTTTCTTCGTTATTGTTGTACTAGAATCTTGTTTAATTTGCATTGTATCGCGAGGAAGTGACCGTATGAAATCAGAGAACTCAAGTTATCTATTCTATTGACCACAAAGTCAACCCGTGGGAGGATTTTTTTTATTGAATAAAATAAAAAACAATTATTTTAAACAAATGAAGATACAAAAATTATTCTTTTACTTTCAGGTTATACATATACTTCCAAAGTAAGAAAAAATAACAAAAAAACTACAAGCCTTACGTTGAACAAATTCATCGCAAATAACTATGATTTTTTTTATGAAAATGTCAAATCTCTTAGCACTTTGATTTTTATTTTGAGGAAATGATTTCAAGCAAAACGTTTGTGGGTGTAGTCGACTATGTGAGTGTTACCTATTATGGGTAAGATCGTTAAAAATATGATCTTAAAATGGCTACAGTTAAGCCAATATAGGTAATATCTACCACTTAACCTTGCTATTTGCCGGCACGCCACGCATGAAAAATGTTAAAATAACTAATGTTTATTTTTTGTTGATTTCGTCTGTAAGTTTTTTTCTTTTTTCTTGTGTTCGATCTTTTAACTAAAATATATTTGAGTTTTTTTTTTTTGTGAACTGCGTAGGTTTTATTCATATACACAATTAGGAATTTTACTGAAGACTACGTGAGCAACATATGGGACTCAAATTACAATTTAAAAAAAAAAATTTTTAGTTATAATCCAGTCAAATAAGGGTTTAACCTCGGAATGAATGTTAGTAGAAATTTTTTTTGCTCAATATCTTCCTTTTGCCATTCTATAACATATCTCAAAAGTCTAGAAAAATCTCATGTCCGCTTGTCGCGATTTCAAGGTCAACTCGCGAAATGGAGATTTTCAAAATTAGCAAAAATAGGCTATGGTATTATATACACATATGATACATGATTTCAAGGTATTTTTTAATGCTGATTCCAAAAAATCTAAAATCAAGACAATCTGACGTCTCTGGAAAAAGTTATACCTGTTTTTCATCTGTCAACTCATATTATTATAACAGTTGCAAACTTACTGCCGAAAAACCCTTAAAAGTTATGGTAGATGAACCAAATTTTGCATGAAGATTTTAGAATCCATCATTATTAAAAATCAAAACAATCCATTACAAAAATATATATACCTACGAAATAATGGTATTTTTTGATGGAGGGGCAAATTTTAGGATATGCACTAAAGAAGATTCTTGTTCATCTTAGGAATAAGTGGTAATAGGCTAATTTTTTCATTTTAACCTTTGTTTAGATATTCTTTAACTACCCTTAAAAATCTAAAAAAATCTCATGTCCGCAAGTCCTAATTTTGGAGGTTAAACTAAGTTAGGTGCAGACTTAAAAAAATTAGCAAGAAAAGTTTAAATTTGTATATGTATACCAACATAAGCGACATTATTTAAAGGTATTTTTTAACACTTATCCCAAAAAAACTCACAATAAGTCAACCTGATCATCCCTGAAAAGTAATGCACCTTATTCATGTTGATCTGACACAAATATCTGAAGTGTAGTTTTTCAATTTTTTAAAATCTGCTTCTTATCTTCAAGCCAGGAAAATTAGGACTTGCGGACATGAGATTTTTTTAGATTTTTGACATAAGTTATAGAATATCCAAACAAACATAGAAACAAAAAATTAGCCTATTAGCACTTATTCCTAAGATGAACAAGAATCTTCTTTAGTGCATATCCTAAAATTTGCCCCTCCATCAAAAAATACCATTATTTCGTAGATGTATATATTTTTTGTAATGGATTGTTTTGATTTTTAATAATGATGGATTCTAAAATCTTCATGCAAAATTTGGTTCATCTACCATAACTTTTAAGGGTTTTTCGGCAGTAAGTTTGCAACTGTTATAATAATATGAGTTGACAGATGAAAAACAGGTATAACTTTTTCCAGAGACGTCAGATTGTCTTGATTTAAGATTTTTTGGAATCAGCATTAAAAAATACCTTGAAATCATGTATCATATGTGTATATAATACCATAGCCTATTTTTGCTAATTTTGAAAATCTCCATTTCGCGATTTGAACTTGAAATCGCGACAAGCGGACATAAGATTTTTCTAGACTTTTGAGATATGTTATAGAATGGCAAAAGGAAGATATTGAGCAAAAAAAATTTCTACTAACATTCATTCCGAGATTTACCCCTTTTTTCTCCTTATTTGACTGTATTATTATAGATTGGAGAAGAGAATAAAATTAAAAAAAAAAACTTTTTAATGCGAAATTGAAAAGTTTCAGTAGTATTCACTCCTGTAACATAATTTCCAGTCTGATTTGATCCCCCTGCAGTAAATTAACCAATTCATTTAGCAAAATTTGGATATAATGAAAAGGTTATAAAAAAGATGTATAATTTTTAAACTAAAAAAAAAGGGCCATGCCCTTAAAGATTTAAGTTAATTAAACAAAATGTTTTTGTAATTCTTTTTCTCGATGAATCAAATCTAATCTAATCTAATCTAAATGTATAATTTTTAGTAAATAGTATAACCTTACTATACAAAAGGAACTACCTCATTATCGATACCCTCTTTTAATAGCATTTTTACTTCTTGTGTTCAATTTCGAAAAGTCAATTTCCATAGTTTCACCATTCAATTTTAGTCAAATTTCTACATCACTAACAGCATCAGCTTAATTTTTTTTACAGGAATTAGTATATATGAATTAACTCATTTCTTAAAAACCTGATTTAAGGTAAGCTTTATAAACATGATCATATTAAAATATCTAATTTTTAATACCATGTGGGATGTGGGTAGATATGGGCTCATGGTAGGGTCCTGGTATACAAGTTTTTTTTTTTAACAAATTCCTGTCTTTTTCTCTCTCCCTGTCTTGGATTGTATTAAATTGATTTCTTCTTAAATTGTATAACTTACCGAAATATGGCTTGACATAAAAAATAAACACCTAAATATATGTATATATCAATGCTTTTTATTTCAACATTTAAGTTAATAAAATGTTTAATGGTTCTATGGCGATGAACCTAAAATCCATAACCTTCTATGTCCTCTCCCCTATCTTGTGCCATTCCTTGATCCTTAAATAAAAAAAACAGGAACTATAATTTATTTAACAGAACTAAGATAACAAAAAAACAACTCACAATTAGGAAACCAAATACAACAATGACTGCTGCAATTGCAAAATAAGTAATTTTCAACATCTTTATTGGATAAGTTTTTAAATTGACTGATGGTTATTCGTCAAAAAAACAGTTTATTTTATATAGAAAATAATCGAATGTGTTATGCAAAATTATTAATTTTTATCTAATATTTGTTTATTAGATTAGATTTTATATTAAAATTTAACTTAACGTGTACCTAATCGTGTATATTTTTCATACACGATTAGGTACACGTTAAGTTAAAAATTGTTTATCAAATAATATTCTCGAAAATAATTATACGAATTAGGTTATTTAACAAAATATGAATATTGCAATATGGGACGCCATTCATTTATTTAACCAAAAATAAATTTCTGTTGGACTCGGTAGAGAATTCTAATTTCCGTTATGCGGAAGTTAAAGCTCCAAAAAGCTTATTTTTCTCAAAAACGGCTGTAATTAGTTTAATTTCAACTACACTGAGGGAAAAAAAGAGGTTGTCTGTAAAGCCGGTTTACGGACGATGATTTTACGTTATAACGTCGTAAGAAAACAGGTTGTGTGCTTTTAAAATGAGCCATTTGAAGCGTTTATTTATTTCAAACAATAATAATTTACAAGAAAAAGCTAAAAAATATAGCTTTTTTATTTTCTCATTATATTCATTTTTTTTATTTTAAAAGCTCACAAAAAAATTTTTACCATTAAAAAGCCAAATATTTCTTCTAAATAATAAAACCATTTTTAAATTTTTACAATGAGCAAAAAGTATTAAAATAATTTATTTAAAACAATCATTTTCATCAAAAAATCAAAGAAAACATGTAAATTTATCTTCTCACGCTATTAAATCCATTTTTTTTTTAACAATCTATAAGAGCTAGAATTTTTTAAACTCGATGAAATTTCATCAAAAAAAGCAAAAAACATTTATTTTTATGCTCTCATGCTATTAAATTTGAAATCTAAAAGCTTATTGTTTCACCTTTCAAATGACGTATCAATCTCATTTCAAAGATGCCTACAAGAGAAGTTAGAATTTTTTAAAGTCAACCATGTGGAATTTCCAGACTGAGATTACGGTACTTCCCACACTGGTGGCTGTTCATGGCGCACGCAACAGATCTCCATTGGTGGTTTGATGTTTTTAGCAAGTTTCTTGATTTAACATTGTGTGGCTTGTAGTTAGTCTAGCGTTATGTGTGATATACCAAATGAAAGGCAATTGTATCAGGATGCTCATAAATTTTTAATCAAATTTTTATCTTCTCTTGGTAAAAAGTTATAACCTGTTGAACTCTAAAATTTTATTTTACCGTTATCTCAAAATTGTGTTTACGAAAATGATTGAAATTTCGCACACATATAGTCGTAATCATGGTCTATCATTACTCCATATATAATATTCCTCTATCTATTAAAGAAAAAAAAGGTAAAAATAAAAAACGATGAAAATCGGTTAAAAACGGCCAAAAAACCTGTTTTTTTAAAACTTATTTTTCTCCGTATTCAGTCAAAACTCTTTTAACGATTTTTTGCACATGTATGCGCATTTATCAGCCCTACATGTCCCATATAACTTGAGATTTTGTGAACGCTCCAAAAAAAAGCTAATAATCAAAAACTACCCAAAAATACCCCTAAAAAAGTAGGTATTTTTCAAAAATTCATATTTTGAAACGCAGAGTGTTGGAAAAAATCCGTATGAGACGCCTAATTTTTTTTTCCTTCATCTTTCACTCGGCACCTTTAGAATTGTCAAAAAAAATTTCCCCTACCCATAATCAACATTTTGTCATACCCACAACACCTGATCAACGTTCAAACAAAACGTTATAGCGGAGTTTCAGTTTTTCTTAAATGCAGTTATCCTTAAATTAGTCTCCTCTATCTATAACAAAAAGAATCATTTCTCTACGACCACACGTTTATATTTTAGCCCAAATTTCATCTTTCCGTTTTACCCCTGTTAAATGACGGAATTTTTAAAAATCCTTCATTTGGATTAGGCTTTATATTATTATCTTTCAAATAAGCTTTAGGAGATTTTTGTATCTCTGATGGTTTATTTTTAATTTTGAATTTAAAGTTTTTGCCGAACCGCGAGAGTGTAACGCTAGAAAACGGCGTCACTTTTTTTGTGGTGGCTGCCATGGTTCATCGATTTATAAGACGTTATCAAGTCAAAAACAACTTAAAATCAACGAAAACCACGTTGATTCAACTATTTTTCGGAATGATTTTGCGTTGAAGACGAAAATTTTTAAATCAAAGTAGAACATCGTTAGTTTAAAGTAGTTTACCGTTATAAAACATCTTTAAATCAAAGTTGTTTCTTAAAAAAAAAGAAAAAATGGGCGGCCGCTGGGGATCAAACCTGCTACAACTCTTGGGTTACTAGGCGAATGCTTTACCAACGTGCTATCTCACTGTTAAAAATTAGAGTGATAAAATGCAACAAAAGCTGAAGTCCGATAAAAATAAAAAAATTTCTCACGTTGTTTCAATTTTATTTTGAAGAAGTTTCATGTTAATTTTTTCAACATTAAATCAACATTGAACATTTTACATTTTACATTGCGTTTTTTCCCTCAGTGTATTTATAAACATTGAGAAAATAGGTCCTACTTTTGAAATAGATGATTCAATCGATTTCGAAGAAAATAATAAAGTACAAAGGATAGGGCTATTTATCTAGTAACAAAAAGCAAGAATTTTTGAACAAAAATTACACCGAGAAATTGTAATCTTGTTGACTAAAACTGGTTTCGAAAATATGTATTACTAAAACCGCGTAAAAAAAAATAGACAAATAAAATTAAAAAAAAAATATATACATATAAATAATTTAAATGTACCTAAGCCAACACACAGCAGTGTATTATGAAGTTATAAACAATAACATTGACTTCAAACGAACTCCGCATAAAAGTGGGTCATCAGCTGTGAAGAATACTAATCGACAGTTTTTAATGTCTGAAGTCTGACTTGTAGGCATTTTGCACAATATCAGTCACACATTCACATTGATGTGATTAAGTTTAAGAGGCTTTCTTTAAGTGGTCAGTAAACAATTCAAAAGAACTGGTTCCATTTATTAATAATTTTTTTTGTGTGTAATTTTATATATGCAAGGCGAATTGATGGAAATTCATTTTAAACAAAAGAGTCGGTATAAAATAAATGTTTACACGAGTTAAACAAAAAAAAAGGTTTTGAACTCATGAAGCTGTTAATCGTAAAGCGCAAAACATTTTTCATATTTTCTTACGGGATGATCTTGGGAAGCTC
Source organism: Episyrphus balteatus (assembly GCF_945859705.1). Lineage (NCBI taxonomy): Eukaryota > Metazoa > Arthropoda > Insecta > Diptera > Syrphidae > Episyrphus > Episyrphus balteatus. The sequence continues at coordinate 172,762,543 of NC_079134.1, forward strand.
AAATACTTTCGATTTCATTCCGCAGGGAACCAAAACAGAATTTTCAATCAATCAATGTCCTGTATTTTTAGCACCAAAATATTTGTATTTGTATTTTCTTAGCACCTTTTTGAATTTCTCTTTTTTTTTATTTTCGTAAGGTTGTCGCGCAGTTTAACACCCAAATTAACACAATTATTAAGTTTTTTGTATAACTCAATATGTTAGATCATCATGTTTAATAGGCCAAAGATTTCTTTTAACAAAAAATTAAAAAAAAAAAAAAAATACAATAAAACATGATAAAATGTTTAACATTTAACTTATCATTATGAGAAATGTAAATATTTCGAAACATTCAACATCAGTTACAGTTGTTTGGGATATATTTTGTTTTTTTAATTTTTTTAATTTTTGGTCAAAGTTTTATTATTTTGGCTCGATGACCTTTGGGAAACAAGAAATATGAAATAATAAAATGAATTGTGATGTCACAGTTGTGTGTGTGTTGTTTTTTTTACCATAATTGGAGCAATCTTATTATGGCAAAACGAGTGTTAGTTTTAATATTTTAATCTTACAAAATTTGTATTCAATAATATTCATTATGGAACACTGAAAGAAAAGTCTATAACCTATACAACATGTTTCAAGAATTTTTCGCGGTCCTGTGAGGTAGTAAAAAAAGACTTTCAACGTTGGTTTGAACGGTTTTAGAACACCATCGCTGAAATTTGTAACAATTCTGTGGCAATAAGACAGAGTAGCTTATGTCGACTTAAGGAATTGCAATTCAATTTTCAATCTTATTTTTTCATGGTTTTTAATTTTAATTGAATTGAAATTTTTGTCTCTACATTTAAGCGTGAATCTTAGCTAAGTTTTTGTAATTTTGTTTTTTAAATTAAAACTTATATGTAATGAGTAAATGCAGATAAGCGTTGACTGGTTTTCAATTTTTTAAAAATTAATTTTGTGGAAATTTTATTTTTACTTTATATTTAAATTATATAAATGCTTCTTCATAAAAAGTTTCGTTGAAATCGAATAAGCAGTTTCAGAGATAATCGGATTTAAAAAAACGGTTCTATGGCAGGTACCATTAATAATGATTTTCAAACAAAAATTTTTTCATTAGAAGATAGACTTTAGCTTTTTTTTTAATGCAAAATATTTTTAGGTGTAACAAATATTTTTGTTTTTCAATGCAATTATTTTTTAGTTGCAATAAAAATTTTTTTTAATTTAAAGATTTTTCAGTTGCAACAAATGTTTTTTTTATTTGCAATAAAATTTTTAAAAATAGTAAAAAAAATTATAAAAACCTTGCTTGATAGTGAATTAGGAAAGGAAAGAAATTTTTCCCGGTTAATAATGCTTGTTACCGTAAAATTTGAGTTAAGGACACGCAAAATCCCAAAATCATAAAAAGATGTTATAATTTCAAAATGGTATATAAGTTATAAGTTTTTCGACTAGGAATCCCATGGTTTGTATTACTATTAAATCGTACTGTAGTGTATAATATTGAATTATAATTCAATTTTACAATTTTTTTTCTTTTTGCTAACGTCAATTTCTTATGATTTTGTTTAACATTTGTATGTATAAGAGTGCATTGTTGAACAAAATGAATATAAATAAATTAATTATTTTTAACTTTTTTTTACTACAACGAAAATGGCCTATGGGTCAGATTAACTGATAATGTAATGCAACTTGAAGAGTTGAGTTAGTGTTACCCTTGCAACTTTGAGATATTGAACTGAAAGGTTGAACTAAGTGGAGGGGAAATTAAATAAATTAATTTAAAAATCAAACATAAACAAATTCGATTTCCCAGAAAATGTTGAATTTGTTTTTTTTTTATTGTGAATGAAATTGCGTTAACTATACAATGAATAAAACATGAAGGTGGAAACACAATATCATACGTCAAATAAATTAAAACTCTTGCTATTGACGTCTTACTTTTCAAATTGTCACGATATGGATTGTTACCATATGGTGAATAAGAGTGAAATATTGATTTGAATTTTTTTGCTGTCAGCAAAATAAAAATTTTTACAACAGCGACCGAAGCAACAATTGGAGCTCTTCGGTCGTGTCTAAGTGCGGAAATAAGAGTTCTTTTGCACATCTTACTTCCAGACCTTTTATTATCAGGTTCTTTGTAGTACATTTAAGCTAAAAGAATTTGATTGTAAGAAGTCAAAACTTTTTGTCACCGTGATACAATAATTTTTGTACCATCTGATACGTTTTTGAAGGCATTGTAAGGAGAAACTTAGACACGTGTATTTTAACTAAGGGTTCAAGAATTAAGTATGGGGTAGGTTCCTGGAACTAAAGATCAAAAACATGATTCCATTCCTAATGCGAGAAAGTGGATAAAGGACGGCGGCCTCCGGAATCATATGGAAATTTGGGTTGATCTCTCAAACGTTGCTAACATTGATGAGAAAACAAATAAATTTAACAAAAAAGTATTAGGTATTTGGTACGAAAAAAACAAAACAAATTACCAACAACAACAGAAACAGCTGCTATGGCAAAAATTGCAAACTTTGTAATTTTAGACATCATGATGGAATAAGTTGTAAGAGTTACTGATGTTAAGTCAGCTTTATTTATATGAAATATTTCAAAACCTATTTATGCAAACTTAAGTAAAAAACAATAATTTATTTGTTACACAAGGTGTTAACAATGGTTTCAATAATAAATTAAAACCATTTCCGTGTACAGATATCTAAAATTTTAAAACAATTATTAATAGTATTAAATTTTATCAAAAAATGATAGTTAATTAAATGTTTGTTGATAAACAAGTTGAGTATTGCGTGTCTATGTGGAAAACTGAAATTTAATACTGGTTTGCAAACGAAAAGCAGGCACGTTAAAGATCAACAAATTTATTTTCAGCTGATAGAAAAATTCACAGTTATTTAATTTAAATTAATTCAATCAGTTGATTTTTAAGTCTAATCTTAATGGTATTGGAAGTTATTTTTTTTTTAAACTCGGGGTTTTAATGTTCGGTTTTTTTAACTGCAGCACTACACTACTAAGTTAATCAAATATTTTTTAATAAACGAACCACTAACCCTTGAAGTATCCAATGTATTTTCTAATACCATACGATTCAATATGGATAAAATTCAAGAGGTGCAGTCACAGTAGTGTCCCACAGAGTTGTCAAGTATTTTGTAATAGTACCAGGTATTTATTAAATGCCTAAAGGAGTGTATTGTGCATCACGTCAACATACAGTGTTGGTGGGTAGCAGGATTAAATATTTAAAAAAAATGATTTTGTTTTTATCTGTAAAAAAATACAAAATTACAAATTGAGTTCAGGGAAGTTATTAGCGTTTAATAAAATTAATAATTTGCATGTTAAACGTAAGCTAAATGGAAAAAAAGAAAAGTGAATAAAAGTTCTTAAATTGGATGGAATCAACTTAAGGTTATTGTTGTGTTTTCCAATTATTTTTATGAGAGTGATTTTAAAAGTGCAAAGAACTAACTTAAGCGGAAATATCTTCACCTACAGTGGGAAAAATTTAAAACTTTCCTTGTGCATTTATTCTTCCACTTAAAGTGAAAAATACATAAGTTCATCCTGTAAAGATATTTTATATCTACAAATTGATTTGAGGAGGTCTATATAGTAAAAAAAAATTAATAAAATAATATAAAGAACTTAAGCTAATAAAAATGGCAACCCTATTCATAGTACTTCTAGACCAGACCTTTAAAGTCGTTTTGAAGAGATTACCATCATTTCGAGAAATTTTTGTCTACTACTAATTTTCGTTGTAAATTGAAAATTATACAGTTTTGTGCTCTGTCCGTTTATGAACAGACAAATTATAGCTAAAGCGAATATTTAAGCATGACATTTTTATCATAAAACAAAGTTGATTTTGTAAGAATTCGGTCCTCGAAATTTCCCACCTCAATGATTTTGACCCATATATGGATGAAATTAGAAATTTTGATTTCTCATTTATTCTTATCATATCGCAAGTTCATGATGAATGTTTAGTTTACAACACTGATTTAGTAAGTACACACTACACAGTACAAAATACTAGGTAAATAAAATATTTAATAAACGAACCAATCACCAATTGTAAATATGGCAATCCATTTATCCTACAAGTATGCAACGTATTTTCTAATATCATGCGATCAAAATATGAAGTGAAATTCAAACAACACAGTCACAGTAGGTCCCCTCAAAGTTGTCTAGTTTATTTGAAATTATACCAGGCATTAAATAAAATGCATTAAAATGGGTATAATGTGTATCACATCTACATAGTGTTGGTAGGTAGAGGATTAAAGATTTCCAAAATTTATTTTATTTTTATTCTGTAAAAAATTATAAAACTACAAAAATTGAGTTCAGTGAGGAAGTATATATTGTATAAGTAAAACCTAGTAATCAAACTAAATTGTAGCTCCCAGACAAAATTTAACCACAAAAATTTTAAAACTTCGTTTTTTGTTATTAATTTTGTAACAAATTGAAAAATTATAATAATCAAACGGGCCAGACATATTCTTTTTGGAAACAGATTGCTCCACAAAAAAGGTATTGTATACTTTTTTCATTAATCTTACCATTTGAAAGATATTCGAGGTCAAAGTTAAAACAAAACTATGAACAGATTTTTTACTTTTCAAAATTTTCTAATTCAATGAAAAGTCAACATTATTAAATTCGCAAGATTTATTCTTGTGGGGGCTTAAACGTTCTACGAAAAAAGTCCTTGGTGTAAAATCAAAACAAAGAATTTCGATTTTTTTGACCCCACATTCGTTTTCAACTATAAATTTAGTATCTGTCACATTTTAGCGGAATAAAAATAAGACAAGAAAAACAATTTTTTGAATTAAAATTAAATTTTTTTACGAAACCAATTGTTTGCTTAAATTTCTGAATTAAATGATACCAAAAGATTCTCTAGGTAATTTAAGGGAAAAAAATATATGGGAGTAAGGGACAATCTTCCATCGTTTAAGCGATAGATGCAATTTTCTCACAAACTGACTTCAAACACAAAAAAAAAATATTTTGAACACAACGGTAACCACTACAAAAAATTTTAAAAAGCCAAAAGCTCATTCTTATCTGTGAAATTTAAATCTACTTAATTTAATGAAGAATTTTTGGGAAAAAATAGTCCTTAAACTCAGAATTTTGAAAAAAAAAAAAATGTTATTAAAAAATTTAAATTGACTTTTTTTCAAACTTTTTTGTAACAAAATATGAATCTATTTTTAAAATTATTCTTTATTAGTTAAATTCCGATGAGAAAAAGGTAACACATACTGCAATTTTGAAACAAAAATTAAAAATTAAGAAATAATTGACTTTCTCTTAGACGTTGAACTTTGAAAAAAAGTAAGTTAATTTTTTTTCAAAAACTTCTATTAAAAACAGTTCTTCGAAAATGAAATACTTAATAATTTTTTTCATAAACTGTAATACATATTGATATTTTCTTTTATGAATTCAAATAAAAACTAAAATGAATCGGTGGTGATTGTTAAAACAACATAAGTAACATTTTATTTTTTTTTTTGCAGAAGAGACAAAAAACTCTGTACTTTTGACGACGAAGTTGCATTGACAATTAAAGCTTTAAAATTGGTTTAGAGGTAGTGCTGAGAGTTGTATCTAGCTATAATTTTTATAAAATATCTTTATCAAAGAAGATTTTTACAAAAATAAATGTATTTTATATGTTGTTTTAACACCCAACGTTTTGTTAAGAGTCAAAATAACTTAATTACTTGATGATATGTTGTTTTGACAGTCATATTACATTCAAAATATTCGAAAAAAAAAGAATAAAAATGCATTATTAATTCAGCAATTTTAATAATATATAAAATACAAGAACATAACTCTAAATGGAGAATGGGCAAATTTTTATATAGCGTGGACGTTCCGAGACCCAGCAATGAATTTATTATTTTTTGACGTAATTAAGTCTTATTAATATTGTGCAAAAGTTTTATTCTTGTGGTGTACCTACTTCAAAAGCAGATAAAATGCATTTTTGCAGTTTTTATTGATTGCCTCAATGCTGTCAAAAGTTTAATGTTTATTTGAAGTGCAAAATATCATGGTTTGTAATTTTCCATGAGTTTGAAGACCTTGATCTTGAATATCAAACCAATAGAACCCAAACTAGAAGCCTTTTAAGACAAAATTTACGAATTTTTGTTATAGTTTGCATTTTCAATTCATTGCTGGTATTAATAGCTTGAAAACTCTAGGACAAAATGTCTAAGTTAATGGCCCAGGGAAAATAACAGAGCATCATATTTTATATTCAAAATAAAAATTAAATTCAATATGTCCTTCACACATTGCAAGATGCATTACCAATACTAATATTGCAATGTCTTACATTCTTAATCCAAATGCAGTGAAAAATTCATAGTAAAACCTTTTCCTAAGATACAGTTTTTTTTCATTTGATCTTCTTCTTCCTTTTTCTCGGCGCTGCACAGTGTGGCCAATCACGAATCTAGCTGGACAAAATTAATAACTCGCGTTAAATCGACTTTTTTTCTAAACAGTTTTAAACAAATGAATGTGAATAGATAAAATTCTATAAAAAGAAAGATTTTTTAAAAAGAAATCTATAATTTCTGCAAAAAGTGGGTCAAAATAGTGATGAAGAAAATGCATTTTTATAGTATTTGAACTTATGTTTCCATAAACATATTCTATGATTGGATATACTTAATTATTTTAAAAAACGCTTGAAAAATCTCAATAAATAAAAACTCTATTGCTATTCACGAAAAAAGAGAGGTTTTTATTAAGAAATAGAACTTTTACACACGTTTTTGACAGGTGACATACATGATTTTTTTTCTCAATATCATGCTTTAAATTAAAATTTTAGCAATGATTTTAATTAAATGTTTCACAATCATACAAAATGGCATCACCTTTAAAAATATCTGCAGATAATTTAAAAAGGTAACTCCTTTTTGTGCAATGCAAACTTGAAACATAACAGCCTATTTAAAACAGCTGTGTTTATAATTTCGATGTTTTTCAAGCTAATAATTCTCTGAATTTCTTCGTGACCTTTTTCTGGCCTTTTACACTTGCTTGCTTTTTGCATTGAACTTGTTTAAGATGTTTTGACAGAAAAGCATCATTCATCAATGATAATTGATAATGCCTCATAAGTTGAAAATTCCAGTGGTTTAGTGGTTCCATAGGATCAGAACTTAATCTTTTATACATTTTGATCCTTCACTCAAAGAAAATTTCGATAAATCCTTATCGGTTTTATTGGAATATGCTTTTTCATTTTTGCGGAGAGCGTTTCTACTGATTTTAACTATTTCCTTATGGATAGGTGCACTTATTAGACTTTTAACCTTCCGTTTGTTATATTTTTCCCGTTTTTTAATTTTTAAAAATTCTTTTCTACTTTTGTTTCTCTATCTACTGTTTTTGTTTATTTAGTTACCACATAATATTGGTCAAGTAAAATGAAATTCGTGTTTAAAGAGCGGTCCAATGTGTCTTCCACCTTTTTTGTCTTTTTTTCGCTTAACTTGAAGCACAAAACTTTTATATATGTTTTTAATTTTTGTTTATCGTCAAAAATGTTCCAAAGATGATACCTGCTCATTAAAAGTTCAAAAAAACTGTCTTTTCGATCTTATTTGGCAGTTTTGACAAATTTTTCGAAAATTTGTTTTTTTGAAAATCATGACTTCATTTTGAAAAGTGAAAAAAGTTGTATGGCGGTCGAGAAAACGCGAGACATGTAACTAGCTAATCTTAATGACAACACTCCACAAAACATTAATTAATTAATTTCAGACCGGAAAAATGCGGAAAAATTAACCTTACCTCTATTTGAAAAACAAAGATATTTTTTTTTTGCACTTCCTAGCCTTCTTACAGAATTTATTTTTTTTAAATAGTTGCAATGGTAATTAATAAATAAAAATTATAATACTTTACCTCCAAATGTAGATTGACAATAAAAAAAAACAATTACAACAAAAAAAGTACCACAGCGTTTTTAATCGACAACCAAACTCAAGCGAAAAATAGAATACTTTGTATTATCTCCATCCAACTGTTGACAAGAACCAACTTTCAAGCTTAGCTTACGCTAATCCAAGATGAAAACAAAAAAACAAAACATGAATTACAGTTTCCCATTGTATTGAGAAGCTCAACTCATGATTTAAAATCATGTGGCTAAACTTTTTTTTTTTTATTTTGTCCAGTCAGATTGGCGAATTACCACACTGTGCGCTGTTATGATCTCGATGTCGAGGGGATCATAACTATCCCACGTTACTGCTTCACACTAGTGACCTCAGAAATCGGCGGCAAGCCTTCCGGTTTTGTATTGTTCCATTTCTAAGGCCAACTGAATGCTGGTGTTTTTGCATTTGCTTGTACCAGGAGTTTTTAGGCCTACCTTTCTTTTTATTTTTTTATTTTTTTTTCATTTGATACCAATTTAATTTATTAACAAGAACATTTTGAAAGATGCAATTCCACTCGAATGACCGCGAACAACTGACTGACACTTAATCATTGAAAAACTGTAAGAAACAACAGTTTACCTACTTACTTCGTTTTTATAGCGTTGAGTGTAAAAAAAAAAAACAAATTAATATGAAGTACTTAAGGTGTTTTAACACTCAATTTCAAAATTGGCAGAAGAGATATGTTGTTTTAGTGTATTTTAACCTCAAAATTTTATATAATCCAAATATCAAATCATGTTGATTTTGCTCTCAACGCTAGTTCTACCCATAAGCAATGCAAAACAGTTATAAAAGTGGTTTCAAAAAAATTTGTCACTTATGTTGTTTTAACAATCACCGATTCATATGGAAAAACAAGTTTTAAAAACGACATGTTAAATTTTTTGCAAAAATTTTTTTTTTTTTTAATTCGGAGTTTCAGGACTAGTTTTTCAAAAACTCTGCCTTTAATTAACTTAATTTTAATTTAATAAATAGTAATAAGTTCCTAGCTTTTTAAAAATGTATGTTTAAATATTGTAGGTGTTTAAATAATTTTTTTTTTGTGGTTGAAGTCAATCTCTGAGGAAATTGTATCTATCGCTTAAACGATATGAAAGATTGTCCCCGACTCCCATATATTTTTGCTTCCTGTAATTATCTAGACAATCTTTTGACATCAGTTAATTTATGAAATTTAAGCAAAATTTTTAAAAACAAAAATTTTTTGTTCCCAAAAATCTTCAATTAAATTTAAAAAATCAAAACGGCAACAACAGCAATTTTTAACATAGAGGTTAAAGAATTTTTAATTACTGATGATTGAAAAATATCATCAAAATCGGAGCTGTTTGGCTGGGTTCCCTAATACTTTCCTTTTTAGGGCTTTAGTTACTCCACTGCATATAAAATATTAAAATCAAATTAATTAATTATTCAAACTTATAATGATCAGAGTCGATGATAAAGAGTAGCACACGTGCTATCCGTTTAGAAGTTCTATGGGTTAGGCTATCAGTCACGGATCACGATAGTGCCAATAGTCTCATCTTCATTGGTAATAAATCAATTACTCATCGAGTATATCCTTGTGCAAAATTATCGTTTTTTTTTTTACTATCAACTATCGCGTTTGCCCATTTCACCCCAGTTCTAGTACTAAAGCTTAATTTCAAACTTTCGATACTCAAATAATTTTCTTGAAAGGAATACTATTTTGTATTTTTTTTATTTCAGAGGTGAGAGATTGTAATCGATAAAAGTATAAAATCTATCGCTTAGTACCTAAAGTTTAAATTTAAAGACTTCTAATTTATTTATATACAACATTTTATTTTTTTTTAACATAATTTGACTAAGATATAACTTAACAAAATAAATAGCACCACATTTAACAGAATAGAAAACAACAATTAATAAGAAACAAAATCACAATTCGCTTCCTAAAGTTTCCACTGTTGATGTGACACTTTCAAAATAACCCGCAAAAAACCACCTGTAAATAAGGTAGCAAATACCAAAGAACCATAAAGCTTTCCAAATTTTATCAACACACCACATTCTATAAAGAAAAAAAAAAAAAAAAACAAATTTCATTAAATTATCGAAATATCTATTTCTAAAAAAAAGTTATTCTTACATTTTCATGTGTCTCTTGGCGGCTGGAATTGTATCATCAGTTTCCTTGAGAATGTATCGCCTTGCACAGAGTGTACAAGCTGTAAAATATTCCACCAAATCCAAATCAATTCTTTCGATAACATATTTCAAACGTTCTGTTGTATTCATAAGTTTGCGCATCTCTACCGCTTCAGTGTTATCGAAATGCCAAACGTTATTTGCATAGTACTCAAGAACTTCTAAACCTTTTCCAATACGGTTTTGAACTCGACACATACTGAAAATAAAAGTGTCATAATGTCTTTAACTTGAATCCTTCGATAAAATTATCGATAAATTTACTTACAATGTAGGATATCGGAAAATAATCAGTAAACCATCTAAAAACAAAGCCGGAAGCCAATGGAACAAAACCACACAAATAAGATGGACATAGTAATTTTTCTTCATTGATCCACCAGGATACCAAGCAACTCCATTCAATGGGACTCTATTTTCGATAACCCATCTCCCCAATTCGATAATTTGTGCCCAAGAAACTTTAATTTCACTAGAACTTGTCATATGAGCTACACGATTTGTCATATTTCCTTTGTTAATGATATTTCTCCAACTTGCTACAAGCATTCCATTAACAGCTACATCAACAGGCAAGAAATCTCCATAAGCATCAGAATTGCAATACATCGAACGAAGGACACCTTTTCCAGCGCCAATAAGCAAACCAGTTGGACCGTTTATGTTATCGGTCCATCCGGGAATCGGTTCCTTCCAAATAGGAATAACAATCGATGGCCTCAGAATAACTGTTGGCAATTCATCGAAAGTCTCAACGACTAGAGCTTCAGCCATAGATTTGGTGTATGCATAAGTATTTGGTATATCTCCAAGGATCCTTGAAAAAAAAGTATTAAAATACAATTAAGATTTGAAAAACCCTGTGAAAACTCACTTCTTTTCAATTAAATTCATTTCATCATCAGTGAGCCATTCACAAGCTTTAATAACCATATGAGGATCAGCTGGTGGATCATAAGGCTTCTCATAAAGTGTCTTGATATGAAGATGACAATAAGATGTTGAAATGTAAGCAAAGAAGTCTAGATTTCTGCAAGTTTTAGCCAAATCTAACATCAATTTGGTTCCTTTTGTGTTCATTAGGACAGCTTTTCGTATGGGTTCATCAAAACTGGAATTGGAAATAAGAATGTTGAGAAAAATTCATATATAAACATTGTAAAACGTTATGACTTACCGAATTGTAGCTGCACAATGGTAAATAATTGAGCATTCATTGCGAATTATTTCTAAATCTTCGTCTGATATTCCGAGGCCTGGGAGCATAACATCACCAGCTATGGCACCTACTTGATTGAGGATTGTCTCTTCTCCACGTTGTTCTTTTACTAAGTCGAAAAGCTGGAAATAAATGTTTTGTTTCGATGAAAAATGTTGATCCAACTCAATAATTTCAAAAAAGTATCGTTTCAAACTGTTATCGAAAAGTTCAAATGGTAATTTTTGAATAAAAAAGTAAGGATACAACTATGCTTTCTTTTATATTGTGCCTTAAAATCTGCAATCATTTTGAAGCTTAAACATTGTGTTCACTAGGGACTTTGCATATTTTTGGAATAATTCAACTTCAGATTCATATTTTCTGGCTTTTTAAGGGCGATTTTATTCAGTCGAAGTTGATTTAATTCCTCCTTTCGTGACCTTTTTCATTATTTTGAAATTTTGATAAAACGAAAGTCCTTTTCAAGACTTCAATTATTGAAATTTTAAAATATTAAAAACAAAACCAAGCAAATTTAAAAGAAGTTTAGAAACCTTAGTGGTTTACATATATTTAATATACAATGTATATTATACATATTTAACACAAATATTGTAAGTATAGATAATTTATTGCTTTTCTAATATTTTTAAGACATGTTTTTTAATAGAGTCCTGAAGAAGGGTATAAGCATACCCGAAACGTCGTACAAATTAGAATACATTGAAGAAAGACCTGTAGCATACGAAAAAAGTGAAATTCATTTTAGGATTTTTAGTTTCAAGTTGAGAATTTGGTTTTATTCACTGAAAGTTGAAGTTATCTAATGTCAAATACTAAATCTAGAGTTTATCAACTTTAGATTTTCTCAACTCTCGAAAATAAGAGAAGTTTGCCGAGCAAACTTGAGATTTTAGTTTAAAATATCATTTATTTATAGGCGTGTTTTTTCTACAACTCAGTAGCTACTTATTTTTTTATTTTATTCGAAAAACTATAAAAACAAATACTTGTGTAATTTTTATCATTGTTTTGCGAATAAAATCAAAAATGAGTAGCTACTGAGTAATAGAAAAAACACGCGTTATATTGATTTTTGTGTCAAAAGTTTTTTCAGATTCTAAAAAATATTACCTAAAAATTATTGTTGTCTTTGAAAAATTTAACATTCCATTACCTAAAGTTTTGGATATTGAAAATGATGGAACTGATGCGTTTTGAATGTTTTCAAGGAAGCCAAAAAATATTTGTGTCCCTAAAAATATGTCGAGAACCTCTTTCTTTATTATAAAAGTATTAAAAAAAATTGAATTGCATAATATTTTCTCATTTGTAGATAATGGACATGTGCATGTACAATGTACATTGTACATATTTTGATTAAAGGTCAAAAATAAATAAAAAATAATGTGTGTGACAAAATTTGATTTTTTTTCTTGTTGAGTTTTTACTTAACTTGTGGTCTTGGAAAATCTTCTTTTTTCAGTGTTTATGGGATCTAAAATAACACCGGCACACAAAAAAAAAAAAGTGTCATGAACCAGAAACCAGACCTATCTTTCTATATGTTTTCGGGCACGCTGAATCCGAATTTTAAGTCCGTTTGGCCCCATCACCCTCCAGTTTTGAGCTGTGAGTGCATTTTGTTTGAATTTTTATGACTTTTTTGGAGTTTTTTTTGAGTTTTTTGCATATTACTCAAAACTGGAGGGTGACAGGGCCAAACGGACTTGAAATTCGGATTCAGCGGTCCCAAAAACATATAGAAAGATAGGTCTGATTTCTGGTTCATGACACTTTTTTTTTTGTGTGCCGGTGTAAGTTTCCGCCGTTTGATAGAAAAAAAATAAAGCCATTTAAAATAAACGGAAAGATGGAGCAATTCCTTTATTAAAAAAAAAAATTAAACTTCAATGAATGACATAGTATTCAAAATACAATTGAAATTGGGCACGTTCAGGAAGTATTAGGGACTAGATATTTAGGAAACGTCATTTCCTGAACGAAAATTTGAGTAAATTAACTAAATTAGTTTGGATGTGATGCTATTGTCAAATTTCAAAATTTATATAAGAATTTTACCGGTCGCATGGGTAAGACACCCAATTTCACTTAACTGTAATGAATAAATAAAATTAATTATAACCGATAATGCACTTTTTAGTTGTTTTTCACACAAGTTAATTTAATTTTGCTAAATTAATTCTTTAATTAAAAACAATCTGCTGTCATGTTGACAAAAAACACTTTCCTAAATTTTCTTGCCTAACTTTCCAGTCAGCTTTCCAATAAAATTACTTAAATTGGAAGGATTTTTTTTGCAGCTCACCAATCAGAGACCGAGAAATTCCCCTAACGTTTCTGATCCTGCCCATTAGCAGATTTTTTTTTATTAATTGTCACAAATATCCTAGGGATATTTTTAAAACGACAAGTTTGCCAACTTTTGGTTTCAAACTTTGAAGTTGAGAAAAAAACTATTGAATAAAACAAACATTCAACTTCTGATTCAAATCTCGAGTTGGGGTCAACTCTGAAGCTTGCGAACTTCAGAATTTTTCCATAGTTGAGCTATAGTGAATAAAATCGCCCTAAAAGGTCTCAAATAAATTTGTGGGTTTTGCAAAGGATATGCGAAATTCTCTCTATTTTTAGAAATTATTTAGGTCAGGGTGGGTCTGTAAACTTATATTCCACTCAAAACCATTCAAAATTGGTCAATTTTCCACTAGCATTTTGACAATTGATTGTAGTTTTTAAGTTTTGAAATTATTTGATTCCCTTGCTAAATAAACGAAAAAAAAAAACTTGAACTTGAAAGTCTGATTCAAGATCATACCTAAAAACAACCACAACTCAATAAACAATCAATAAAAGATAGCATAAGAAACTGCTAATTATGTGTCTACCACAAAACCGAAAGAGACTTAAAGATGATTTTGCAAACACGTGGTAATACGCAAAAAAAAAGTCAAGGTCAAGTTCAGTGGATTTAGCATTTGATAGTTTCATTAATTTTTGATTACTTTATTTTGAATATATGAATTCATTTTCGGATATGAAATATAAGTAAATTTATATCGGGCTCAAGTAGTTCGTGAAAGACTTTGCCAAAATTATAGTAGGTACGGCAAACTCTATGCTGAAGTTCAAGCAGATCTTTTGCTTTCAAGTTACTTAGCATTTCCCTTTACGTAGCATAAGCATTGGGATGTCTCTTATTTTGAATATTGATGAATTTTAATGCTCATAGGGATTTGAAAGTTTTGAAATGCTAAAACTGCATTTGTTTATGCTTGGAACATTTTTCGGTTAAGGTTTGTTAATATCCTCAATAAGTAAACAATCAGTGGCATTTGTGGATAAAAAACAAAGTTTTGTCAAAAAACATGAATGAAAGTGAAATTGATAGACAGAAAATAGTTGATTTCTATGAACACACAAATAATAACAAACTCACCCCTAAAAAATATTATAATTTACCCCGGTATGAAAATTAAAACGTTCTCCTGCCCTACTCTTACCTACATTATGCGGTTTAACAAAAAGTCAATTCAAAAATAGCACGTATACGCCACAGTGCACGTGAAAAACGAAATTAAATAAACACCAAAGTAAGAACAAATAAAATGCACGACTGAGTCGCATAAACCTGCTCTTAGAAATAAAGTTGCTTAAATTTTTATACATAGAAATTTATATAGAAATTTGGAAAATAGTAAAAACAAAAAATAAAACATAAAATTTGTTTTTTTTTTTAATTCAACAAAATCTGAAATAAAATTGCCCCTCAAAACAAATATGCAGTTTTATTTGATTTAGGTACATAGGTATTAAGATTTTTAAAAAAATAATTTTTTATAAATAATTTTTTTTAAAAAAAAGTTTTAAAATAAGTTGGTATGCCATTTTGTAGAAATCACTAATCAACTTCTAAAACCAAAATTTAAAAAATCACTGTCCCGTTTTCGAAATCTAATTTTTCAAAAAAAAAAAATTCAAATTTGTTCTAAAAATCCAAAAATTATTATTTCCTAATAGTAGAGTAACTAAAGCAAATTATTAGGGAACCCGGCCGAACAGCTCTGATTTTGACGATTTTTTTTTTCAAACGTAGGTAATTAAAAATACTTTAAAGTCTATAGATTAAAAATTGCCGGTGTTGCCGTATTATTTTTTAAAATAAAAATTAAATTTTTTTTTAACAAAACCATTTTTTTTGCTTAAATTTCATAAAACAAATGATAGCAAAAGATTCTCTAGGTAATTTAAGGAAAATATATAAAAGGCAGTAAGGGACAATCTTCCATCGTTCAAGCGATAAATGCAATTTTCTAACATTCTGACCTCAATCACAAAAAAAAATATTTTGAAAACAACGGCAACACCTACAATATTTTAAGATACATTTTTAAAAAGCCAGAAGCTCATTCTTATCTCTTGAATTTAAATCCACTAAATTTGATCAAGACTTTTTGAAAAAATGGTCCTCAAACTCAGAATTAAAAAAAAAATGTTATTAGAAAAATTTAAAATGACTTTTTTCCAAACTTTTTCTAATAAAATATGAATTTATTTAAAAAAAATTTTTGGCTATAAATAGTATCAGTTGAATTTCGAAGCAAAAAAGGTAAAATATATGACACTTTTGAAAAAAAAAATGAAAAATTACTTCAATTTCAATGGTTTTTTTTTATTAAAACTGAATTTTTGCATTGAAATAATTAATTTTCTCAGAGACTGTGGTAAATAGGAACTTTAAATTTTTGCTATTTAACTTTCAAGAGTAAGGGTTATTAAATGAATAAAAAATAATTTTATGTTTAGATGTTGAACTTTAAAAAAAAAATAAGTTACATTTTTTTTCAAAACTTTTATTAGAAAAAGTTCTTTGAAAATGCAATACTTTTTAATTTTTTTCATAAACCGTAATACATATTGACATTTCCTTTTATAATTTAAAATCATAATAAATGCGTCCAAAAAAATTTGAAAATAAATGCATTTCATATTACGACCAAGTTTAAAAAACGACATGTTAAAATTTTTTCAATAATTTTTTTGTTTCAAAAATCTGAGTTCAATTACCATTCTTTCAAAAGCCGTTCATTCAATTAACTTAATTTTAATTTTACATATATTACTAAGCTTCTAGCTTTTAAAAAATTTATATTTGAATATTGTAGGTGTTGCCGTTGTGTTCAAATATTTTTTGTTGTGTTTGAAGTCAATTAATAAGAAAATTGCATCTATTGCTTGAACTATGGAAGATTGTCCCTCACTCCCATATATTTTTTTTCCTTGAATTTCCTAGACAATCTTTTGGCATCAGTTAATTTATGAAATTTAAGAAAAATTTTTGAAAAAAATTTGTTTTTGTTCACAAAAATCTTCAATTAAATTTAAAAAATCAAAACGGCAACACCGGCAATTTTGAATCTATAGACTTTAAAGTATTTCTAATTACCGACGTTTGAAAAAAAGATCATCAAAATCTAAGCTGTTCGGCCGGGTTCCCTAATATTGCCAATTTTTGAGCTTTAGTTACTCCACTATAAATTTTCTTTCGGATTTTTATTAAAATTATTTAAATGCTTTTGTATAAAAAATTTCGTTGAAATTGAATTAGTATTTTGGAAAAAAGTAATGAGTTCCGAAAAAAATTTGTCATCATGAGATAGACAAAATCGTCGGAGCCGTTTTCGAGAAAATTAAACTTTTTCGAAAAGGTACCGGTGCCGGTAAAGGTACTTCTATTTTTGGTTAAAAAAAAATTAATTCCAAAAAACCCTCTGGAGAGTCTGCAAAAAATGCTACATACCAAGTTTGGAGTCAATCGGTTTATCCGTTTAGGCTGTAGAATACACCAATTCGCTAATTTTTTTTCGATTTATATACTTGAAATTCTTATAGGAAAAGCCTTTAAAAAAAACCCGGAATTGTATATGTAATTTTTTTATTAGTTTCGTCCTTTAGTTGTTTTAGAAATGCAGAACATTATGTAAACTCTTAAAGGAATTAGTTTACCGTTTACACAATAAAAAAGTTTGCAGAAAAACTCAGGCCAATATGTAAGTTTGGAATTTTAAAAGCCTCTCCCTACTAACAATTTTGCTTCTATACTGCTTTACAGAAGCAACAATTGCATCTGTAAAGCTTTATAGAACCAAAATTATTTATCGGGCTGATTCGTCAGAACAAAGTGTCACCTAAATGTCAACTAACTTTTAATGACATCTGACTAATCAAAGCCCCTTAAAATTTATAACTAAAGTTATGAAGTTCTCATGAGCTTTAATACATTTTCCTGAAAAGACCGGTATTGATATTTTAAGATCAATCCGTCTAATCAGAAGTTCTTTTTTTTTTCCTTTTTGATTTTATTAAACAATTTTTTTCTGTGTATGATATGATTTAAATTTAATTGTTTTTTCACCATTTTTTCTCCAACAATTTCACCGAGAAAAGTTTGATACTAGGAATTTTTTAATAATTCTTTATACCAAAACTAAATTGGTCAACAACTTCTATCTTTAATATTAATTTTATCTACAAGACGAATAACATACTACTTGTAGCTATCTATTTAAATTTTAAAACATAAACATAAACATAAACATTCTTATCAAAACAAGATTCAACATTAAAAATTAATTTTATGTATATGTACTTACCACATTATTAAACATCTCCTTAATTCTTTCCTGTGGATCTTTGCCTTTCTTTGGTCTAATCAACAAATAAATCTTCTTCAATTCAGGACACGCTCTATACCGGATTAGCCCAGGAACCAAAAATATCCAAACATATACAAAGAAACAGAAAAAAAAAGAAGAAAACGGATAACATTCATATTAAAGCGAAAATGAATACAAATATGATTTAAAGGTACACATGTCGCAATGACATCTATCCTAAGCTTTTTACTCCCCAAAACAAACTACCCAAAAGATGTACAACCAACATATTATAAATATCACAACCTTCCCACATATAAGCAGGAAAGTATAAAAAAAATAATAAACAACAACAACTATTAACATCATCATCATCATCACATACCTGAGCAATTTTTCAACGAGGACTTTCCCAAGGAATCCAGTTCCACCGGTGATAAATAGACATCGTCCAGCGAAGCATTGCGCAATTCTATCCACCTCACCTTCGGGAATATCAGCGATGCTCAATTTGGGTTCGTCTTCAAATACAAATGTTGGTTTAACCGTCATTTCTGCGGTGTTGGTGCCAGATGGCGTTGCTTGTTCCTCGTTCGGGTTTGATTCTAAATGGGTAAACAAAAATACCGTATAAATACCAATTAATAATGTCACAGAGACTTATTTTTTTTTTTCTTCTACAGAAAAATAATATGCATATCCTATTTACAACAAAAAACAACAAAAAAGAGATAAAACGAACTAAATGGCACGTTGTTGCTGACTTCTCCGCTAACCGCTAGGTATTTCGAAGTTGTCTCGCTTTTGAACTCTCAAGTACAAAACTAATGGTGGCGCGACGAGGTGTTTTTATTTACGTTTTAACGTTTACACAAAAATCCTAACTCCTATAACCCCAGTCACCAGTTTATAGCAAAATTCAACGATACCAATACCATAATAGTTCCGCCATATGTTAGAGTTTTTGCAGTGTGATGCAATAGACCGAGTCTCCTCTAAATCGTGTCTTCGTCATCGTGTCGGTATCGGTATAAACGTGAAACATGTATCCCGGCCAAGCCAAAGCAAACAGCTGAAAAGTAAGTCAGTAGTAATAGACGATGTTATTCATTGGGGTAGGATATAATTTTTTCTGCACATGTTTCGATAGAAGAGAATTTCACCTTGAAGTTTGTTGAAGAAAATAAAAATTTAACTTTTCAAGATGTAATAATCTTTTTTATCAAAAAACAAAACCGACTTCTATGGATAAAAACAGGGTTTTATGGTTTTTCTAATACTTCCCATGGCTTAAGCTAAACGAAATTAAAATGGGACCACATTGCAGCCACCAGCTTTCCAATACAAAAAGAATTATCAAAATTGGTTCACTCAGTCCAAAGTTATGAGGTAACAAAAACAAAAAACAAAAACCAGACGAATTGAATACCTCCTCCTTTTTGGAAGTCGGTAAAAAACAATCAAAAGTAATTTGAATTAAGGATAGACTAAAACTAATTTTGAAGATCTGCTAGTAAATAAAGCGCACCTCTATAATGGGTATTTCAAATAGGCAACTTAGCAAGTGTTTGAGTGTAGCTAAACGTTCTGGGCTGAATCGTGGTACGAAACTCTGAATCAGAAAATCTCTAACTGACAAGTGAATGGGTGACACCAATTGATGAGAATCAACAAGAACGAAGTTTTCTTCTGATATTACTGTTTTCTTAACTGAATTCTATGTATGTACTTGAACGGAACAGTGCAAATAGTTTAAATATCTTGGATCCAAGTATTTTATAGGGTCTTTCTCTCCGGTTTATCACAAAGAAAATGCCGTTTGAATGAAAATCATAGCTGCAAATTTGCGAGGGGGGGGAAGCAATACGTATTTTTTTTTTAACTACACTTCATCACAATAGGTACACAACTTTTCAAATATTCAGTATTCGTTTTTTCCTCACAGTGTAGGAAAAATAATAATTTTTTGATGTCAAGTCATTGTTTAAGATGTTAGCAGAATCAGCAAAAAAAAATAATCCAAACCTGTGGTTATTTTTCTTGTTTCTATATGGCAAAGCATTTCACATCGAAAAACTGAGTTATTTTTTTGTTTCATCAGAATAGGTACACATAAAGAATGATGTCAAAGTGGTCCATGAAATTAATTTAAACCAAGTTCTTCTTAAAAATGTATTTTACTAATTTTATTTTTTGAATAGTTGCGTTTTTATGCATAACAAAATAACAAAACTGTCCAGAAATTGCATTGTTAAATCTCTTTATGCAATCTATCTGAATCTCTTCCCTAAATTGTTAAATGGTGGGTTATGAAATATTTTTGTCTTAAAATCGAATATCACAAATTTTATCAGTACGGGCTAGCCATTTCCAAACATTTTCAACAAGGTTCAGGGTTGTTTTCTATGGTAGATTTGCACTTCCTCCCAATATTTTACAGAGCATTTTGTGTGGTAGGAGACGTGGTCCTGTTAAAAAATTCAGAATACTGGTTCACAAATACTAGAGAATTAAGGAAAAGTTTCTTGGATATGCATTTACAAATAATTGTGACCATTCTTCACGTATGAAATTCATTATTTGTATTATCGTAAAAGATTACTTTCTTCCATGCCTTAAAACTTCTTTTTTAACAATGAAGTTGGTCTCAAAATGGTTTCTCCTTTCGCAGAATATTAAACTGATAGTTTAACTCACCAAGGACATCAAAATTAAATGTTCGTTGATCCAAAAATAACAAGAAATACCACTCAACTTTTCATGTGGTAAAGGATTTCAAAAACATTGAACGCATACAATTCTGTTCTTGGTGTAGTAATGGTGTCTTTTCAAAATTCAGCCATTTTAGAAGATTGGGACTAATGACCATTCTATTTACTGTCCTAAAATTACAAATAACAACTGTTTTTCACTTTTATTCTTGTCGTTAATCCACCAAAACTGGTAGCACATGTAAAAATTTACTCGTCTTAGAGTGAGTGTTTTGCATTTTTTGTACCACCATTCATTTTTTTTAACCCCAGAATGTTTGTATTTGAAGTCTGTATAGAGCATATTCACAATTCGTAATTTTTTTTAATCATACCAGTACTGGTGGATCCTTCATTGTGTGTTTTTTTTTTATTTTCTCTCAAAAAAAACTTTACAAGAAAAACAATGCGAAAGTTATGGTCCATTTTGAAATAATTTTAGCTGTTGCTTTAAACTATCAAAAAAACAATAAAAACTTGTTAGGTCACGTACCACTATTGGGGACGAACGGTTAATGAACATTTGAAAAGTTGTATACCTATTCTGATGAAAAGGAGTAATTCAATGGCTTTTTGATGATATATGACTCTAAAAAAAAAATCTAAAAATATTCGACGGAGTTCTATTTAGTTTGTAGGAATTTTCACAATGATAACGAAATGGTTTGCGCAAATTTCAATAAACCGCCAAAATCTAGCGTCGCACAGTGCGGTATTTTGACCTAAAACGTGTTCATAAATCAAATTTCTCAATTTCGCCTCGAGAATTTTTTTTTTCGATTTTTATAATAAAAAGTGAACTTTATAAGTGTTCATTTTTTAACAAAAAAGGTCCATGATATTGCTAAATTTTACACAGAATCAATTAATTAATGAAACATATTTTTTTCTAAATTTCATCTTTAAAACTTTATTTCTCAAAAACTACTCAATGAAACAACTTGAATTAAAAAACAAAATAAAGAATAATTAACTAAATATAAGAAAAATTATAGTTCAGGATTGTACGTGCATTTTTTTTATTTTTAATAATTTTTTTTCTCCGAGGTAAGTGGGCACTTAAGTGGATTTTACTGTACCAAGAAAATGAAAATTTTTCCTTCCAAATAACTTTTTAGTCATTTGGTTCCTATTTGATGTAAAAAATGTGCCCAAATATGGCCAGCTTTGAGACCAAAATACTGCACTGTGCGTCGTCAATTTAACACTAATTTTTTTGATTTTTAAAGAAGACACTTACACTTTTCCAATGATGTAAAACACTTGTGATATTGGTAAGAAAAACTTAAACTTTATAAGCTCAAGAATTAAAAAATAGGTAACTGTTTTTTCTACATTTGTTCAACTTTGACTTCGTTTAATCCCTCTCTTAGTTTTTTAATTTTTTTCGTGCTTAAATAAAAAGTTGGATAGAGAAAAAATTGTACTTGGTTTTTAGCAGTTTTAGATACCTAGTTTTCTAGAGGGCAAATAAGAATTTTTTTTTAAGACCATAACTAACGTTATCTGTCATATAACTTAAATTGAAAATTTCTTTTGTAATTAAAACAAATAAACAGTTGCAGGTTTATGGGACGCGATCGTACATTTTCTGCAGAAACATTAATTTTTTTTTTTTTGGAATCCAAACCTGGACCCTAAGTACCTTAATGGTTACTAAAGCGATCACGATCATGTATTTATAATAAAAAACATTTCCCAGCTGAATCAAGTTTCTGTAGTAATATTTTTTCTGTGCATCTTGGGATACTTAAATAACGTTATCGCGAGATCATTGTTTTTCTGGCTATTAATCTTGAATTGAATAAAAGGGTTTTTTTTTTATTTAGGTACTATCCACGTGATATCTTCTGTTTTTTTTTTTTTTTTTTTTTTTGCAATTTATGTGCTCTCGGAAAGGACTATTGCTACATAGTTTGCCGAAAGCATTCATTTTGATTAATTGATCTGGTCGGCCACTTTGATAGCATCAATTTATTTTATTTAAAGTATCATAGACATCGTATGGTCAGCGTGATGTTTTTAATTGTTAATGTTCTTATCTTTGACAATAAGTCAAAATACTCATTCGAACACTTTGAAAAGAGTTAAGAGTATTGCTATTTAGGTTCGTACTTGTCAACTTCAGAATTTCGAAATCTTTTATGTAGTTCTTATTGCTCGAAATTTGGTAAGTTTTTAAGGATTATTCAGTACATTTTTCATTTGAAGATTGACAGAGTTTTAAATAAGAACATTTTTCTGCAATTTTGAAAGTTTTTAGAAAATTGTTTTTTGGTTTTCTGGCAAAATTCACCCATTATTAGCGTTTTTAAGTTCCAAGCTGGTTATACCGAAACTTGTTGTTTCTCCAACCAAAGATACACTTTATTTGAAAGCCAAAGCAATTTGGCCATAGTGAACGCGCCAGAGTATTATAGTTTGTGTCTATCCTCAGCAAAGAAACAATATTATTTGGATTCAATGATTAGAGAAGACCGAAATGCGGAGCTGAAGGAAAGATTAATTGAAACGAAGGCCATCTATCCATCGCATGTGTGCGATGGCGAACGTGTTTTGTTTTCAATTTTGTTTGAAAAAACAAAACTGAAAACAAAAACAAAAAAAAATTCCTCAACTCAAAACTGGATTCAATCAACGCTAATTTGATGTAAAGGATTGCAAAATATCTGCCTTGATTATTATAGTTTTGTATCTTTGAAGGGGAATGTTAACCGATTTGCTATTTAATCGATTTGAACTCAAAAAACAATTTTATGGTAAGTTATAATAAAGTCGGTAAGATATTGGTTACTGTGTATATGATAGAGATTATGCAACTCTCCTTTAGCTTGGCACAGAAAACTAAAAAGGAATTGCAGTTTTGTGTGGTTTTTGAAAAAAAAAGGAAAACCTAGACCAACAGCTGCTGGTTTGAAATTGGCCGAGAAAAGAGGTCAATAATTTCAAGATATGACTTTTTAAGTCTTACTGAAGGTGGGTTGTTGGTATAATTATGGCTGGTCGATGTATGGACTTGTAAATAAAAGTGACAGGACAGGTTTCACTTTTTGGCTAGCCAAATGGGTCGCTACAAGATTTATTAGGTGTAATAAGAGTAAATCGAAACTTGTTTTTGTGAACTCTGGGGAATTTGCGAATGGAATATTCTGAGTTCTAGAAACTTCGATAGTAAATTTAAATATAATTCGATTATGAAATTTTGAAAGTTTAAGAGAGCAATTAAATGTTGCGTTGCATTTTGTGTTAAGGCAAAATTTTGTAATTTATTGAAAGATAATGTCAATGGGGGGCTTCGAATTGTTGTGGAAAAACGAAATATTAGAAAAATACTTTTTAGATATTTTAACCAAGTTGTAATACACATGCGGAAGAATTTTTCAATTAGTATTTAGTTACTTCCACTTTTTTTTACATTTTTTGTGTAAAAACCGTAAAAAATGGTAATTTAGGTGTAAAAAATGTAAAAAGCATAACAAAAATTGTATAAAACTGTAAAAAAAACTTAAAATACGCTTTAATTTGAACATGTTGTCATTTGAAGTATATAGATTTTGTATAGAACACTTCATTTTGATGCATACCTAGAATTCTAATAAACGGTTATAAATTATAATTAATTGAAAACTATTTCCAAAGTAATTAATGGCCTGGTTTCTCTAGACTCAAATGAAATAATTTCTCAAATTATATCCTTTGGAAGAAATTTCTTATACGATTTGACATTCGAAATGAGCTAATTTGTGAAATTATCTCATTTGGGCTCTAGTGAAAACAGGTTATAAAATGCCAGTTCCACAATAAATAAACATCGTAGGGTTGAATTTTGTGCTCCTCAAATTCAATACAAAATTTATTGCACTATGAATCGATGATGACCAAATTTAACGAAATTAATTAAGTACCTATCATTCAAAAATTGTAGTGTTTTTCTGTTTCTCCAAAAAGTTGAAAACACAAAAGTATTCAATCATTTCATTTTTTGTTTTGGCTTTCTAAGGAAATTTAATTTTTTACCATTATTTAATCAGTGAGTTTTTTTAAATGTAATTTTAAAGTTTTATACATCAAGTTTTTTACACGTAAAAAACCCTGTAAAAAACTCGATGCAAAAAACCGACATAACACTGGTTACCTCTGTCCAGTAAACATGAGTACTTAGAAAAAAAAATTTAATATCTGAAAACAATCAAAGAAACTTGTCAAACACAAGTTCTTTGATAGTAAACGTTGTTCAGTTCTTTTCACAGAACTAACCTGTCTATCTTCCATAATTGTTATCGATCAATTACACTGGGTCTGGAAAATATATGGGTAAAAGCATTTAGGAAAGAAATCTCCTTCGAAGAACTTCTATTCTAGCCGTATGTAAATCTTTTTGAAAAACTACAAGATAGAATTATCATTAAGAGGGGATGGATACACCGAAAAAAAAAACCAATATCAATTTAACATTTTTTAAATATCAAATTAACATTTCTTAAATATCAGCCAAAAATGCTCTATAAAATGTGTTTAATGATATTTAAAATGTTAAAACAACGTTTTTATTATCAGGATGATATTTAAATGTCACATTTTGGAATTTTTTTTTGATATTTTATTATCATTTTTTAATATCAATTTCTCATTCCAAATTATTGAAAAATATTAAATACAAAATTCTTAATGTGTACTAATTTAAAGGCGCGTTGTGTTTTTTCGAAGTAAAATGTATGATTTACTGATAAAATTTGATCGGCACTAAGATTTTACTTCACATAGTTTGGGAGAAAATAACAAAACAATTGTATCACCTATAATAGAAAAAATAATATGATCATTATTTTGTAAAGAATATTCCCTTTCAGTAATGTTTTGAAAAAAGAAAGAAAATTCTTTTAATAATAAAAATAATAAAAAAGAAAAAGAAAGAAATAGGTTTCATTATAATAAACTAAAACGTAAAATCTAGTCAACATTGATATTTTAATTGTCAAAGTGAAATTTTCACTGTCCACTTAAACGTAAAAAAATGTCAAAATGATATTTTAATTGTCAAAGTGAAATTTTCACCATCCCATCTGAAATTAAAAAATGTGAAAATGATATGATAAAATATCAAAATTGATATTTTAATTGTTGGACGACTTTTGTCACTGAAAAATGTTAATTTGATAGCTGTTATTATCAATTTTTTTTTTCGGTGTAGGTTAATCTGTTTCTGTGAACTACTTTCTATTAAATGGTACATCGTAAGCACACATATACATAAAGGTTATAGAAGGCTGAAGGATGCTTTGCACTAATACTCCTATACTCCTATGTATAGCAGGTCCATTACAAACATTTAAAATAACTCAACAAAAAAAAAATTTAAATAGAATTTGAAGGTACCATTGAAAATTTGGTTTAAAAGAAGAAAAAAAAGTTATCTATTAAGTTTGTTACCATCCTTGCTGTCGGTCTACAATCTTAAATCCATTTTATAATAATAAGTCTTTTTATGTTGTTTTTGGGCCATTGAATATAAACAAACTGTACAAAAGCATATAGACTTTATAATGGGAGCATTAATTAAAATAAACCCCATTAATTATTACAAAATATACCTACTTTAAAATTTACTTTAAAATAATGCATTTAATTTTTTAAAAGACGTAGACAAAACACCTATAGGTCAATAGTTTTCAACTTAATTCAATATAATCGAATAACAACCGATGAGTAAGTCGATATTATTTTATGGAAAAAAAAAAACAAACAGTGAAAACAATCCAATTATATTGGGACCTCAACTACCTGCATTGTATAGTATTTAAAATAAAAAAATATAATAATTATATATTACTGAATATATTATTATTATTTTTGGCTTATTATCTAATAAATTAAGTTAGTAGGTACACACAAATAATTTTTCATTTAATAATAAAAAAATAATACTATTTCATAAAATAATAAGTATAAGAAGCTATCTTTTGTTACTTCCAGATTCATTTAATATTACTTAAAAGAATTGATATGACAATTTAATTATTGCTAGTAATGAAAAAACAAGTTAGTAAAAAATCACCATTTCCTTAGTTCCTTTTTTATAATTTGTATAATTAAATAAGGTTACGTAATTTTGACTTGAACTTCAATTTAATTATATTGCAAAACGCGTAAGTAACTTGTTTTAAATTTCGTAAAATACTTAGAGGTTTTCAAAATCAAAAGTGCGGATTAAATGAGAGCGCAATGGAAAAATATTTATAACAATAGGTATTTGTATAAGGTGGTTTAAAAAAAAACTGCGGTTATTATTTTATTAATATTTTTTATATATTACATCCATACTAAATACGATTACGTATAAAACAACTTTGAACTTTGCAATGGTTACGTGCAGTTGCACCAAGTGAGTGGAGGTTTTATAAGGCGAAATGTGAAATTACGAAACTACTTTTAATTTTATTATATTTTTAAATTCAAAAAAAAATTCTATCAGCATCTAATCTATGTTATTAAATACTGGCTTAACAACATCAATTTATGTAGTTTTAAGGTTTGAATATATTGAAGCAAAGCCCGTCCCGGTGAGAATACATAGTAAGATTTCATTCAAAAATAGAAAATAATAAAAATAGAATTGTCTTAATAACCATTAGGTCAAGGTTTGCAGTTAAACTCTTTTGTTTAAAAAAAAAATATTAAATTAATTTAATATCAAACAAGTAATAATAATGATATGCAGAGGAGATGTTGTCAAATCATTTTTTTTATATTTTGTATTAATTTATTAGTCTTGATAGTTAACAGTTAAAGTTCTTGAGTAGAAACCCAACAGGATTTTATACTTCTTAAGTGATGTTTTTAGTCTAAGATTACTGTTAAATGAAACATGTTTTTATTTTTATAAAATAAATATTCTATTAGACTTTTAGTTCAACAATTATCCATTATTTATTCAAATTTTGAAAGTCATTATAGATTCAAAAGCGGGTCAATACACAACCTTGGTAAAATGAAAATATTTAAATATCACAGTTATACATACATTTAGCTATCATGCACATGCCAGTGATTTGAGACAAATATAATCATGTGTATTAAATATCAAAAATAGATATTGTTGAAAATGAGGATCACATTAAAATACCATGCTCCAATTATATATTATAATGAATAGTAGTATCAGTACCTATTGTTATTTTTTTTTTTTTTCTTTTTTGATAGCTAAAGAAGAATACCCCATCAAACTAGTGTTTCAAAAAGAATTTTTAAATACAATATGAAATAATCTTTCGATACAATAGGTACCGTTCTTTTATAAAAAAAAGGAACAAAATAAACCAATTGAATTGAATTTTAAGCCCAAAAAAAAAATCGGATATTTTGCATGACTTTTATACCAAACATAAACTTTTGAGTTTTACTCAGAAAAATTAAAAATTTTGACCGAAACACTTTAAGGATTTTTAATAATCTTTTTTTTGCTTAAATTATGATTTCAAATCAAATGATAAAAATTTTTTGCCGCTAAAATTTTCATAGATACAAATATTTTTTTCTGCAGATTTATTTAAGAAAATGCTAATGCTGATCAAAAACCACTCAATGAATTGCTTTGAAATTTCAAGTGTACCTATATCTTCACATAATAACTAAAAAAGTACCTACATACAGCTGCGAGCAAAAAAATAGCAGCGATTTGACAAATATTTTAAATAAAGCATTAAACATTAAAAGAGCTTTGATTTTGGAAATGTTTTCAAGTAAAACTCCTTAAGTTTCATTAAAATTTAAATTTTATTACAAATGGAATTTAATTTATTTCTTTAAGCTTAAAAATAATCTAAAGACAAAATAAGCCTCATAAATTAAAGCGAGCAAAATAATAAAAGTGATTTTCTTTTTCTATTAAATTTAAATAAAACAAGGGCGAAAAAACGGTATTTTATTAGAGAAAAAGTAGTATTTGCTCCCCAGACCGTTATTTTGAATTACCGCTTCGCAACGACCTTTCATGAAGTCGTAAAGTCCCTGAGATCTTTGCGGTGTTATTAGTCTAAGAGCCAGGAGCAGATTTCTTGCGTGAGAGGTAACCGATTCATATGAATGTCAGAGGTAGCGTGGGTCATGGTGATGACGAATACCTTAGTCTGCCTGCATTTATTTGGGCCGTTGTCGAGAAAAAGCGCATCAAAAGTACCATTTTTCTGAAAATCGATTTAGTGAGGGTAACCACTTAAAATTTATTGATAACCAACGCCACATACTCACTGATAACAAATATACCAATGGCAGACATTTTAAGTGTGACCAAAGCCCCGGCAGACTGTCCCGAAAATGCGTTTTTTTTGGCGTTTTTAGACTTTGGGGTAACCACCTAAAATTAATCGCATCCTGTAGCGGTGGACTCCCTGATAACAAAAATACCCATGGCAGACATTTTGAGTGTGGCCAAACCCTCGGCAGACGGTTTTGAAAATGCAGTTTTTCTGAAAATTGATTTATTTAGGGTAACCACTTGAAATTAGTCGCATCCTGTAGCGGTGGACTCCCTGATAACAAAAATACCCATGGCAGACATTTTGAGTGTGGCCAAACCCTCGGCAGACGGTTTTGAAAATGCAGTTTTTCTGAAAATTGATTTATTTAGGGTAACCACTTAAAACTAGTCGCATCCTTTAGCGGTGGACTCCCTGATGACAAAAATATCCATGGCAGACATTTTAAGTGCGGCCAAACCCCCGGCAGACGCTCCCGAAAATGCAGTTTTTCTGAAAATTTATTTATTTTACTTTTTCACATAACTCGCGTATTATTGGACCTAGCAGAAACAATTGTATAGCAATCTTAAAGATAATTGAATTTCCTACAGAATATGTTAAATAAGTTTTTTCGATTAAACCTTCGGTTTAAGAGTTAGGGTGGTTTTTTTGAAGCAAGTCAAAGGGTGATTTTCTTATTTTCGTCATATCTCTTTTATTTGAGCTTTTTTAAAAATTAATTTGAAGTAAAAGTTGTAGATCTTTTTATTACCTTCATTTATTACATTAACGGTTTTTCGATTTGACAGACCGTTTTCGATCTGTAGGAAAAAAACTTCAAAAAGTTTGCAATTTTTTATATAGCTTTTTCCTATATAAAAAATTGCAATCTTTTTACCCCTCCCCGCCTAAAATTATACAATTTTTTTCTTGCCTGAGTGCAACCTACACGCCTAGGTTTTTTGTTACATTTATTGCAAATTACCCTGTACTATGTAGAACATTTTTCCTATATAAAAAATTGCAAACTTTTTGAAGTTTTTTTCCTACAGATCGAAAACGGTCTGTCAAATCGAAAAACCGTTAATGTAATAAATGAAGGTAATAAAAAGATCTACAACTTTTACTTCAAATTAATTTTTAAAAAAGCTCAAATAAAAGAGATATGACGAAAATAAGAAAATCACCCTTTGACTTGCTTCAAAAAAACCACCCTAACTCTTAAACCGAAGGTTTAATCGAAAAAACTTATTTAACATATTCTGTAGGAAATTCAATTATCTTTAAGATTGCTATACAATTGTTTCTGCTAGGTCCAATAATACGCGAGTTATGTGAAAAAGTAAAATAAATAAATTTTCAGAAAAACTGCATTTTCGGGAGCGTCTGCCGGGGGTTTGGCCGCACTTAAAATGTCTGCCATGGATATTTTTGTCATCAGGGAGTCCACCGCTAAAGGATGCGACTAGTTTTAAGTGGTTACCCTAAATAAATCAATTTTCAGAAAAACTGCATTTTCAAAACCGTCTGCCGAGGGTTTGGCCACACTCAAAATGTCTGCCATGGGTATTTTTGTTATCAGGGAGTCCACCGCTACAGGATGCGACTAATTTCAAGTGGTTACCCTAAATAAATCAATTTTCAGAAAAACTGCATTTTCAAAACCGTCTGCCGAGGGTTTGGCCACACTCAAAATGTCTGCCATGGGTATTTTTGTTATCAGGGAGTCCACCGCTACAGGATGCGACTAATTTCAAGTGGTTACCCTAAATAAATCAATTTTCAGAAAAACTGCATTTTCAAAACCGTCTGCCGAGGGTTTGGCCACACTAAAAATGTCTGCCATGGGTATTTTTGTTATCAGGGAGTCCACCGCTACAGGATGCGATTAATTTTAGGTGGTTACCCCAAAGTCTAAAAACGCCAAAAAAAAACGCATTTTCGGGACAGTCTGCCGGGGCTTTGGCCACACTTAAAATGTCTGCCATTGGTATATTTGTTATCAGTGAGTATGTGGCGTTGGTTATCAATAAATTTTAAGTGGTTACCCTCACTAAATCGATTTTCAGAAAAATGGTACTTTTGATGCGCTTTTTCTCGACAACGGCCCAAATAAATGCAGGCAGACTAAGGTATTCGTCATCACCATGACCCACGCTACCTCTGACATTCATATGAATCGGTTACCTCTCACGCAAGAAATCTGCTCCCGGCTCTCGGTCTATATAGATCACCAAACCTGCTCAGCAACGTTTTATAACTCCCGTTATTTTAAGTTTTGTCTTTAGACACATCTCGTTTTATATCCCACCAAAGTTTTTAGAAGGGATTGAGGTCTGAAAGACTGAGCAGGAACCCAATTTTAGTATCTTGAAACCATTGCCTGGCTGCTCTGCTGATGTGTTTTGGGTTATTATCCTCTTGGAAGACCCATTTAAGCTTCATTTGGTGTCGAAATAATAGCAGCATAATGTTTTGCAAACTATTCAGGTGCCAGAGCTGGTTAATTACAGTTTTGATCCGTTTGAAACGTTTTATTAATAGTAAATTTTCAATGTATTTTTTAATTCTTATTTTTCACAAATATTGACTATGAAATCGATTATTTCGAAAACAACTGATTTAAAAACTTTAATTAAGTGTACAATTCTAGCTTTTGAAAAAGGTATCACTGATTACTGTAAGTGTTGCCGTTGTTTTTTATTAATTTTTTAAGTAGTTTTTTTTTAGAAAAATTGCCTCTCCCGCCTAAAGGGGGGGACATATGCCCCCCTCCCATAGCAAAAAATGATTGTATTAAATACTTCTACAAAAACCCGTTTCTCGGTACCTAAGTTATCGTACTCGAGCCTTGCGTTGATATGAATTTTTCACGAATAAAACACATTTACGGGGGATATCTCGAAAAAAGAAGCTAAAAAACGGATTATTATTTCTGAGACATTCACTAACAAAGCCTCATTTTTAGTTGTTGTCGTCATTTTAGTTCAACCTTAAACTTGTTCTCGATCACTGTGTCTACACTTTATGAAGAATTTGTATTCCCTGAAGTTTCTTCTCCCTTTATTTATTAATATTGAACGAAATGTTTCTGTTTCTTATTAAAAAAAAAAAAAAAAAACAAAAATCAAGCTATACGATTTTCGTATATCCTACTGAAGCTCTTACTGAAGGCTACCTAAAGGCTACTTTATTACAAAAAAACTTTTGACATAATCAGAACAAATGGCACCAGATTTCTCAACAAAATCGTAGAAGTCTTTTTTTTTGTAAAATGTTTTTCCAAATTGGTTTATGGCAAGTTTATTTATTTTTTAAAAGCTTCTTGGAGATAAAATTTATACACACACTTTTTGAGATAAATCAATCCATCCGTTCCGACAATCAGAGACAGAAATGCGGAACACACGTTTTTTCTTATTCTCTATGACTGCTGCTATTTTGAATGCAATTTGCTTTTACAAATTCATAACTTGGCACAAAGTACCTATGTCGTAACATTGATAACATGTTGATTCATTCTGTTTTAAATTTCGACTTCAAATTGTCAAAAAGCATATCTTGACTGAAACTATTTCTACTACATCTGAAAAACATGATTTCAACAAACCATTAAAAAAAAATTACTATTCACACCTATAGCTAATTAATAGAGTTATTAGCTATTGATTCAAATTTTCAACATTTTATCTCAAAAAGTTCTATATCCGTTCTAAATTTAATCATCTCCGCAGTTAAACAAACTTCCTGCAAATTATCATCATCGTATGACAAAAAAAATAATTATTGAAATTTTTGCGAGGTTATTGACTAGGAAATCGATAAGTAGGTACACGATAGATACACAAAAGTCAATGGTCTATTAATTTATTTATTAACTAATAACCACAAGTCAGAATTTTAATTTAAAAAAGATCAAACAAAAAAAAGCAAAAATAAAAAACTCAATAAAATTCTTAATAACTTAAGTCAAGTTAATATAACCACAAAATTTAATTCCAATGAGTCTCTAAATATTTCTTTTGAGTTGATACTCTCTAATCAAAGTTTTTAGTATCTATCTGATGATAGTATTTAAAATAAAATATATTCAAGGTCACTACCAAGCCGTTACTTTTTGAATAAAATTTGTTATGAGAATAAAAATTTAAAATTCTAATAAGAAGTTTTCAATAGAATATTTCTATTTTACTAAAAAAATATCTACGTTTTAACCGCCAAATTAGAATCTTTAAGGTTAGACAAATATAATACAATGTTGATTTGATACCAAAATAAACGCTGTTAACCATAATTGCATCAAATTTGTGTTTATTTTTAATCTATCAATGAAAATCTCTGCACTTAACCATCCACCCATCCATCTAACCACCTGTTTGTTGTTATTAATTATACCAATTCATCTTCACGAGTAGATACATCGTAATAGATACTTGTACTTTACTCACCCATTATGAAAAACTTTTATAGATACTCTATCTGTTGTAAACGAGTACTTTTGTATAGATGAATGTCTTTAATTTTAATTTCACTCTCGTACGGAAGTTAAATTTATTAATCTACAATACCAACTTGTAAATTAATTAAGTTTTTACAAAATCAGTGTGCACTGGACTTTAACAATTATACTACAATTTTTTTTATTGACTGAAAGATGTTAAAAATTTTTTTTAGAGATAAGCTAGCCAGCGTATCCTACTTTCACACTATAGACTTCAAAGACTATAACAATGCGTTATCAGAGATTCAATAAGACTGAAGATCAAATTCCGCGACTTGTTGCGCAATGTTTGCCCAAAAGAGCAAAACGCAAACTGAAAGATACACGAGCTTATAGCCAACAGATAAAACTAGTTTTTGCATATGAAATGATTTCAACCAAAGCTATGGTGACATTAATTTTTTGTTTTTGTTGTTGTTTTTTTTTTGGTTTTGTTTTGTTTTTATTTCCCCCCAAAAAAAATTATAGTCAAAAGTCTACCACACTTTGACAATAGAAAACGTGTTCTTGTTGGTCTTTTAACTAAGCTTAGGCTAAGAGATGATAAAATAAAGCTTAAAAATGTATCTTCTTTTTGTAAAACTTACCTCAGATGGGTGTGGAAGTGATCGCCAACCTTTTTTTTTATTTTGTTTATAGTTTTTCTTTTTTTTTTTAATTTTTTTAAAAAATTTGTATAAACACAATTTTTTTAACACTTTAAAGTTTTTTTTTTTATTTATTTCTAAAATCTTTTCGGGAAATTGTTTTTATTAGATATTATTTTTTTTTAAGAAATTTTTAATTTTTTAATTCCAATATTGTCTTTTAGATTTCGTTGAGGAAAAATAATAACGAAAATTTCTTTTTTAGTCCTTACAAATCCTAATTTGTAATAAATAAATGTTTATTTTTTTTTTGTAAGAATTCAATTTAATTTTTTTAAAGTTTTTTTTTGCGATGTAAAAAATTACGTTCGAATTGAATGGCTACCGCTAACTGAATGAAATATAAATTTCGAGTAAGGTATCTAAGTGCCGTTTGCCGTACTTACTTACAACTTATACTTTACTTATTGTAAGATAGACTCAATTGCAATAGACACTCTGACCCCACTGCTATACTAGCCTTAGATACATACCACATTAAAGTAGGCTTATACAGACGATTCTTGTTAGTAAAACTTCTTTCCATCATAAACAAATTAATAAACAATTTTGTTTTTGTTTCACATATATGTGTATGTACTAGTTTTTATGGTATATTTTGAGTGAAATTGAATTTTATTTGTTTTTATTTTTTTGAGTCCGAATCGTTAGCGTGTCATTCTTCGTCGTCGCATGGTCGTTTGCCAATACGACCTGAAAGCACTCTGCGTTGTTGTGATGACAAATATGTTCCGGTTGGATGAGGAAAAACGATGAAAAGTGAAATACACTTTGTGATTCTACAAGTCTTCCAGTCCAGATTGCTGAAGACAGACACAAAAAAAGACAAAACTTTAGAGCTCTGGATTAGTTCATGAAACGTGTGAAAATCAAATATTAAATTGAGTGAAAAGTTATGAATGACTGTACAAGATCCGACTCTAGTTATTTAGTTTAACCTTTGTTGGTAATTGGTGGTAGGTCTAGTTACGATTAAGGCAAGTTATGGAATCGTAAAAAATATAGGTAAATGAATAACTACATTTTCTAATATAAAAGCAAACTCTGAATAAACCCGAGTAAAGATTCTATTATTTTTAGAAGCTGGCTTATAAAAAAACAAACATAAGGGGCATTTCACGTGAAACCAGCAGCGAAAAATGTGGTGGGTCGTCAAATTTGTTCATATTTGGTATATGTATTCCTTAATCGAATTAAAAAATACATCTGGAAGGATTTTGAATTTTAAGCCTTGATAGCGGAGTTATGGGCTTCTAAAGTTTTGGAAAACTCTGGGAAGAGTTTATTTGAAAAATTTATATAAATTAAACGAAGGGGTAACAAAATTATTTTAATGATGGATTATACGCAAAATTAGACGTGCTTTTCAAATATGAAATCTAAACCGGAAATAGATTTATTTTTTCGACAGAAAACCGGAAGTTGGCACTTCAAATCCAAATTTAAGAAACTTCGACCATTTTGATATTTTTTTAAATAGTCTTAAAATAAAGCTTATACAATTTAGAAAATACATGCCAAGTTTCAGAGTGGGATATCAAGCCGTTTAGAAGATACATAGGTTTTAGTGAGAGGTCTTCGTGCATGTAAAACCGGAAGTACCCAGTTTTCTCTGCTCTGACCCAGCAGTTTGTACCACCCCCAAATTTTTTTTGCCCATTCGATAGAGCATTGGCTGAATATCATTATCCTGATTTTTCGCACTCGCGAAATTCACCTTTCAGCCGCCATCTTGGATTTTAGTTTTTGTTGAATATCTCGATTTCTATTTATCCTACATAAAAGTTGTGTATGCAAGAAACGTAGGAAATTCAATTTCGCGTCTTTATGTTAAGAGAACTTTTTCGATATTCCTAATATTAAAAAAGTTGCAAGCCAAAAAAGAAAAAAAAACGAAAAAAATGACAATTTTAAAGTTTTGAGCACTTTTTATCAAAATTATGAAAAAAGGTCCTGAATTTTCTCTTGTAACATAAATCTCTAAAATACTTACTAATCATTTAAAATTCAATATTTGTTAAAAAAAAAAATTAAGAAAAAAGTAAAGATAAAAACACAAACAAAAAAGAGCATTTTTTAACAAAAAAAGTTTAATAACGTTTGTGTTTATAGCGTTACAAAAAAAAGTTGTATAGGAGAGTTGTAGAGAATTTTAAGGAATAATCTTTCCTCGGAAGGTTTTTTCATAATTTTGATAAAAAGTGCTCAAAACTTTAAAATTGTCATTTTTTTCGTTTTTTTTTTCTTTTTTGGCTTGCAACTTTTTTAATATTAGGAATATCGAAAAAGTTCTCTTAACATAAAGACGCGAAATTGAATTTCCTACGTTTCTTGCATACACAACTTTTATGTAGGATAAATAGAAATCGAGATATTCAACAAAAACTAAAATCCAAGATGGCGGCTGAAAGGTGAATTTCGCGAGTGCGAAAAATCAGGATAATGATATTCAGCCAATGCTCTATCGAATGGGCAAAAAAAATTTGGGGGTGGTACAAACTGCTGGGTCAGAGCAGAGAAAACTGGGTACTTCCGGTTTTACATGCACGAAGACCTCTCACTAAAACCTATGTATCTTCTAAACGGCTTGATATCCCACTCTGAAACTTGGCATGTATTTTCTAAATTGTATAAGCTTTATTTTAAGACTATTTAAAAAAATATCAAAATGGTCGAAGTTTCTTAAATTTGGATTTGAAGTGCCAACTTCCGGTTTTCTGTCGAAAAAATAAATCTATTTCCGGTTTAGATTTCATATTTGAAAAGCACGTCTAATTTTGCGTATAATCCATCATTAAAATAATTTTGTTACCCCTTCGTTTAATTTATATAAATTTTTCAAATAAACTCTTCCCAGAGTTTTCCAAAACTTTAGAAGCCCATAACTCCGCTATCAAGGCTTAAAATTCAAAATCCTTCCAGATGTATTTTTTAATTCGATTAAGGAATACATATACCAAATATGAACAAATTTGACGACCCACCACATTTTTCGCTGCTGGTTTCACGTGAAATGCCCCATAAGAAACATAGAAAAAAATTGAAAATAGTTAAATAAAATTACTTCACTAAATTAAACATTTTAGAAAACTAATTGCGTTTTTTACTGTTTATCAAGTTTTCTGCTCAACTCTTTTGTTTACCTTATTAACTTTGAAAATTGTGATATGATTCAATTTTCAATGAATGGTTTTCTGTTTCCAAAGTAACGGAGGTGATTTGTTTGGAGCTTTGGACAGTCGCAGTTCGCAGATCATCTATTTAATGGTTTCTATCTGTTCAACATCCTGGACTATAGAAATCGGGTAAGAATAAACCCATTCTGGTTGCAGTGTCCCGCTATCAAGATTCTAAAATTCTTTATACTCAACGATAAGTTATACTGATTTTCATTTTCATTAATACTAGAGGCCTCAAACTTCTAGATATAAAAAAGTCTTTACTGGGTCATCCAGAAGTTTTTGATGTATTTATTAGATGTATTTCCATAATGTATAAGTATATACACCATTTGGGATGTCTGATCCTATTTCAAATTGTCTACTATTATTCCTATCGTATGCTAAACCATTTCTTGCTTTTTCATTCATTTGAAATGTGTTTAGAGTTACAAATGTTATGCAAGATATGAGTCGTTATATTTCAAAGTGGTATAAGTCACATTTTCCATTCTTTTCAAAAAATATTATTTTATTCGATTAAACCAATAGCTTAATGGATTTTATGTTCAAATATAAAAATGGAGTAACTAACCTATCTACTGATTGCAATATTTTATTACTAATAGAGATACCGTTTAATTGCGATCAGTTTAAAAGTCAACTTAATGTTTTTTTTTTTAAATGGACTTATACCACTTTCAGATAAACGACTCATGTGTACCTCAGCAATTTGCTAGTGTCTTTTTAATATGAATAAATAATAAGAGCTATTACTTTTGATTATTTTTGTTATTTTGGAAAGTTTTTCATACAGTATTTGTGCACTCCAAAAATATCCAGCAAATTTAAGAAATCAGTTGAGAGTAGTTTTTCTCAATGACAATATTTTTGCTGATGATTTACTAGAGCAATGTTCCATCTCAAAATGCCTGCCCCTTTTGTAGAAACATATTTTAAGCATTCATTACCTTAGAATAACTAACTTTAACCAAATTTTAAATAATATTGAATCAATAAAAACAGTTTAATCGACAACAAAAATCTTAATCGCCAACCAAAATCTTTTACGATTATGTATCAGGTTTTGTGGTCAGCTCTTTTGTTTCTTCTGAAATTAAGAAAATTGAGTACTTAATGGATTAGTGAAAATGACATAGTAGTCTATTTAATAGACCGAAGCTCCACAGCAAAAATAGAAGAAATTTCGTTCAAGAGTTGTTATTTCTGAATATAATTCCGTGACATAAAAGAATACTTCAGCCAAAAATGCTACTTAATCCATTGGTGCATTTTTGAGAAAACGGCAAAATTGATCGGTTTTCGTTTTTTTTGTTCATTTAACTCGAAAACCAAGCCTAACTTTCAGATGGTACAAAGACACTTTTCATAGCAAATTAAATTTTCTATCAAGTTAAGGTGGTTAAAAAATTTTTTAAAATTAGTTCTGACTAAAATTCTAACCTAAATTAAACGAAAAAAAGTTAAAAAACTGAGGATTTTATTTTTGTTTACTAAATCAGGGGGCATTTGGTGTATGAACCCGGGTGGTCCAAACTTTGTCCTAATAAAATAAAGAAGAAGTAAAATTCTTTGATAATTAAATGCAATTTTTATTTTTTTTGTTGTTAAGAAACGAAAGCCATTAGACTTGGTCTAATGTTAGGTGTACACGGTGGCGTAAACTTGTTTTTTTTTTTTTTTTTTTTTGAAGAAAGCATATACCTAACAAACCATAGTTAATGAACAGAGTATGAAAAAGGATGTTATTTGCATGAGTTCTAATTTTTAGAAAATATAATAGTGTTTAATTAGTCTAATAAAATTAATTAGAAAACCAAAGTTATTTAGCCCATTAAAACCCACTTTAAGCTTCCAGAGACAGAGACTTTTAAATTACTCATATTTTGATTTTAATTTTGAGTAACTAGTCTAAAGGGTATCAATGAACAAATCCTGCATGGGCAATACCAGCAGAAAGAGGAGGAAAGAAAGATTCTTATTTTTGATTTACAAGACCAGCTCGTAGCCAATTATTATAACGAAAATTTTTTTGTTCCTTTATATTTGCTTCCAAGCACACGAAAATACAACCATTCTATCAGTTACAACTTTACATAGTTATGTTTTATTGCAACTAAACCCAATTGTAGAAAAATAATTCTCATACATTGTAGGTAGTTTAAACTTAAAAACTATTGTGGAACAACAAAATAAAAAAAAGAAAGTGAATGAAAAATAAAAGTACCTATGCAGCACTTTAAGAGTGAGTTCATGCGACTCCATTGTTTTTTTTTTTTTTTAATTTTAGTTTTGCTTTGTATCTTTAATATATTTTTATCTTTCTTCGTAGCCAGTAGCGGTAAATTGTTCCACAACAAGCTAACAATTTTAACACTCTTCTCTGATTTTAGCCTACATACTTACCTACCACTAACAACGATTTAAAGTTGGGCACTTCAAACCACAACAGACATTTACTATTATGTAACATTGCAATTGTAGGACAGTTTTTTTCTTGTTTTGTTTTTGTTTTTTGTGTTTGTGTCAACTTAATGAGTCTAACGCGGTTATTAATTTTAATTAAGACAAATTATTAACCATATATAATGGCATTGACGATCGCGAAATATTGTTATGTAAATCCTTGAACTTGCATTACTTTAATGAAAAATATAACAATTTTCAGAAAAAAAAACACA
This sequence comes from Episyrphus balteatus, assembly GCF_945859705.1. Classification (NCBI taxonomy): domain Eukaryota; kingdom Metazoa; phylum Arthropoda; class Insecta; order Diptera; family Syrphidae; genus Episyrphus; species Episyrphus balteatus. The sequence goes on from NC_079134.1 coordinate 172,802,630, forward strand.
ACAACAATAAAATGTTGCAATTTTGTGCGAGAAACTTGTTTTGATTTTTCATTAAAAATAGAAAAACAAAAACATGGAATGGTCTTAAAGGCTTTAGCCATACTGCACACTAGTGCACTGGAATCATGGTACCTAAAAAGTTGATGCAATTTTTTTTGTATATTGTTACTTTTTTAATCGACCATACCACTAACATATCTACCATGACCTTGCGCGTGGAAATTAAAAGTTTGAAAGAGAAGAATTATGATGTTTGAAGGTGGAATAATTATGGAAAAAAAAATCAGAAAAACACTTGTAACGTGATGGTCTAATAACTCAATCAGATTGAATTTAGAATTAAATTAAAGACTAAATCTAATTAGCAGAAGTAATTTGGAGGAACTCAATTAAAAATTGATTGATAGTATCTATGATTTTGTTGGATAAAATTGTTGTAACTATGTTTTTCTTCGGAGAAACTATTTTGTGCAATCTATTCCATTCCAAAATAGTAAAAGAATAACAACTCACTTTGAAAATTTGTAAAACCACTTTTTTAGTTATTGTTTTATGGCAACATATTGCTTTTAATGACGTCTTTTGTAACAAATATTAGATATACACATTATATCCTTATCATATTCAATTATCTATATAATCCCATCAAAATATATTAATGGATAACACTTAAAAAGTATAACCGGCGCCGACCGCAACCAATTATACAGCAGAGATTAACTACTCTAGTCCTCCTCTATTTTAGAATAAGTTTCACAGTAGCCAACTTCTAGCTAAGTATTTATCATGGTCGACGCCGAAATATGATATCTCTTGTCGCCAAAGGAGAGATTCCCTCTACTATAACCCACGACATCTTATAGTTTATCCTTATCCTTCTAACACTCAAAGTACGAGAGTGTATCTACAATCGTATAGAATAGTCTTGGTAGGTAATTATTATCCTGTTGCACTATTATTATGTGTGGACATGAAGTTTAGTTTCATAGAAATGTTTAGAAACAAAGTTTTGAGACACAACAAAATTTATTTTTGTTGGTCAGAGTAACAACATTGTGGGTTGAATGTTTTGAAGAAATTTTTAAAAGTCAGCTGCAAGTTTATGTTGCTCTAAAAAAGCAGTCAAAATTAAAAAAAAAAAAGAAGGTTGAAGAAAAGTGATAAAAATTGAACTTCAGACTTTAATAAAAGATTAAAGGAATCTTATGGCTTTATAGGCTTAAACTTTCATTGAATTGTGCTTCTTGGGAAATGCTCAACGAAATTTGAAAACAATTTTAGAACGAAGCATGAAAATAGTTCGTTGTTTGATTTAAAGATCTTCTCCATTTAGTAAAGTAAAGGTTGGAAATCTAGTACCAATATTGTCAACAAAAAAAATTCAGGAAATTTTTTGATTGGTAAAATATCACTATTTTTAACAGGTTTAAGGCCCCCAAAGTCGCCCAATTGGTTTTTTTTTTTTTTTTTATAAACCGCTTATAAATCTGGAAAATTTATGTTGATGCCATTTGGCCACATGTTTTAAAATATTTTGGAGTGTTTAATCGAATGAAAAAGAATATCTAAAAAAATTTAGCTCAAACATGCTTAAAAAACTTTTTATGCACAACAAATTTGGTAAATGATATGAAAATAAAAAAATATAAAATTTGTACTTGAAAGGAAATGAAAAACAACATCTAAAATGAAATTGATCTCCAAAACGAGTATGCCATTAGATATCCTTTATTAAGAAGCATTAAAAAAAAAATTTAAAATTGTTAGAGCCGTTTTTTTTTATAAATCATTTTTTGAAGAAAATAAGTAAATAAAGTTGGTATGCCGTTTTATAGTAATTACCTACACTGTAAAGAAATCCTTCTTTTAATAGCACCATGTTTTCTTTATAATAGTTTTTTCGTATGCTTATTCCTTATCCCAAGTCAAAATTGCTTCAGCATGTCAGGTTCTTTAGATATTTTGACGTAAGGTAATCTTTCTCAACTTAATTTCTTACGGTTTATGAAAGAACTTGCTTTTTAAATTGACCCAACCCATCGTAAGTAAAATGTGTTGCTGGTCAAATTCTTTTCAAAAAATAATTCAGCTTTTAAAAATTTTTTCAAACAAACAAAAAAAGGTTTTGAAAATTTAAAAAGACTGCACTCTAGATAATTTTTTTCGGAATCCAAAGTTCTGTAATGGTCATAAACAGCTCCTGATGATGCATACTTCAAAGTTTCATAATTGATGAAAATATGATGACATGTAATTGGTTTGCCTTTACCAGGATTTGCCTCAATGCGAAGATTTGGCCAAAAACCAGACTGGTACTTGTTGGTGTGCTTAGCCAAATACCCGAATGGAACCTCTGTATAAGTACATAAATGTTGCAGAATAATCTTAGGCGTTCACTGAAAGACAGAAAGAACACATGAAAACAGCACGAAGTTTATTTTACGGTCTGCCATCTTTTAACCAACTTTTAACTTTACAGGATTGCTTTAGGAAAAAAAACCAACTCCAATTTAAGTAGACATTCCATTCAAAAGAAAATAAATACTCCTATAATTAAATTATACATGAAATTTTCATTGACTTCCGTTTTAAAAAAAAAAATTTAATTTTCATAGACAAACACAAAAGTTGAAGGTTAATCCCTTCTTAATATGTGGAACACTTTTTCACATTGGCAACGCTTCTAAAAGAAAAGAATACACGAACATTGACATCATTTTCATATGGGGCAAAACTACTTCTTTCGCTATGATGGGAAAAAATGACAACAGAGTATGAGTTTAATTTGAATATAATACGGTCTAACCCAATCAATGGTTATTGCCTTTATTCTTCTTTGCACGAATCTACTCCATTAGGATCATATATAGGAAACAAAAGAGCTGACCAGCAAACTTGATTCAAATCCGAAAAAAGTAGAACAATCATTTTCTATTTTTAGTGATATCCTAGACAGGTAGGAAGATTTTGGCAAAGCTAAATTTATTGATTTGTCTAAAATATTTAAGTTTTATTTGCCTAAAAGTAGTTGAGTAAACTTAACCCACACAATCTTTTAGGGCGTATACAATTCAATCCTCAGTTAGCTTTTATATACCTACACGTAAAAAATTCGCATGCCGTTTCCACCTCTTGTCAGCATTAAAATATAAATAGCTAACTTTGTGTTTTTTTTTTTAAATCCTAGTTTCATTATAAAAGACACATAAATTATAATAAAAAAAAAAAAAAAAAATGATTTTTATATCATTATTAAGAGCTCATACAATAATTTAGCCACATTTTTCAAGCTATAACACTTATATTCAAGTGTTCTCACAGCATATTATGCACTTAAAAACTTACTCCCAAACTATCATCTCCCAACATCATTATCTGTTCATTTCCAAAAAAATTAAAAAAAAAAGCAACAGAAACGTACAATTCTCATGGACTTAGAGTAACAGAATCTATTCATATGCTTCAAGTTGCAACCGAGCTCGCAGGAAAAAAAAAAACCTCAGCTCTTATTCAAAACACCCACTTCTTTGCGCTATGATGACACCGCCCCACATCATACACAGTGTCATGAATGAAAAACTTCTCTACACACAACAACTGTAGAAGGTATTTTTTTTTTTTTGTGGAGGGAGATTCCTGCGCAACATGACATCCCAACATCCTCCATATAGAGCCATCATGCCATCCATAAAGGGATGATGATTACGGTATGTAGACACTGGTACCCAACCGGAAACAAACTGTTGCAGCAACACTGTGTAAATGTTTTTCAAAATATCTCTTCGTCCTGGTGAAAAGTATAAAAATGGATTGCACGGCATCCGGTGGTCACAGAAGTTTTAAGAAAATCCGCGAGTAAAGGACTAAAAAAAGGACCAAAAACCAAACTAAAAAAAAAAAAAAAAAAAATTAACTTTTTGTGAAACATTCTTTAACACTTTCGAGCATAAAGTGACTGTTACTGTCTTCTGGTTTTTTTGTGTGTAAAATAATGGAGTGATTTGAAATTTAAGAACCCAATTTTACAACAGTGATTTTGTTGTCTCAGTTTATAACGGTTTCTTTCGTATTTTCTTGAATAAAACCCCCAAGTCTTTTGGATTTTTAAAGGAACTTATCTTGTGGTAAGTTAGTTCTTTCTTCTTTGACGCGATTGACGTGTTGATACGTTTTATACTAATACTTAAATCTGTTTACACGAGATGGTCATATGACAGCCCACACATTGACTTGTGACAGAGGTTAAAAAAATACTCTCTCTTGTTACATTTATGTTAATGCATTGTTTTAACGGTTGTGAATTTTTTTTTTTTATAGAAAATATATTTTATGTTTTGAGGTAGTGAAATACCTTTTAAGAATTTTTGTCTCCTCCGCCAAATGGTGTGGAAGAAGTTTTTTAGTATCTACCAAGGGCAAGGGTGAATCCTTGACCAAGAAAAAAAAAAGGTTATACGAAAAAGAAAAAGACTTTTCATAAGTTTTCATTAAAAATATTAAATTACAGACTGCAAACTTTATTGAAATAAAATTGTTTGAAGAGAAATAGTTCTTGGGAAAAATTAGAAGAAATGAAAAAATGAAACTTTGTTTATGAACTTGTTTATAACCTTTTGATAAAGTTAATTTAGCGCCTATAAATGTACGACAGCGGCGGCGGCGGTCGGTAGTTTGAGTTAATGTTCAAGAAAACCGACATTGATAATAAAATTGTATTTTGTTGACAACTTTTTGCCGGATTGTTTGTTATTAACATTCAAAATTTGCTAAAATAGTATGGTTAAATATTTTTTTTTTATTGTATTTGTTTGTGGTCAAAAATTCCAAGAAGCATTTGTTTAAGTACCTACCATTAGAGTTTTTTGCATTTTAACACATAATTATTTAACTTTGGTGCGTAGTTTTCCAGAGGAAATTTAATTGAACTAGTTGGAAGGTTGGAATTGCTGTCAAAATCGTCCAATTTTAAAGATTCAAAAAAGTTTTAAAAATTGAAATACTGTTTTAAATTTTAATGTCGTAAAAACGTAACTTACGTTACGTGGTAAATGAGTAACAATTAAAGTTTGAACTGTATCAAATTTTAACAAACGCCATTTACCGATTCTATCGGTAGCTCAAAAGGAAGTAATCTATGTAGATTATAAAAAAACCCGCCGGCGGCAAAGCATTGAGCAAACGCGATTACAAGACAAAAACGCTAAATGCTTTACGAAAATAGGAGTAGAAGAAAAAAAACTTATCCAGGATAATTCAGTCTCAAGATTTTTTTTTTTTATCAAATAAGGCTTTCTTCTTCATCCTGTTCTTATATTTGTATGTTCTAAATTTCAGATGTTTCATAATTCTCCCACTTATTTACTTCCTGATAGTGATCCGTCTGTTAGTTGGTTTTATCTTAAAAATTGACAGGAAGTACCTATATCGCTTTAACTTTGAATTTATGTGGCCTAAACTGTTCCAAATTTAGTTGACATTTTCGGAGAAATTTAAAGAACAAAATAAATCAATGGTACGAGTAAATTGATGGTTACATACAGAAAAATCAGACTCATTTTAGTTCATATTTTATAATTAATTTCCTGACTTACTTTATTTGGAAATTAAAAATAAAAAAAAACTTTTCGTAGAGACATGAAAAATAAACCAAAACCATTGTATCGAGATCACAGAGTTTATTTTTTAGAACATCTAAGAATAACATAAAATTCAAGATTTGTTCTCTTTTTTCATAATTTTTAATTGCGATATAGGAATAGGTACTATATCTTTGGCGCCGGGTACAAAGGTGTAAAGTCAGAAAAGGTAATTTTGAGCAAAATGAAATTGAAGTTGCAATTTTTCTTTGTAAATCTGAATATTATAATTTTGAAAAAGTAATGATGCAGAAACATTATCTATAAGATCTTTTTTAATATCCATATGCTGTTGACCAGAAAATGACCGTTCTTGAAAAAAAAATTTTTTGACTTAACACTTTAGAGCCATTTAGTCTTCAAAAATATACTTGGTCCAAAGGTGTTAAGTAAAGAAAAATCTTTGTTTACATTGATAACAAAGTTTAATTTATAAAAGAAAGTTGAAAAACGAAAAGCCATTTTTCTACAGTATTATATTAGTTCAAAAAGAATTCTCACAATTATTAATTAATCACATTTAATTAATAATTATTGTGAGAATTCTTTTTGAACTAATATAATACTGTAGAAAAATGGCTTTTCGTTTTCTGTCTTCTTCTTGACTTAACGCCTTAGGATCAATTTTTTTTACTTAAAAATTAAAAATTAATGCAAAACCAAAGGAGTTAAGTCAACTTACGCCCTTAGTACCACACAATTTAAAAAATTTTTGACTTAAACCCTTTGTACCGAATCATTTCTAACGGAAGAAGATACGCTAGAGCTATGGCGATAGGACCAAACGAAAGAGAAAAAAAAACTGACTGAACCCGGCAGCAAAGATATGTATATCAAGTTATTCATTCGTACAAAAAAAAAAGTTGAAATAACATTTTTCCATGACATTACGATGATAGAGAATGTCAAAAAATTGGGTCTCGAAAGTCCGTCTGTCAGTCTGTCTGTATAAGGAGCTACAGCCTAAACGGATGGACCGATTAATGTTAAACTTGGTATGTAGCGTTTTTTGGCGACTCTCCAGAGGGGTTTTTGGAATTAATTTTTTTGGACAAAAATTAAGGGTTTTTGTCATGTATCGATTTTAGTAAATTTGAAATTGCTCAAAAACGACTCCAACGATTTTGTTTAAAAAATTCAAATGTTAGTTTTAAGACAAGGTCTATCTTCTAATGAAAAAAAATCATTAGGTATTAACGGTACCTGCCATAGAACCGTTTTTTTTTCAAATCCGATTATCTCCGAAACTGCTTGTTCGATTTCAACGATTTTTGTGAAGAAGCATTTATATAATTTAAATATAAGCCAAAAACAAAATTTTGAAAAAAATAATTTTTGAAAAATCAAATTTTCGAAAACGGGACATTATTTTTTTTGAAATTTTGTGTTTAGATGTTGATCAGTGATTTCTACAAAATGGCATACCAATTTTATTTTAAAACCTTATTTCCAAAAAATGATTTATAAAAAATTAGTTTTTTAAAAAAACTGCTCAAACGATTTTGAAAATTTGTTTTTTTTTTTTTAATGCATCTTAATATATCAATCAAAACTGCATACTTGTTTTGGGGGGCAATTTGGTTTCAGATTTTATATAATTTTTTTTTAAACGAATTTTATTTTTTTTATTTTTTTTCTGTACCCATATAGTGGTACCTACATTTTCCAAATTTCTATATAAAAAGTCTTAAACATTTAAGCTACTTGAACTCTAAGAGCAAGTCCGTGCGACCCAGTCGTGCAATTTGTTTCCATCTTGAACAAGAAATTTACACTTAAGAAATATTTACTTAAAATTTTGATTTTGTTTCAAATATTCAGATGTCCTCTGTATCGAGAAACCACAAGTAGGTAATAGTAGACAACATTAAAAATAGACTATAGCCGATAATATGACAAAAATCAATTACAGAATTTGTCTTTAGGCTATTTTGTGTTATTTAAAAATCAAATTACATACAAAAAATCGAAACAAATTTAAATACAATTGATTCGTTTTGATTTCAATTGAGAAGATAAAAATAAATGTCATTTAAATTCAAAATTGCCTTTACAATATATCAAGTATCAAAATAGGCAAAAATATTTCGTACATATTGAAGATAGGTATACTGACATAACACTAGAAATTATGGATTTAATTCAATTTTGAAGTTCAGGTGACCTCAACTATAAAAGAGTTTTGCCCAGGTACGACAGTGGGCTCATCAGTTAGATCTGTCGTACCCTTACTAAGACGCCTAATTTTGGTCGAAATGCTTTTGGAGTTGAGGTCACTTGAACTTTAAAATTGAATTATATTCAATCGCTCCACTTAAAATATTATTTTTTTCTTCGTTAATTATTGATTTATTTAAAACTAAACTTTTTGTTTTTTTTTTTTTTTTTTTGTTTTTGAAAACTACCTTAACTACCTATAGATAACTAATACTTGCATAAAATTTTACGTTTCAATTAAATTAAATAATATAAATGAACACTCATTTGATTTAACTCATTTATGATGATTAACTAGTCAGGATATAGTAAAAATATAACAAATCTCTTAAACATAATCCATTTTTATCCCTCAAAGAACATATACTCGCTTATGATATACCTTCAAAAAGAATAAACTCCTCACGTAACCATAATAATCATTGGCCAATGCCATTGCCACTACCAAGGATACATGAAAAATTCTTTCGCAAATCTGTATTCTCACATTAGCAATGGTATATCCTTTAATTTCTACCAATGTATCACTCCTACACAACTTGCACAACGAAGTTAAAACAAATTATTTCATCTTTGTTTAATTATTTAATAATTAAAAGCTTCATATATAGTGTATCTCAATATAACTAACATAACGATTTTAAGTTTTTCGAAAATATTTGTTTGAAACAGTGATGTTCAAGGAATCTAACTCGCCAAAACACAAAGCAGTTTGCTTTGAATTTTGCTGTTACATGGCCTTAGAGTTATAAATAAGAATCCAATGTTTAAAGATCAAAAACGTGGCATGGGCCACGAGCGGTGAAGAGATTCACACTGAATCTTAAGCATGTGTAATAAACAGTATGGTGCATTTCTGACTAACGTTAAACAGAAACAAAGAAGAAGAAGATTGGTTTTATAATACAAATTCTATATACGAGGTACTGAAATCAGTTAAGCACTATATTTACCTAATTGGACTTGTTAAATTATTGATTTAATATAGCTTTCTATAACCTTTAGTCCAAACATAAACATTCGCGTTTCGTCCCGGTGAAAACCCGGAAACCGTCACTTGAGAGTTGACTCAAACTCGAGAGTTAAAACAAAAGTTGAGAATCTATTTAGTTCACTATTTTTACTTGCTCTATAGGGCAAGTATTGGTTTCGTGTCGAAAAAAAAAATTGAGGTTTTAATCAAAACCAACATTACGATGATGGAGAATTCCGAAAAAGTGGGTCCCGCAATTCCGTCCGTGCGTGTCTGTGCGTCCATCTGTACACATTTCGACAGCCTAAACGGGTGGATGGATTTTCTTCAAATTTGGTACAGATGATTTTTATAGAATTCTGAAAGTTGGGTTTTTTTTTTTGTTTTTTTATATCTCGTTTAGAACGTATATCTCCCATACGAAAAAATACGATATTACGAATTTCTCGAAAACGGCTCTTACGATTTTGATTAAACTTTGTATACGTAATATTTAAAGCATTGGCAATAAAACTGCATTTTTATTTTTTCTCAAAAAAGGCAAATAACAAAAAAAAATTTTTTCATTTAACAAAATTTTGCCCTAAATGTCGGCTCTTTCTCAATATCAATTTTTTTTTTTAATTTAGATCCAGCTTTTTAAATCTACAAGTAGACAAGAGCAAGTACGTGCGACCCCAGTCGTGCATTTTATTTTCTTAACTCTCGAGTTTATAAAACAAAAGTTGGCCAACTTTCAGTTTTAAAAATATCCCTAGGATATTTGTGACAGCTGAAACAAATACTGCCAGTTCAATGTCATTTATATCAATGTGATTTATATTTTGTGCAATTTTTGTGTTTCAAATGTGAAATTTGTTTTAACAATAATTTAAAATCGGCATTTAACTTTATTTTGTTTTATTTTAACTCGAATTTTGAGCAAATAATTTTCTTTTTGCAAAAGTTTGAATGTGCCGTTTGACAACAAAAATTCTGAAGATATATGTATAGTATATGTGTGTCAATACAAAACGGCGGGAAATGTTAATGATTCATTTGATGAATTATAATTATCTAAACTAATGTTTTGATATTAAATCCATAATTATTTTTTTTTACCACGATAAATTGTTTAAAACAAAAATTTATAATAAAACATGAATTTTTTCTATGCAAAACCTCAAGTTTGTTTCATAACTTCTACTTTTTTCGGAAGTTGAGAAAACTGGAAGTTTTGATAAACTCTCGAGTTGAAAATCGAAAGTTATAAACGTCAACTTTTAGTGAACAAAAGCAAATTCGAAAGTTGAAGATAAAAATCCTCAAGTTATGTTTAACTTCTAGTGAACAAAATCGCCTTAAATTTCTTAATTCTAACTGAACAATCTTGATAATATTTCTTGTCGCTGTGGCATATTCTTTTCCTATATAACACACTTTTCAATCATTATAATCGCGTTTCTGGGAAGGCGCTAACTCAATCCTTAGAAAAAAAAAAACACAAACTTTTGTCCTTGGCTCAATTTTTCATAATTCTGCTTCCCATTTAAACCATACACAAACCTCAAATCTGATAAATTTATCCCTCTAACTCTTAAAACATTTTTAGTTATAAATACGAATGATTTATCCTACTATTTCCATATTTTCAAACCAAATTCAAAGTTCTTACCCAAAAGTTACCGTAAATCTTTTAAAGTTTCTATTTTAGAACCTGAAGATCAAGTATCAGAATAGATACATATGTACTTATATGAAAGATATACTTATGCCTAAGAAGTTTAACGTGGCTCCTTAAACTTCAAGAATCACACAACACCTCCTTCCTCACACTACTTATAATAACATAATTTATAAACAACACTCGACAACTAGTTGCTGGTTGCCTTACATGTACCTATAGTGTATACACACGTATGCATATGTCTTGAATTTGCGTATCATATTTTATCCCGCCTAATTAATGCCAAATAAATTAGGAAATCTCAAAGGTTTAACATTTTTCTTCATAATAATGCACTTCAACTGAGTTAACATATTTTTGTTTGTAAAACATAATTCTAATAGGTATACGGGATAAGGAAAACAAGGTAGACGAAAAGGTATCTTTTCAACCTTGAATTTGATTAATATGAACGAAAATTCGTAGAACATTTTTTTCTTTTCCATTTTCTTTCGAATAATTTTAAATATGTTGATATGATGAATGACATATTTGGAATGATGCAACTTGAGTGCATTCAATTTATTTCAGATTTTTTAAAAATAATAAATCAGATTTTCTTTAAAGTTCACATGTAACATCTAAAATGTAGAGATAATCTTTTACTTCGCAAACAGGACCTTGTCAAAATGGCTGTATCAAAATAAATAACTAAAACCTGAGGAGAGAAACATAATGTAAAGTGGTTTTTAATTTTCTTAGATGGGCCTTATAGTTTTGGTTTTAATAGGTATATAAAAATGCAATAGTAGGGGAAGGTGGCCTAAAATGGCCCCCCTAAGGAAAATGTCTCATATCTCGAAAAAAAGTAAAAAAGTAAAATATTACTCTCACATTTTTTTTCCAAAAAGTATTTAAATTTTTTAATTTTCAAGACGTCTACAAATTTCACTGATCAAATTTTCCCGGTTAACATGGCACACTGTCCAAACATACGTGATTTTTAATGAAAAATCGAGTCCAAGGGCTCCTTTTCCATTTTCTTGGAACAAGTTGTGCTTAATCCCCCCCACATCTTTCTGCGAGTCATTCAAAACCCTGTTCACGTTGGTTTCTCGTCTTTTTACTGAATTTTTTGGAACTTCGAATGTTTTGGATGCTTTTTTCCAGATTTTATTAAGATTAAGGACTTTCCTCAGTCCAGGACTTCCTCTCTGTAGATCGTTTATGTTTAGCAACCATTTTCACTATCAAAAAATGAAAATGTGAAAGTAAGTATAAAATGGCATGTGAAAGGAAATATGCCATTTTACCCGAGTACTAAGTGGGCCATTTTGGGTTTTTTGAATTTATGTTTCATACCGAAAAATCTTAAATCGTCCTAAGCCAACTTATTACAGTAATTTATTAAGAAATAATAAATTACATGACTCTAATTCAATGAGCCGTAGTGTAAAAAAAATGCACTACGATGTTTCGGCAAGTTGCCTTAAAAGTTGGTGTGTTCAATTCTCTTTTCAAAATGGTATAACATTGTTGGGAATATTTCATAAATAACCGAGATAAATTTTTTTTTCCTAAGAAATCCGACTTTTTTATGAGGTAAATTTTCCATATTATTCAAATTTGTAATCTTTCAGAACCTATCAGAATACAAAAACTTAAACATTGAAAAATTACATAAAAAAAAGTCGGATTTCTTAAGAAAAAAATTTTATCTCGGTTATTTATGAAATATTCCCAACAATGTTATACCATTTTAAAAAGAGAATTGAACACACCAACTTTTAAGGCAGTTTGCCGAAACATCGTAGTGCATTTTTTTTACACTACGGCTCATTGAATTAGAGTCATGTAAAATTTTTGAATGCATTTGATAGCAGGGTTATTCAAGGTTCCGTAACAAAAGAAAGAAATGAGGGGTTATGAATTCTCAAGTGGCAGCGGTGGTGCGAAGCGTAGTGCGTCGGCCTCCCAACCGCTAGGTCGTGAGTTCAAGCCCAGCTCGGGCAATTTTCAAAATCAATTGAACATAAGCGACTTAGCACCACTGAAAGGAGTCTGATGATCGGGTTGGTCCCCGTGAAATAGCTATAACTCCAGCCTATGAACTTGGTGGTAACACACACAAGTTGTTGTTGTTCATTCAAATTCCTCAATATAAATTGATTACACAAGCAGCTGCCTGCAAGTATGAAAATACACAAACCTCTTCTAAGAAAAATTAAGATTTGTAGTCACGGCACATAAAAAACCGTCAAAGAGTGACCATTTTTTCGACTTTTTTTCAAATGCCCATAACTCCCAAAATATATGGCTGCGATTTTTTTTATTATTTTTCTGATAAATGTCACCACATACCCTATCTACCGTTTTCGTTTCGACGTTAACTTTTGGGACACCCTGTATATTAACTTCTTTTTTCAAAATACCATGTTTTTTATACTTTTTTTTTGCAAAAAAAAAAAATCACAAAATTTTGAGGTGGTTAGAGACAGTTTGACCTGTCATATATTTCAAATAATGGCTTGAAGTTGCTAAAATTTCGTATATGTCAGTTTTGCCAGATTAACTAAAGAATCGCGTTCATAAATCTATCTAATTATGTTCGATTCTACGATTTCTAGCAAGGGGGCCATTTTACCTTGGGGTGTCATTTTAGACCACTTTGCCCTAATTATAATTTTTAGAAAAAAATCATACAATCAATTAAAGTGGCTTAATATTTTTTCCAAGTCAAAACTAGTCGCAATCTGCTGATTTTTGCAGTCTTTTCTCTTTTATCTCTTCGGAAGATAAATTATATTACGAAGCCTTATTTAAATTATGTTAACATAATTAATAATTCATGCAGTATATGTATATGTTTTTATTTAAAAACAAAATCTTATTTTGTTAAGTTTGAATTACAAAAGTCCTATATTTCTCGTATGTTTAAAAAACTGCAGTTTTTTCGCAATAATCTTCCGAACTTTTAAATCCATTTTCCTAAAAATATAAAAACCCGACAAACAATTTTGGTTCTATAAAGCTTTACAGATGCAATTGTTACTTCTGTAAAGCATTATAGAAGCAAAATTGTTAGTAGGGAATGATGTATACTGCACTTCAATACTAGGGCGACGATATGTCAAAAACTATGTCTTAGTATCTTTCTGAAAGACAGTTGTTCTGGGGAATAAATCCTGAAATCTTATGCCAATATTTAACGGAATACCTCAAGGCTCAATTTATGGTCCATCACTCTTCGCTATTTACGTGAATGTAGTAACAAAACTCTTAGCCACTGTGACGAACACCTTTTTGCACGTCCAGCTTATGAAAAAATGTCATATGGACTTTGTCGACGTGTGACTCAAAAATAGCGGAAAATCTGGGCTTTTGCTTTAAAAGGACCTTGCATTAAAATGACCACATCAATCCAGTAGCCTGATTTTTGTTTATGTAACAACTGTTCTTTTCATTTGTTATCATCGGTTTACTTAAGATTAAGCTAACAAAGAACAATTTGTTGAATTGCATTTTATTTATAAATTTTGGTGCGTATACGCCACAGTGCACCAACTTTATCGAACTTTATTGTGAATTATGTCATTTTTGATAGCAGTGTTGAAAACTGAAGAATTTTTTAAAACAATAATTGCAGAGGCATTTTAAAAATTTTCAAAGCAAATTCGTTATAGAAACTTGGCCATACTGACTTTTATGAGCATAATTTCACTCTTCTTGATAAGGAAATACCGAAACGATGCAACTTAACTAAAAAAATGTGTCTATTTTTGCAAAGATATGACTACCATACCTTGTGAACTTAAACTTAAATAAAACTGAATACAAACAATAATTGACAACAAAAACTTTCATAATAATTCAACAAAAATAAGCTACTACCTTTCTTGTGAATTTATGTAAACTGATTTAACATTTTCTAGCTACTTACATTTGGCAAATATTGACCGTTGGCATGTTGCGCGTTAAATTGTCTGTTAAACACATCGACAATACAGTTCCATCATCATCGTCATCATAATCAACATCATCATCGTCATACACACATTTTCCATCATTTCTCAGTAACTTCAATTTAGCTACATGTGTAAAAGTACTCTTGTCAACTATCATGCATTCCATAAGTTTTGTTTAACTTTTGAATTAAAAGTGAAAGTTCATCAACTAACTACTCTATTCATTTAGTAAGATCATAGTACCTATAACTTTAACTTTTGTTTATTAGTTTTACTTAAATTTGCATTTTTTGTCATCTTATCTTTCATATTTTTATTTTTTTTTTTTTCTAAATTTTATTTCTCATGTTGCAATGTTAACAAAGTTGCAGCATTTTATGAGGTCTCTTACAACATTTGACAAAAATGATAAAGCAAATAAATCATTTGCACCTACAATGCGATGTACGTTTACACAAATTATTTGGATAAAAGATATTTCCTTATTGCCGGTTTTTTTCCCGTTAAGAGTTTGTTTTTTGCTTATGAATGGGTCGAATGTTGCAAAGTACTCCTCAACTTGGTTGCAATTTGTAAAACACAGTAACTCTTCGTCGTGTATTGATTTCATCAATATTTTTGGTTTTGTTTAGTTTGTTGAACAAAGTTGTAGTATTCAGGGATTTGCTTAAAAATATTTGGGAATACATTTTTTTAGAAGGAATATGAATCAAATGGTTTTTTTCTAACTACATAAGTAAGCCTTCGACATGAAAATTAAAATCGTGAGGTTTTAAATTTAGTTCAGATATTCTGTATAGGTATACAACATCCACAGACAGGAACATAGTTTAGTCGGTATTAATATAAGATTACATATAAAAAAAAAATATTTAGCTGTTGGGGAAAGAGATTTTGACTCAATAGCTTCAATTTTGCTCACGATGATAGAAAAGATATAAAAGGTGGTTTTGTAAAAGGAATTTTGTTTGAATCAGTTTTCAAGCCGTTATTCAATATAATTGATATGAAATAAAACCAATTAAAAAAAATATCATGTGTGCAATTCACACGTGTTAAAAGTGAAAAATTAAAAAATAATTTTTCTTGAAAAAAAAAAATCGAAAAAAATTATTTAAGCTTAAATATTAATTAATATTATATCAATCATTAAATTAAAGGTAATATTATCAACATGCGTATTAAAGTTAAATCAAATTTTTATGTGCTCTAGATCAAAAAATATAACGTGTTTTGAAAAAGAACATCTTTTTATCGTTATCTCCGAATTTTGAACATGAAATAAAATGAAATTTTTCACAATTATAATTTATTTTATTACCTATTTACGGTATATTTTTCATTCATCTATCTATTAAAACAAAAAAATTATAGTCAATTGATTTTTCCTGTCGCTTTTTCGTTTCATCTTGTTTCAAATCACTACGATACTAAAGAAGTTTTCACTTCAAAAATTAATACAAAATGCTTAGTTTTGATGTAATTTACGTTTATACCTTATTTTATAGTTCACAGCCACTAAGTGTAAACTTTTTAAAAAGTAGAACACGGTCAAAAATAAAAGTATGTTAAGTGCCATTAGTAAATTTTCTATGTTTTAGTATAACTGTAATCGTTTCGCAAGGATGTATTTCAAGTTTTTCCAATTTTTCCTGAAGATTTTTTTACGAATACTCTAAACCATTTTTATATCGCCTGACTCAATTTTCTTTTAAAACACTGTTTAGAATTTTAGAAAAGCAAGACCAATTTATTGAACTGCATTTTATATTTTTTGTTGCGTATACGCCACACTGTACCAATTTCAACAAAATTATGAAATATGACATTTTTTGATAGCACTGTCGAAAACATAAGAATATTTACTACAAAAAATGCTGAGTCATTTTGCACAAGAAATTGCCATACTTTTCTCATTTGTGTCTCCATCGATTTTGACATTTGAGCATTAATTAAATATTGGACAATTATTTAATTTCCTTGTCATGACTATATTTTACTTTAAATTTTCATATTTTCTAGCAATTTCTTGATATATATTTTTTTTTTTATTTAAGAAAACCAGATAGTGACTATTATGGTATAGATTGCGTTTAAACATTTTGCTAGTATTTTTAATATTTGTATATAAAAAACCAATCACCAATTTTATAAGCAAAATTATTTGTATCAATAAAAATTAAACACGCAATATCATATTATTTTTTTAAACAATTTTGTGCAATCATTAAAGAAAAGATTTCATTTAATTAACTTCAATTGATAGAGACATGGTTTCGTTATTATTTCAAGTAGAGGTATAACATTTTAATTCATGCAAAATCAACTACTATTAGATTTTATGTGACCATAAACGTGTCTTCAATTGGATAGCGAGTAATAATTATAATTATTCTACCATATCGTATCGTCTACAGATGATTTTTTAGTAACGAACATTGGCCATTAATTTTTATTTCTCAGTGTTGTTGCAAATTGATGTTTAATATCATACACATATTGCAAGCAACTGAAAAAAAAGGTAACCTTTAGCTTGTTTTACACCAACATGCCCTCTAAATAGGTATAACATACCTACAATAGTATAAGGATATGTATGTATATCTTTTGGTTGCATTTTCACACACATCCTTTATAATGAATTGAAATTTATGGAGTTCTAGGTTTTCAAAATAATAAATTTGCCACGAAAAAAAACAAACAAAATGATAGAAACAATTACATAAGTATCGTTTCTTCATAATAAAATATGATTTTGTAAGTAGAACATAAAGGCATGCATCTGATTTTCTAGTAGGTATCTAGAAGATTTGATAATTAACTCTTCTTTATTATTTTTGAAACTCAGGTTGTATGTACTACAGAAAAAAAAAACACTTTTTTGGTTTAGGAGTAAATTTGTATGCACTCATTCTCAAAACTAACGCACACCCTATTTATCTTATATATAGAAAAAAAACTTATTTTGTATCTTATATATCTCAGTATTTTGGTAATTTTCTTATATGAAGAAAGAGTGAGCTCAAATTCAAGAGAAAGAATGAAATGTGTGTAAAGAAGGTTTGTGAATAGTGATTTGCCAGAATTTGCCTGTCAACCTGACAACCTTCCAGAGGTGGGTTATGAATTATTTTTTGGCGCAGGGACATAAGTCCCCGGGACATAAGTCCCGAATTTTTTTTTCGGGACTAATGTCCCACTTTACTGGGTCACAAGTCCCGAATCCAATTCGGGAATTATGTCCCACCTTACTGAGACATTAGTCCCGAAAAAAATTTTCGGGACTTATGTCCCACGTTTTTTTTTTTGTATAAATATATCTATAGAGACTATTAAAGACTACAGCTGACGAAATAATAGAACCGATATTGTTCTCACGATTTTTTTTCGTAGTACCAACTCCGATGTAAGGTACGGTTACAAGCTGTTGGAAAACAAAAGCAAAGCTTGCAAATTTATTGGTAAGTCGAAATTGCATCGTGACAAAATATAAACAAATGTATAAAGTGAAAGTTTAATAATTGATATTTGTGATAACCGATATGAGTACTTACCAGGGTGAAGCGGAAAAAAATTTCTCAGATTCGAATCTCTTTAATTTGCACAACCCAAACGCGGAGCGGAAAAAATTTTGCCCACGGGAGAATCCATTTTGAGGTGTGCAAATAAAAATTCGCGCGAATTTTCAAATCTGAGAAATTTTTTTCCGCTTCGCGTTTATCGAGTTAGAACACAAGCATATCTTTGGAACAAACATTAAACTGGCAAAATATTCTCTTTGAAGTTTGAGTTATATTTTGTTTCCTTGGAGCAAACTGGAGTAAGACAAATTTTATATAAAACTTATTCTTTGATAAGTAAGAATGATTTAAAAATCATAATGGTATTATTTCGCTTTAATAAACCGAAACGAGGCACTTTTTTTTTATTTTTTTTTTTTGAAAATAAATTGACGCGAAAGAGAAAGCCAAATGTTGAAAAATGGCTTTATTTCTCATTTGAAAATTAAAATTATACCAATTCGCGAAATACTTCCTTATTTCACTTGGGCGTATTTCATGGCACCAAAAAATAATGTTATGGATTAATTAGTACCTATATGAACATTTATAGTAAAAATTTATGTATATAAAATAGTTTTCACTTTATTCGGGACTTATGTCCCATTTTCGACTAAAAAATTCAGGACTTCTGTCTCAGTAGGGTGGGACATAATTCCCGAATTGGATTCGGGACTTGTGACCCAGTAAAACGGGACATTAGTCCCGAAAAAAAAATTCGGGACTTGTGTCCCGGGGACTTATGTCCCTGCGCCTTATTTTTTTCAGCTCAGCTTAAAACTATATTAATAGAAAAGTAAGAGAATATTTAACATTAAGACCTTCAAAAATTAACTAATGGAATAAACAGACAGATGAGTGTAAGTTATCAAATATTGCATACAAAATTGGAATTGAAAAGAACTTTGTTTCGATTTTATTCTTAAAGAAAAAACAAAAATTATGTCCATATCAGTTTTCAGAGCATGAACTGTTCGATATATTGTTTAGAATTTTGAAGTCAATTAAAATACGATACACTGATATTATATAGCTACACTACAAAAGTAAAGAGATGGTCGTTAATTTTGAACTGGAGTATATTTAATTGGTAAACAAACATGTTATTTGAATTTACTTTTGTTATGAGTTTATGGAAGATGGATTGTAGTAATTTCCATTTTAATAAGAAATAGGAAATAACATTTCTGTATACGATATGACATTTTAGAACTTCTCATGGTGTTTTTTTTTTTTTTTTAATTTAAAATCGTAAAGTGTAACGAAAAAGACACGTTCTAGTAGCAAGCATAAAATTGATATTTTGTAAGCTTGGCTGCACTTTAATGTCTAAAAATAGAAATAATAAATTGTATTTTTCCACGTTAAGTTGAAGATAGTTAGAATAAATTTTTTTTATTTTTTTAAGTAGATTTAAAAGTTAATTGTGGTATATTTGAGTTCATTTCAACGCAATTATTATAATAAGCTAAAATGTCTTAATTTTGTTTTAATTTCCTTACCTACTTGACTTAACAAATCCAAGAGGTATACATTTAAAAAAAAAAGTGCTGCACAAGGAAATATTAACCATCTATTGGTTCTATTAAATGTTGCTCTTAAATCAAACTTGCATTTCTAAATTGCTGAAATTAAATCTTTGTTTGATCTCATGACAAATTGATTTTAGATTTTTTTATTTTTCATATTTTGAAGAGTTTGTACACAATATTTATGATACATAAAATAAAATAAAATTTTTTGAGCATGATGGCATTGCCGTTTGTCCGATTGACAATAAAATTTTTACTCTATATAAGCTTAATAAATGACATTAATTTAATATATAAGACATTGTTTTAATTTACAATGGGCACGTTCAGGAAATATTAAGGTCTTTTAAATCAGAAGATAGTTTATCGAGTTTATCAAACAGAACATTCGCTATTTGTGGTGAAACAATACAAGAGTTACATCGCCACATTATATTAGGATCTGCGACCAAAACTTTATAGCTATTTTCAGATATCCCGGCACATTTTTTATGGTATTTATTTTTGCAATAATATTCGCATTGGATAAAGTTTGAATCCACAAACTCTAAACTACATAAATTACACACATTAGATGACATGTTTGGCAAAAGGCAAGGGAAATTTATAGCAAAATAATTTTAATACAAGAGCTAGACAAAAAGACGTCCGATCGAAGCGAAAGCTCACACAATATTTGAGTAAATTGACTAAATTAGTTTGGATGTGATGCTATTGTCAAATTTCGAAATTTATTTAAGAATTTTACCGGTCGCATGGATAAGAAACCAAATTTCACTTAACTGTAATGAATAAATAAAATTACTTATAACCGATAATGCACTTTTTAGTTCTTTTTCACACAAATAAATTTAATTTTGCTTAATTAATTATTTAATTAAAAACAATCATCTGTCATGTTGACAAAAAAAACTTTCCTAAATTTTTAGGGACAATTTTCTTGCCTAACTTTCCAGTCAGCTTTCCATTAATAATACCTAAATTGGAAGGATTTTTTTTGACAGCTGACCAATCAGATACCGAGAAATTACCTAAATATTTAGTCCCTAACGTTTCTGAACCTGTCCAATAACTTTTTTGTAATAAATTTTTTTTAAATAAATAAATAAATAATTGTGTGACAATTTCAAAAATCACCATTTATAATTCTGGTAACTATCGAATGATTTGAACTATCGATAGAGTTAATACCTGAATGATTTGAACTATCGTAGTTCTTTCATTTATTCATTCGAATAAAAACTATCGAATAAAACCATCGAATAAAAACTATCGGATAAAAACTATCGAATAAACTATCGAATAAAAAAAAAAATAGTCGAATAAAAAAACTTTCTTACAAAAAAACTATTCGAATGAGAAAACTATCGCATAAAAAAAACTATTCGTATGAAAAAACTATCGAATGAAAAAACTATTCGAATGAAAATAGTAACTAAATGAATGAATGATTTAAAACTTTCGAATGAATGAATATTTTACAACTCGCTGGCTGAGAATTATAAGGGTGTATTTCATACAAAATACAAAAAATGAGTTTTATACACCAAAATTTTCGTAATTTCAGCGGCTTTCAGATAAAATTTAAAAAAAAATTGAAAAAAATTAATGGCGACGGTACAGGTAAAAAAGACATACAACTTTCATGATTTTACATAAATGTATTAATATAATAAGGTTCTATGTTATTCAAATTGCAACATAGAACCCTTTTACTGATTTTTTTTTCAAACAAAAAAATGATTTAAGTTACATAGAACTTTTTTACGCAAATTTTTCAAAATGAAATCTTATGGAAATGATCTTTTTTTTTAACTAACGTACAAATAAAAGATCTTTTGATGTTTCGCTGGTATTGAACAACAGGGCTGGAGTCGGCTAACTTGATAGTCAATAATTGACAGTCAAAAACGACGATTTTGCTCCATAATTCGTCGTTTTTGACTATCAACTATCAAGTTAGCGGGTTTCACTCCAGGGCGTTTGCTTAACAGCAAAGAATTTTTGTATCTCGTTCTGTACTCTTTAAACCAAAATATGTACTATCCAACCTTAACTTTTGCAATAATTCATTCGGATTACCTAACCTAGATATTCTTGCATTAGAATTAAATTAGAGTAATATTTTTCGTGTGCCAAGAATTGGAAGTAATTTTTTGAAAACTTCTTTTTCATAATCGAGGTTGGGAATTTCGCATAGTTCGTATTAATAAACCAAAAGTTAAAGAAACACTTAGATTCCTTAACTCAAAACAAAAGAAGTCAAAACTCAAAAAGTACCTAAAAAGTACCTTCGGACAAACCTAAAGCCGATGGCAAGATATACTTTCACCTTAGTACAAAAAAAAAAAAAAAAAAAATATCAAACAAAAAATTAACTAATTTTTAGTTGAGTATTTTTTTTCAAAGGTCAAGATTTTACTCTACAAACCGAAGTGAACACTTCGTTATTCATCATAACAATTATATATTAGTTTATTTCTATTTATAGTTTCATCGAATAAAACTTTTTTTTTAACTTGAAGCAAATTTACTTACGTTATACATGGAGACAAATAAAGCACTTAGAATCAAGATTACTCCTCTAAATCCAATCCTCTTAAATTAATAAGATTTCTAATAAAAATATGTAAAATTTCTATAAATGCAACAACGTGATTTGTAGTATTTTTTTCTGTTATTTAAAATAGAATTTGACTGTTTTGTGCAAAACTTGAATAAATCAAAGCCTATTTCACGATGAAGTCACTTTTTTTTCATATAAAATCCATTTATTACATGTAAACTCTTTATAACTATAAGGTTCTATGTTGAACATAGAACCTTTTTCAAATTTTTTTACAAACTTTTTCATAAAAAGGTTCTATGTCATTTTTTCAAAAATGCTCATAGAATCCTTTTTTGTGATGAAATTAATGTTTTTTTCATGGTTTTATGATTTGTTAAGGGTCCTTTATAAGATTGCATCAATACTTTACTGCTATGTAACTATTTTATCCAAAAACCAGCCTTAAAAAACTTTGAGATCGATTTTCTCAAAACTAAGGTGAGTTGACATACAACCCTATAATTCTCAGCCAGCGAACTATCGATAGTTTGATATTTTTTATTCGATAGTTCCCATCACTAAGAGCTATTTTTACAAATTCATACAATTTATCTCCATTCATTTGATTTAACAAGTATATACAATATTCTTCTGCTAAGGTATCACTTGCAAGTACGTTTCTTCTTATTTTCCGTAAAACTGGACAACACCCCAAAAAATGAATGATATCCTCTTGTTCCCTCCGCCCGGTTACATAAATCGCATAAAATTGGCAGGTCACCTCTATGAGCTATGAAATTGAGTTGAAGCAAGGAAAAAATTTGTAACATACTGATTTTTGGAGTTAGGGTGGTTTACAATCTGTGAAAAGTCCTGAAGCTTCCTCTGTCAGATAGTCCTATTACAAGGAGCCAAAGGTCACAAGATTTTTTATTTTTAAAAACGGTAGGTTTTAGACAAAACCATACTTGAAGTAATTGTTCTCATTAAGCGAATTAAGCGAGTTATCCAAGCGATTATAAATTGTGCGATGAAGGGATCTCCCCCCGCTTCTTCTTCATGTTTTGACCTTTATCTAAGCTCTACCAGCTTCATAAGATCATACAGTACTTATTTCCAGCTACTTGGTTCATCTATACTTATATTTATTTCCGTTCCGCACTTTTGAGCAATATCTTCCCATTCCTTAAAATATCCTTTTTTTTTACTTCGCAACATTTGGATGGCCACCATCTTAGGAAGCCGGTGGTGTTCTGACATTTGCATGACACGGAGAACATAGTCCACTTGTAGTTTGAGTGTCTTAGTAAACAACGGAGACAATCCAGACTCGATCATAAGCATTATAGTTCAGCGAGTTGGGAGGTTAAATGAAATGCTCTTTTGAGGTAGTCATGACAAATTGTTTTTCATTCTTTTTGATTGAATAAATCAAAAATATTTTGATTGAATAAATCACCCGAAATCAAAATAAATAAACAAACAGAAAACTGATATTATAAATGCAAATTAGGACCGTCATAAAGTCAAAGAGTTTATCCTTGTGTCGTTTTTCATACCAAGGAAGTGCAAATACAAGCAACAGGTACCTGGCACCTACTCCTTTTAACTCTCTCGTTATAATAAGGCCATAATTCATATTCGTAGGTGACTGTGACATCAAAATGTTTTTGTGTTCCCTTCAACTGTTATTCAATTACAAATTGTGCCTTTTGACTTATTGTATGCAAATTACCTGTGCGAAATAATAAAAATATCGAATTTCGATATCGAACATCAAACATTTTGACAGTTGTTACTCTCTGAGAGTTCTGGGATGTGACTCTGACTTGTATTTGCAAACCGATACATCCTTTTCCTTAACTACTCTCAATTCAATTAGTTATGAAGAGATAGGTAGGTTCTCGTAGGTAACCATGTGTCATATATTATATGTCATTGAATTGCATTTCATTCAAATTTACTGAGTGACTGGATATATATTCAAAAGGATGGAATCTCACTTTATAAATCTGTTGCTATGTAAAGATGATATCCGAAACGACATTTTAATCCAACACAAATATGTAATTTCTTTTATAATATTCAATATCCTTTTATTTTTTGTTGTTGTTGTCATTTCTGTTTTCCTGTTCCTTGTTAAACCAAAGTTATTCATTGGTTCACAAAATAGAGATAGAGGGAGCTATTTTAACGATTTTTGCTTAGTGAAGTGGGGTAATTGTTAGAGAATTTTTATTCACATCTTTTGCGCCATCTTTTGTGGCATCCTTGCACCGGAGGGTCACCAATTGCCGGTTTCCTTATCTCATTTCTGTTTAAGAAAATTTTTTCTTACAAAAAATTGTCTTCTACTTGCGCGGAGAAGAAATACATATTGCTATTGCCATTTTTATGTATAGTTTGTGTAAAAATAGAAGCAAACAAAAAAGAGGCAAGATTCTGAGTTTTTTTTTTTATTGCACATTTTTACCTTGAAAAATGACAGTCACAACAAAAGTGACAGTTTAACGTAGGTTGAAACGGATGGATGGATGATGATATGTGGAAGGAAGAGAAAAAGGTCATTGAAACCTCATATACATGTTTGTCTACTTGATATTTGTGGTGAATGTTGTGTAAAAGAATTTCCTTCTTTGGTTAAAATAGAAAGATTATGAAATGAGCTCGAATATATCAGTTTTTTTTTTTTTTTTTTTAAATTATTATGCAACTTAACAAAAATTTTGGGGGAACTTTTCTAAGAGATTTTGGGGTTATCAAGAAGGAATTGAAGGAGAAGACACAATGTAAACAGTCAAAATAAAGAAAATTCCGTGAAGAGTGTTAGGTGCTCTCAGGTAATAAGGACTATAAAAAGGACTTTGCCAAATTTTTTTTTCCATTCAAATTGACAAGAATAATAGATGACATTTTAACTCTTTTATGTATTTTCAGCTACAAGACTTCAATTAGAATAACATTTCTATAAGAATTCGAAGATATTTCAGATCACAACAAAAACATTACTGTTAAAAAAAGAGCCAAGTTCTCCTATGTTGAAATTATGCTGGCACAAAAAGTATTGAGATATAAAAGTGTACCAAGTTCTAAAGTTTGGGTTCAAATTCGTATCAATAAAATTTTGATTGTTTACTTGACAATTTTTCTTTTAAATATCTAGTACAGGAAAGTTAGTAAAAAAACAGGCATATTGTGGAACGAAATATAGGACGGCTGATTTTTTCAAATCTGAAAGAAGGGTATTAGAAAAGCTTAAGTCCTGGTTTTCGGGACGCCACCCCCCTGGCGAAATCCGCCATTTTGAAAAACGCGAATCGCTCTATATCTCCAAAACCGTGTGTCCTAGAGAAATGGTTATCAGGCCAAAGTTCTTGGAAATTTAATTATCCTTTTCTTTGTAGTACATTATTTTTCTGATCGGGCAATAGTTTTTAGGTTATGTTGTTTTAAATTTTATTTTTTCGGTTTTTTTAATTTTATATCATTCCCGGTAATAGTAATATAATTTATTAAACAGTAAAAGTTATAGACCATCAAATTTCCAATAGTTTGGTATATTTTTGAAAGTCATGCGATGTATGAGTCGAAAGTTATTGATCTGAAAACTGTAGTCTAAGTACAGGAAAGTTAGTAAAAAAAAGGCATTTTCTGGAACGAAATATAGATAGGGAAGTTGATTTTTTCAAATCTGAAAGAAGGGTATTAGAAAAGCTTAAGTCCGGGATGCCAACCGCATTAATAAATCCGCCATTTTGAAAAACGTGAATTGGTCTATATCTGCTACACTATTGACTTGCCCGAATAAGCTACCCAATTAAAGTTGTAGGTAATATAAATATCTTTTCTTATGCATTCACTGTTTTTCAGCGGGGACAACACTTTTGAGGTTATGTTGTTTTATTTTAATTTTTTTTGGTTTTTTTAATTTTTCTCAGTCTCTATGATAGAAACAAAATTTTTTAGTATCATAAAAGTTGGATGTTTGACTAAAAACAAAATATGTGTATCACAATAGCTGCGTTCCTTTGGAAATATTTATCTACTTTTTAGTACTTAAAACTACTTTGAACTACTTTTGCTATATTGAAAAAGTAGTTCAAAGCAGCTTTAAGTACTAAAAAGTAGATAAATATTTATAAAGGAACGCAGCTAATATTAAGTTTCATCTTATATTATATATTTCTTGAAAATATTGAAATATTATTCCGTATCTTTGGTTTGAAAAGTCATATAATCTTCAAAAGGATACCAAATTAATGGAAATTTGATGTTCTACAACTTAAATGATGCTAAAAATTACGTTTTATCATAGAGACTGAGAAAAATTAAAAAAAAAAACGAAAAAATAAAACAACATAACCTCAAAAGTGTTGTCCACGCAGAACAAAAGTGAATGCAAAAGAAAAGATATTTATATTACTTTGGTTAAGTAACTTATTCTGTCAAGCCAATAGTTAAGTGGGTAAGATATAGACCAATTCGCGTTTTTTAAAATGGTGGATTTCGCCATGGGGTTGGCTTCCCAAGAACCAGGACTTAAGCTTTTCTAATACCCTTCTTTCAGATTAGAAAAAATCAACTTCCCTATCTATATTTCGTTCCACAAAATGCCTTTTTTTTACTAACTTTCCTGTACTTAGACTACAGTTTTCAGATCAATAACTTTCGACTCATACATCGCATGACTTTCAAAAATATACCAAACTATTGGAAATTTCAGATTTGAAAAAATCAGCGTCCCTATATTTCGTTCCACAAAATGCCTGTTTTTTTTACTAACTTTCCTGTACTTAGACTATAGTTTTCAGATCAATAACTTTCGACTCATACATCGCATGACTTTCAAAAATATACCAAACTATTGGAAATTTTATGGTCTATAACTTTTACTGTTTAAAAAATTATGTTGCTATAACCGTTAATGATAAAAACTTAAGAAAAACGAAAAAATAAAATTTAAAACAACATAACCTAAAAACTATTGCCCGATCTGAAAAATAATGTACTACAAAGAAAAGGATAATTAAATTTCCAAGAACTTTGCCCCGATAACTATTTCTCTAGGACACATAGTTTTGGAGGTATAGAGCGATTCGCGTTTTTCAAAATGGCGGATTTCGCCAGGGGGGTGGCGTCCCGAAAACCAGGACTTAAGCTTTTCTAATACCCCTCTTTCAGATTTGAAAAATTCAGCCGTCCTATATTTCGTTCCACGAAAAAGTCTATCTTTCCTGTACTAATCGATTTTTAAAGTTATTTCAAAAATTTGCCAAGTAAACAATCAAAATGTTATTGATACGAATTTGAACCCAAACTTTAGAACTTGGTACACTTTTATATCTCAATACTTTTTGTGCCAGCATAATTTCAACATAGGAGAACTTGGCTCTTTTTTTAACAGTAATGTTTTTGTTGTGATTTCACTACTTTTTGCAAGGTATGGCTGTAGAATGGAAAATCTCTATATTTGATGAAAATTCAGTGAAAATGGGCGGTTGCCACGCAACCTGTCTGAAATTCTCAAACTTTAATTTTTTTCCTTTGTATAAACTACCATCTCTACCATTCTACCAAATTTCAAGATACCTACGATAATCAGAAGGGCTCTAAAATATTTAATGAAAATTCAGCGGAAATGGGCGGTTGCCACGCCCCCTGGCTAAAATTTTCAAATTCTAAATTTTTTCCTTTGTATAAGCTACCAGCTCTACCATTCTACCAAATTTCAAGATTCTAAGAAAATCAGAAGTGCTCTATAATATTTGATGAAAATTCAGAGAAATGGGCGGTTGCCACGCCCCCTGGTTGAAATTCTCAGATTTTAAATTTTTTCCTTTGTATAAACTACCATCTCTACCATTCTACCAAATTTCAAGATTCTACGATAATCAGAAGTGCTCTATAATAATTGATGAAAATTCGGCGAAAATGGGCGGTTACCACGCCCCCTGAATTGAAAATCTCAAATTTTCGATTTTTTCCTTTGTATACACCACAAGTCCTATCACCATGTAAAATTTCAAGTTTCTACGATAGCGGGAAGGTCTCCATAATTTTGATGATCTGTCAGTGAGTCAGTGAGTGAGTTACGGTTTTCGCGATTTTTGAAGTCCTTTATCTCAGAAACTACTCATCGTAAGAAGCTGAAATTTTGTGAGGAATTTGGGTTCGGCCAGCTCAACAAATGTAGCGAGTTTGAAATGTCTGGCATATTTGGTGTGGAAGTTAGAGGGGGGTCGAAAATGGCCTGAGTTGTTTCCTGTAAATAAGGGTGTAGTGCCAAAGTTGCTAGAGAACTTGGCTGGGCACTACCGTGCCCCTTGATCTAAGAAACCTGAATTGGCTTAAAATTTATGGTTTTGATCACTGCTTTCCTCAATATACTGGCTAGTGGGTATCTTACAGATTATAACAGTTATTTAATACTTTTACTTACATTGTAGAGGAGAGGGGGGTACCTTAGGACACTTTTTACAAAATTATAAGGTACGAGTTAAAGTTTTTTTTTATAATAGAAAAAAATGTTGCGTATACACCAGAGTGAACCCTCAAATAAGCAAATATTAATATTTCTTTTTGAATATCATTGTTCTTTGGTATTTTATCTTAAAAAAAGATCAATTTTTGCGACTGAAATATAGTGTTTTATTGTTAATTTTTAAAATTTTTAGTAAATCTTTTTAACTGTCCAAAACTGCCATTCTAGAGGATAGCTTTGGACACAACTCTACTTAATTCTTTTGAGTAAGAAGATTTTCAAAATGTCGAAGTTTTAGAACATGCGCGAAAATGAAAAGTGAAAAATTTTTTCCGTATTCAAACCAACTATTTTGTCATATATTTAACGACCGCTATGCTGGATTTGGATTATTTTGATTCGTTCGATAATATAAGGCATTGATAGGCTACAAGTTAAGCTGTGTTGTAGCGTTTTGTATGGATTTAAAATTCAAATATTTTTTTTAATTTTGACAAAGCCGATAAATGATAAGAATATAAGCAAGCTTGTCTAGGGGCAAATTAAATATTTAAGCAAGCTTAGGTCAATTAAAATAACCTTCGAAAATCAATTTAAGAAAATCTAATAAATATAACTGAAAATGTTTTATATTCTAAACTGTTGATAAATACTTGAAAGCTGACGAGATCAGAGCCGAATATTGTAAAATCCTTAGTGAGTGATCTAAAGCATTTCATTAATTAGTATTGGCGTTTGAAATTTCGAAAAAATATCTACCCTAAAACTAGCATAATTTTGTTTAATATTTTCTCTAACGCCAAAAATATTTGTTTGTCTTTACTATTTTAACAGAGGTATTTAAATCTCGTAACCCCCTCGTCTTAAAAGAAATACCTAAAAATTCGGGTACAATTTTAAAACAAAATTTTAAAAAAATTTTATTTTCAAATGCAGTTTTTTTTTTGCAAAACTTTGCCTGAAGTTAGGAAGACAATTAATTCGAAAGTTACCAGTGTTATTAAATAAAAATGATTTTTATTTTAACTTGTAAAATAATTCTGGACTAGCGGAAAACAATGCAGAGTTGTTTAAAGGCAAATTATTCAATCGAAGTACTTGTACATTAACATTACACTGTATTTTGAGGACATAATGGTCTTAGTTTGTCCGACTTAAGGCTAAACCCTAAAACAAAAGCACACGAATCACACAACGTTTTTGTTTGGTTATTCTTAGAACTCTTCGGAACTGTTCGATTCAAAATGCAAGACGAACAAACTTTAATATTTTTAATTTCAAAAAGCACATTTTCAAGTTTATGCCTACTATCAAAATTTTTGTAAAAAAAAAATGTTGGCATGACAACAACTACGTACCCCAAACCGTCTTCTGTTTTTGTATTTTTTATTTGTGTTGGTATCGGTCCAAATGACACAAGACATGTTTTAAAAAAATAGTTTTTACTAAAAAATTGTACTAAAGTATTAAAACTATTCGTTTTTATACTTTTTTTGGCCTTGTCCAAAGGTACTCCTGTCCTAAACTGTCACTTTGTTTAAGTGATCAGAAAAGAAAAAAACACCAAATGCGGTCGAAATATTTCAATGGACTACTTCAATTTTAAGTTTTTTATGGTAGTAATTGACACCATTTATGTAGGATAAACTTCTGTCTAGCTTTGTGTATTATCAAAGCTTATAAAACGTGTTCATCTTCAATAAACGCCTTTATATATAGGACCTACGAAGAAATCACACATGTAGCTATAATTCGTTAAAATCCTTTTCAATCAACAAGTGGTTGTCGGGTGCGTCTATTGAGAAATTTTGTTAAATTCTAGGTTCACCTAGATGTACATTTTGTGTGAAACAGAAGAATATGCGAGTGATAAGGGTTTTGTGAATAGAAAGTCTTTCTACATTGGTCATATATTCACATTGCAATTGGAGATAAGGTTCAATTTTGTGTTGGTAAACTTGTGAAGGTAAAAACTGAAGGGCGAGCCATTCACAAGTCACAACAACGTTTCATTTCGAAGGGGTTGAATATGACTTATGAAAAGAGTATTCAATTTAATTTTTTGAATCAAAAATGTGGAAATTACAATAGAGTTTTGTAGTGTAGTAAAAAAACATATTTTTATTATATTGGAGATAGAAACACATTTTTCAAAGAATTTTTTACTGATTGGGTACAAAACTTCATAGTGAGGAAGAATTTAAAAATCTTGCTTTTTTTGAAAAAGTACAAACAGTTTTTGCAAATTAAAAACAAAAGCAATCTAGAAATATTGCCAAATTTACTATATTTCTTCAAAGGTTTATGCGCAACGCAACACGTACATTATGATTATGTTAGTTGTCAGATTTTATCGTATTAAAATTAACATGAACATTTCCTTCGTTTTTTTTAAAGCGTACAAAATTAGGAAATAAAGACCTAATAGAAGAACATTAGATATGCCTTATTGCATGCACTAAAGTGTGAAGTTTTTAATTATGCATTAATTTAGTTGTTAGAATAAAATTATGTCAAATGATTACTATCAAACGATTGACAGCTAGACAAAATGTCTATTCATGATATAATGCTTCTTTAAGACCTTTTCTACATAATACAAAAATGCCTTGAAACTTGAATCAATGTAGTAGGTACATTAAGAAATTTGAGAGCCCAGTTTACCATAATGCACGCTAAAGCTCAGTCATGCAAGTCCATTGAATAGCACCTTATACCTTACCGTTACAGTTTGATGGGTGAAAGATAAGCTTCAATTTAAAAACAAATTGACCACCCAATATGCTTACAAACCATTAACATAGACTAGACTTAAGCTTAACTTCAACCTATCCACAAGAGGTAATATAATTAACCAAGGTGAAGTAACATAATATTCATAGTCTATTTAATTTTCATCTCTTTGCTGACGGATACAATGAACTTATAAACTCAAAACTTCACTACTCTTCATGCTCATTGGAGCTTGAAGGTGCATTATTGTATCTGCTTGTCACACCAGTTTTCGTAATTAGCACCCAACAACTCATCGAGTAAACTACCTAGATTTACTTTGTTTTGAGAAGGAAGAAGAGGTCAGTTTTTGTGTTGAGTAGTTGTAGAGTTGATTGAATATATTAACGACAACGTTTATTTCAAAATTTTCAATAAAATCCTTAATGAAGTTGTCTTTCATATTTTTACTACTTTTTTTTGAAAAGCTAACAATGAAATGTTTACTAAGCTTCTGAATGCAAAAAGTAATTTAATAAACAAAAAGAGATATATTTTTCTTGCAACAAAAGCCAAATAAAAAATATCCGACTTAATTGGCCATAAAAATGATTGAGTAGCAGAAATTTCATAAAAAAAACTATCTGCAGTAGTTTTGTGAATTCGTGCCGGTCACTGTTGCAAAGTTGCTAATAAGGCATCAAATATCAATGACGTTTAATGGATGCCCTCTCGCGATACATTCCTTTTTCATTATTTTCACATCTTTAGAACCCATAATCATGGTGAGAGTAAAACAAGTTGAATATGAGATTCATGTTAAGTGCCTAAGGTCTCTTGTGTATTATTTCATCTTATAATTGATTGCTTCACACTGCAGATAGTAACCAAACAAACCGAATAGATTCTTAATCGGAGTGCAATTTGTTGTATCCACGTGTAAACGTGCGTTGCATACTCGGAGTTGATTGCATCATATTAGTCTGTAGTCAAGATATACCGGTCTATGTTGAATCCTGTTAATTGAAATCATTTAGGCTAGACAAATGTTTGAAAAGTGTTAAAATATTTGCTGTGGTTTAAACAATTTGATGGACACATGATTTTTGACATCAAGCTTGAATTAAAATTAAACTGTTAGATGGTTTGTTTTGAAAACATATTTGCAGAGGTGCGTTATTTTTCTAACAATAGTTAACTTTTGTTGACAATCGTAAACTTTTGTCGTTCCTTTATTGCAAAATAGTTACGATTTGTAACTATTTGACAGCTGAACATCATTCCTAAACTCGTTTTGAAGTGTCAAATAGTTACGATTCGTAACTATTTCTAACTCACCTCTATGCTATCAGTTGAATCTTGAACCCTCATGAGATTGTTAATGTTTCAAAGTGGATGTTTTGTTTACAAAACCAACTCAAATTTTTTTCTTTTGGAAATAAGCGGAAAAAATGAAAATACAAAAATTGTTGGTGGTTTGACAGTATAACAATTTCTAACACTAAATCGTTCCTAAATAATGTATTAAAACCCAACAAATTGCAACAATGACACTTTAACAATATTTTTTGACATAACAACCATAGTTGACTATTGTTAAAAAAAGAAGGCAACTCAGGAATCGTTACTACGTTTAAGCTTTATAATTCTCATAACGGTTCAGTAATAAGCCCTGCACAATCGGCTCTTAAGCAAACTGCTCAAACGTCACTCTGTACACTTTGATGACATTGACATTTGGGAGTTTTCAGATTTGCCTTTGACAGATCCGCTTACATCCCTGTTATGAAAATGACAGCTTCAATATAGGTTTGTTTATTTTCATTACTTTTATTTGGGGAGCATGTAGCCATAAACAAAAAATACCAAGACTGGAAACTTTCGTACGTCTTTCCCCCCAAAACCCTTTTGTGTACAGTGCTGTCTGTGAATATATGTGAAAGCCACCACGTTGGTAAATGACGTTAACACGCACACATTTATAGATTCACGACATTCACCACACATCGGACACGAACACAACGATAGGTTCACGACATTCGCCGCACCTCGCAGCTTGTAGGCAAACGTCAGTTGACCGCCGAGTTTCCAGTCTTGGTATTTTTTGTTTATGCATGTAGCCTCATAATTATGAAAATTTGATCGTGTTGTCTAAACCTTTAGTTGAACGTCTTAAAAGTTTTTTTTGATTTAGAGGAGGAATTCTATTATTATGTACTATAAAACTCCGGAATAAAGTCTCCTACAGGAAATTATCAAGTGATTATCAGTGTTATTAATCAGAAACAAACTTGGCAGCCCTGATTTTTAAATGACATTTATGTTTGTTCGGCTACTTTTTTTGCACATAAAACAACCGACTTCTGCAATAATGGGGAGAATTTTCTACAGTGACAGTGACACAAACGGAATTTTTGACTAAAATTTGACAGCTGAACATTAAAATATGATCACAACAACAAAATTCTCATTTACACTCACATTTTAATCATTAAAAACTTTTTCCTTCTTTAATTTCAGGTCAAAAACTCTGTGCACCACACATCATCTTAAACAATGTTTCATCTTCTTGTCTTCCTTCTATCGCTCTGTCATCTTAGTCCAGTAACATTTAGCGAGACAATCGATGCATCAAAATTTTCCATAAACGACCTGAACAACGATGACTTCAACAGTCCTAAGACACAAACAGAACTTCCCTCCCTTCTCGAAGCGATAGACTATCCAATGATCAAAACTAACAGTGATGAGACCGAAAACGATTTAAACGATCCCCTGGCATCACTTAATATTGATTACAACGCCATCATTATGCAGTTGAAGAAACAAAGACAAAAACAACAGGCTGCGAACACAAACTTTATGCGATTTGGACGAGACAAGAGTTTAATGAGATTTGGGAAACGTCAAGTGGAGAGTATGCCAACCGAACAGGCCTTAGAATCATTTGCCCCTGGAACACGATTTGAACGAAGTAATGGAGCTGAAGGTGTTCGCGATTCGAGGGGAGATAATTTCATGCGATTCGGTCGATCAGGTTCGGGATCGAAATTCATGCGACTTGGACGATCACCATCGTCAGATTTCATGCGATTTGGGCGATCTCCTTCGTCAGATTTTATGCGATTTGGACGAACGCCATCGGACTTTATGCGATTTGGACGTACCCCTTCAGATTTTATGCGATTCGGTAGAACCCCAAAAGACTTTATGCGATTTGGTAGAACTCCATCGGACTTTATGCGTTTTGGACGAGCTTCATCGGATTTCATGCGATTTGGTCGAACACCCTCGGACTTTATGCGATTTGGACGGACACCTTCAGATTTCATGCGATTCGGACGTACTCCATCGGACTTTATGCGATTCGGACGAACCCCATCGGATTTCATGCGATTCGGTCGAACTCCATCGACAAACTTTATGCGTCTTGGCCGAAGTCAAACAGGAATGATGCGTTCGGCTAAGAGTGAGCATCTGGCACGATCAGATATGGATAAGAATTTCATGCGTTTTGGACGTCCTGATAGTTTCTTGCGTTTTGGTAGAGCGTCTTCGACAAATGCCGATACAAATCCAAATTTTATGCGTTTCGGAAAGCGACAGAAAAATGAAACAAGTCAAAATTCTTCGGAACAAAATCAAACAGACAAATCGATTATATCTGCGGAGGAATCTACGACTTCATTTCCTTATCATGAGCTTGAAAGTGATGTAGATCCAATCGATATGATGTTTTGGAATGATTTAACTTCTGACTCTGATGATGATAAATAAGAAAACACACGCTTTGCCAATGAAAATAATCGAATCCAGGTTCCTAAAAGTAGACCCTCTAAAATATTCACGAAACCAAA
The DNA here is from genome assembly GCF_945859705.1 of Episyrphus balteatus. Classification (NCBI taxonomy): domain Eukaryota; kingdom Metazoa; phylum Arthropoda; class Insecta; order Diptera; family Syrphidae; genus Episyrphus; species Episyrphus balteatus. Next base: position 172,837,756 of record NC_079134.1, read on the forward strand.
TTTATGTAAATAATAATTAACTTTTTTAAACCAAAAAAAAAAAAAGGAAAAAGTTCTCTATCACAGACTACGAATGAAGTGAACTCTTAAATGGGCTGGATTAAGAGTTCACTTCAACATTTTTATTGTGATGGTTTAACTTTAATTTATTAATTTTTCTATATATTATTTATTTATTGCAATTTATTATAAAAAATAATAAAGAAAATCACTAAAAAACTATTTATATTTTGTTAAACTTATATATAAAATACTATACACTTGAACTTGTATACGAATGAGCTGATGTAATCATATACCTACCAAAAAAATATAAAAGAAACAATTAATTCTTAATGAAAGTTTTAAAGTAAAAATATAAAAGAAACAGAAAAAAAATTGTGTAAAAAATAAATTATAGTATAAATAAAATAAATATATATCTATTTGTGTATGAACGAATACATTCAATGCAAAATAAAAAATGCACAATACCTAGAGTTTTTAATTGATGTCTAGTTTATTTAATATAATCGGAAGGGCGTTAAAGGCTATAATGATTTTTCGTAAGTTATCCACGTGCATAAAATAATGGAGCCTTAAAGTAGGCAAATCGTTCCGAATTTCAGCTCTCACATAAAGTTCTCTCTAAAATCCAATCTTCCTTTAATTTTGCAGATAATTTTTTATCGAAGCTAAAATTTGGTTCAATTTGGGTAATATACTCAAGTAATGCATGTGAAAAAAGTCGAACCCAAGATACCAATCAAGGTTTACACTAACTTAGCAAAATAATGCTGATAAATGGGCACTTTTTCAAAAGTCCTTAAAGTTTTCAGACTTTTTGAATTGCATAGTACTAAAAATATTCAGTTTGTTAATGATAACTTAATTAAGCTGTGTAGAAAAAAATTTAACACAACATCAAACACCAAAAATGACCTCACTTATTTTATTAAATGTAGCTAGTAAGCTGCTATGAGGTAATCTAGTACATTAACTATTAGATCTCTATACTCATGCTTATGTCAAATCACAAGAACCTCGCAAGGTGCTGAATTTTATTTTGTAGGTGAGCTTTTTGTACCTATCACAAAAACTTTTGAATTTGTGATCTACTCACAAGTTTGACTTTGGTGAGAAATAAATCCTCACAAAATCGAGTTATATGATCACCTTTTAAGGTTTTCGTGACTTGTGAGCATGGTATAAAAAGACAAGGTATTATCATTAGAGCCGCCATCTTACAAAATGGGGTAGTAAGTTTTTGACGTTTAATTTGGCAAAGTCAAAAGCAACAACAATTTCCAAGACAAATTTGTTTACAACAACAATTTCAATGGGCAGCTGTCAAAACCTTAAGTAGCCATTTTTAAATTTTGACAGTTCTCGATACAGAGTTTTTTCTAATGATCATACCTTCTCTTTTTATACCATGACTTGTGAGGTTTGACAGAATATAGGGGGGTAAGTTTAAACCCCCATTCAAAGCTGTCTCCCAAATTTAGCCGAGCTGAAAATAGTTAAAATTGTTCGCCAAATAATGCACACTTCCAGCTAAAATATAACATTTTCGGTTCCAAATGTACATTTGTATATTTTTCAAATTAATCAAGTGCATGTATTTAATTAATAATAATAATAATAATAATAATAAACGGAGAACAAAATGTCAATGAAAATTTAGCCCATGTGAATAATATAAAATTAGTGAATTCGAAAAAAAGTTTGGAGATTATTATAGTTGATCTGTAGTACTGTGTATCATCTAGAGCTGGGCAAATCGTTCATTTCAAAAGATCGAATCGTTCAAAGATTGATTTCACCAAAGATTCGGTCTTTTCTATCAATCGTTCTTTCGTTCATTTAATCGAAACCATTTCTTTTTCACTCATTTCGTTCTGACAAATGAGAGAAAAAACAAGAAATCGCATATAACCTTACATATTAACATTTCAATGCAACCATATAAAACAATTTTTCGTTTATATTTTCTATGAGAGTTTTTTAAAAATTTAATTATTTTTTTTTTGAAAATATATTTTTGGAAAATTTTAATGGTAACTTTGATTATCAGTAAGGCATTATGTCTCCGCCAAGTTCAAAACGTCGAAATAGATACATCAAAAATAAAAAGAAGTCAAGGTCAGATATTCGATAGAAATTCCCAATCGAATCCGATTCAATTCAAACTCTGAACCTGCTTATATAAACTTGTATCAGTTGTATGCATGGAATCGAAATGATGATTGAGAATGAATGGAATGAACGAAATCCGAGTTCTAAGAGATTTTTTAGATGATTTTTGATTGTGAACGATTTGGATGAAAAAAACGTTCTTTTCCACTTCGTGGTTTTTGATTGAAAACGATTTGGATGAACGAAACGTACTTTTCTACTTCGTACTTTCTTATTTTATGAACGAGATTGATATAAGGATTGATTGATTTATTTGGTTTATAGTGATTGCAATTACTTACTTACTTACTTAGTGATTGCAATCACTCAGAATTTTCGGTGAACGGGTCAAAAAGACCGAATCAATCACGATTGACACAGCTCTAGTATCATCCTGTTAGCTCAATATTATCAAAAAATTGCCAAGTCCCAAAAAAGAGGTGAACTTTTTTAATGGATCTATGCCTAACCGAATGAAATGTGTCAAAATGTTGTATGGATTTGACAGTTAGTTTAACACATCTACCATTTTACCAGGTTTTCCCAGAGTTTACATCTTTGCCTACCCATCCCGACTAACAAACCTACCCCTAATATTTAAAAATAAATTTTTTTGAAATTTCTTTTAATCCCGTCGAATAAAGATAGTTGTTGTTGTTCATATTCATTTTGATGAATACTACAGCTCAACGGTGTAAACTCTGGGTAAACCTGGTAAAATGGTAAAAGTGGTAAACGAAATGTCAACCCCATACTAAACATTGACACATTTACCACTTTACCACATTTACCAGGTTTATCCAGAGTTTACACCGTTTCATAAATACCCATATTGTTTTAGCAGCCGTGTTTTCGTGACACTTCAAAGTCCAGTCAGTAAGACAGTTTTGAACAACAGCTTATTGCAAATTACTTAACCCTGTTTCTTTCTAGTAATAATCATATTTATCAAAAAAACAAAACCGACTTCCATGGATCGATACTTGGTTTTATGGAAGTCGGTGAAAAAGGAGTTTGGAACATTGTCTTGGAACAAATTGAAACTAAAGAATATCTTTCCATACAAAAAGCTATTTTCGAGAAAAAATATGGTGAGTATTTTGCTGTGCTATTAAAATTAGATAAATACTTATATCATAAACAAAAAATACCAAGACTGGAAACTCGGCGGCCAACTGACGTTTGCCTACAAGCTGCGAGGTGTGGTGAATGTCGTGAACCTATCGTTGTGTTCGTGTCAAATGTGTGGTGAATGTCGTGAATCTATAAATGTGTGCGTGTTAACGTCATTTACCAACGTGGTGGCTTTCACATATATTCACAGACAGCACTGTACACAAAAGGGTTTGGGGGGGAAAGACGTACGAAAGTTTCCAGTCTTGGTATTTTTTGTTTATGACTTATATGCTGAATTTTCGCAATTCCCCAAAATCTACGAAAAATTTCGTTTCGCATTTAAAGATTACAGTTTGATATTCACTGATGTACTTTTGAGTGCCATCTATGTTTCAAATCTACAAACATGTATCCAAAACAAATGCAACAGGTTGATCAACTTGACAGCACAAAAAACTCGTTTGTTGATAACAAAACAGCTGTTCACCTTGGAACAATCAAAATTGAAACAACTGACATTTCTCGCATTTTTTTCTTGGAGGGCTCGACTTGTAGATTTTTTGTTGTCGTCAGCGCACGATTTTCTTCTGGCAATTAATTTAATTATTTTTTTTTTTCAAATTAATTCATTTATTTGTTGTTTGTCATCAAAAAAGTAAACGGAATTATATTAACTCGATAATATAAAGCTCTCTACGAAAAACCACGGTGTTCGTTGGTTCCACTGGTTCGCGTTGCTCTCGTTCTAGGAACAGGTCGAAAGTCCAACTTGGCTACAAAATTAACAAATTTGATGAAATTATAAATACTTCCGACATCGAACTTGTTCTTCTTAATTTAAGTTCAATTAACTAAATAAAATGGCTGGGATTTTAAAATTTGCGAGAGGTAAATATCAAATTTTCTGAATGAAAAGTTTTCAAAATTGTCTTTAATTGCAATTTAATTACTTGTTATTCTCTTAAAATGTTACATAATTATTTTAATTTGTTGTAAACAATATGCGGTTAAATGTGTTCCTCTTTTTTTTTACTTTTTGATTTAATAATTAAAATAAAGCCAAAATCGTTTTTAGGTAACCTTTGGAAGTGACAAGATAAGATGCATCTTTTCCTACAATCTGTGATAAGAGTTCCTTTGATTATTCAACTAACACTCGAATTCAAAACACAGATTGATTGACCAAAGGTCGCAATTTTCTATAAACACAATGTAGAAGCAAAGTATTTATAGAAAATTAAATGTGTATGGACTGCATTTTAATTCATTGTCAATGTTTATGCGAATTTGTTTTTGTTGATGAGTCTTTCGTTTGGGTTTTCACTTGTTCTGTTTTGTTCTTTGATATCTATTCACTATCTATATTATCTACATTATGTATATCAATTGGGAACAATTTTATTCAAAAAGTGGACTTTGATATTTGATTTTTAAAAATGAGTTGACTAGAAATAATAAAATAATAAGAGGAATAGCTATCAGACCATTTTGTATGTTGATAACATAACACACCTTCAAAATACAGTATTTTGCCTTTATCAATACAATTTCTGTCTGAGTTTTAGATTTTCCTTTGATGAAACCACACAATAGCGATGCAATTTGGGCCCACAATCCCAAATTTGTATTCATTATGTATACGGTGTGGGTACTGGGTATGGGTACCTCTTCTAACCAAATCGTTCATGAGTTATTGTTTGTATGTTCAAGACCATTTTACATTCAGCTGTTTTATACAGTTCTGCCGGTAGACCATTGGCATTGGAACAACATACATATCACATATGAGAAGTGTCCTTTCAAAAAGGAAACAATTCACTTTTCACTTTTTTCGAAACTATCCGCAGTAGGATTTCCCAAATATCAACAACGAACAAAGATTTATATGCAAGCACCAAGATAAAAGAAAAAAAAGAATATAAAATTTATTTATATACATAGATAAACTTAATTTAAAAAGTTTGCTGTCTAGGTTGTCCTCGGGGTGTTCAGACCCGGATATACAGTTGTAGGGTTGGTTGAGCTGGTTGGTTTGGTTGACGTTTAGCCGCGGTAGTATGCCGACTGGGTGTCGGCGTAAAAGTTAACTGCTTCTTCGTTGTCCATTGAGATTATGTGCTCACCCAGTACATCCAAAGCGCAAAGGTATGTGGGTTCAGGATGTCGTTGTTGGGCTGTCATTCTTCTCATCAGCTGATTGGGGTGATTGCCGATATTTCCTACAAGTACCTTCGCCAATTGCAATAGATACTACATGTCCAGTGGTATGATTTTTGCTTCCTCGTACAGCCGCTTGTTGTTATAGTATTTTTGCCGCTGTCGGTCGAAGATAAGTCCAGACACATCCTTAGTATTTTTCTCTCGAACATTTGTAGTTCCTTCATTGGGCTCTAAAAAACGCTGAAAACTGAAAGTCTTATGAAAAAAATCGCTATTTTAATTTTAGTTTTTAGAAATAAAACAAAAAGTGATCTTATCAACTTATGAAAAGTCCCTCCTCATGTGTTATCAACTTCTATCCCTTTGCTCTGTCATTATCGTCCCGAACCTTGTACTTAATCTTTTGTCTTGGTTTGAAAGCAGCCATGTGCAATATTCATCAATTTTTAATCAAGGATTTAAATTTTTTTAATGTTCGAGTTTACAGATGTTTCATCATTAATAATGTCTCCAAAGTGGTGGAGCTTTGTTGGTTTGGAAGTCGAATAATGTAATAAAAAGCCATCATGGGTACCTACGCCCTAAAGTTTTTCATGAAAAGTAAGACAACTTATCGGATCTGCTACTTATTGAGGAACTTCATATGCCAAGGATATAGCTTTTAATCCCCTTTGCTATTTATTAAGTAGCTTATGATAGAACTATAGTGATATTAGAGTCAAAGCAGCATTGCCGATTTCTAATCTCAATTGATTAAAAATAAATTTTAAACTAGTCACTTCATCGTGAAATTTTCCCCTGTTTTTCGTTGCTTCTGGCCTAGTTTTGAAAACTTTAGAGACTGAAAATTATATTAACTTTTGCGTTTCGTGCTCTAGTCATTCTAAATTTCCTATAGTTCTACTACTAAAGTATTGAACCTGAACCTCATCCCCATGTAATAGCTGGTTGAAATGGTATATGTTAAGCGTTGCTTCTGTATTCACCATGTTATTAGATTCCTTTTTGTATAGAACATCAGTGTGGGCAATTAGTTTTGCTGTTTATTTTTTTTAAATTTTCCCTGAAAGCATTTCTGTAATTCTACTTCAGTTGCTTTGAATCTGTTTCCAAAAGTAATATTCTCTCAAAATCTTCATTTCTCATCTTTGCATTAAAATCTTCTATGAGTATTTTAAACTTAATTGTTTAAAAATGGTCTGATAGAAGCTCCTTAAGACTTAGTTTACTCGTAAAAAAAAGAGCTTATGTCTTTTTATAATAGCCAAGAGATGAGTTCTTTCACAATTCTACGAGAGATTAAGATTTTTTCCTTCAGTATTCTTCTCAAAAAAATTTGTATTCTTCTAATTGAACTGGCATTTTTCATAGCAATAATGCTTTCCAACGCTACATAGTATAAAATTCTAATTACAGTTGCATATAACTTTTTTTACAGTCAACAAACTCATCGCTTCAAGTGCAATACGATCATTTTCCGATGCAGTTAAATATCCAAAAATCACCACCCACTACACTGTTATTCCAAGAGAAAAAGATGAACGATGGAAGGGTAAGATCTACAAATACAAAATAATATAGCACTTTCAAATTCAAATTATTCTTAGAAATCGAAATGGAACGTTTTGTGGACGAAGTGGACATAGTTATTGTGGGTGGTGGTCCAGCTGGTATGTCAGCAGCTATCAGAGCTAAACAATTAGCTGCCGAACAGGAAAAAGTAATAAAAAATGATTAATCTCATTAGAAACTTATTTAAATTTTGCTCCACCTTTTTTTAAAGGAAATTCGAGTTTGCGTGGTTGAAAAATCCGCCGAAGTTGGTGGTCATATACTCTCTGGAGCAGTGGTTGATCCCATTTCCATAAACGAACTCTTCCCTGATTGGAAAGAAATGGGTGCTCCATTAAACACTCCAGTTACCAAGGATACATTCGCCCTCCTGACCGAAACTGGACGAGTTCCAATGCCAATTTTCAAAGGCTGGCCAATGGACAATCATGGCAATTACGTTGTTCGTCTGGGACATCTTGTCAAATGGCTTGGCGAACAAGCCGAGGCATTGGGTGTAGAAATCTATCCCGGATGTGCTGCTTCAGAAATTCTATATCACGAAGATGGTAGTGTTAAGGGTATTGCAACAAACGATGTTGGTATCGCTAAAGATGGCTCACCTAAAGATACCTTTGCCAGAGGAATGGAACTCCATGCTAAGACTACATTCTTCGCTGAAGGATGTCGGGGTCATTTGACCAAGCAAGTTATGGAAAAGTTTGGTCTCAATGAAGGAAGCGAAGCACAAACCTACGGAATTGGTTTGAAAGAAGTCTGGGAAATTCAGCCAGAAAAACATGTGTAAGGAAGATATTTTTTAAAAGTTCCAATTAAGATAACACATTTTCTTACAGTCCAGGTTTAGTGGAACATACTATTGGCTGGCCACTGGATAAATTCACCTACGGCGGATCGTTCCTTTATCATTTAAATGAACCGAGTCCAATGGTTGCTGTAGGTTTTGTTGTAGGACTTGACTACTCGAATCCATGGATTAGTCCCTTCCAGGAATTCCAGAGATTCAAAATACATCCCAAAGTGAGGGATGTATTTGAAGGAGCCACTAGAATTGCTTATGGAGCTCGTGCAATTAACGAAGGTGGACTTCAGTGTCTTCCCAAGAAGCTAGCATTTCCTGGAGGTTGTCTGATTGGATGCAGTGCTGGTTTTCTTAATGTTCCTCGTATCAAAGGAAGTCATTACGCAATGAAGAGTGGTAAGTTGGCCAGAAAATCGATATTAAAATGAATCTTTTATAACAAATCTATTCTGATTCTAGGAATGCTGGCAGCTGAAAGTGCTCTTGAGACTATTTTAGGAGAAGCTGGACAGGAAACTGCCGGAATCGAACCAAAATCTTATCCAGACAAGTAAGTTTGCAAGATCCATGCCTTTTCCTCTTACACGAGAAATATTTCAATTCTAGAATCAAAGATTCCTTCATCTGGAAGGACCTCCACAAAGTGCGCAATGTACGTCCTAGCTTCCACAATCCACTCGGTTTGTATGGAGGTCTCGTACTTAGTGGTTTCTCCATATTCATGGGTGGCCGAGAACCATGGACTCTATCGCATGGTGCCCCCGACAATACAAGACTGAAGCCTGCCAGCGAATCTCCACAAATTGTCTACCCCAAACCAGATAACAAAATCACCTTTGATTTGTTATCCTCGGTAGCATTAACAGGAACCAATCATGAAGGTGATCAACCCGCTCATTTAACTTTGAAAGATGATCGCATTCCTGTCGATCATAATTTGGCCATTTACGAAGGACCTGAATCGAGATTCTGTCCGGCTGGAGTTTACGAATATGTGTCGAATGAAGAAGGTGGCAATATGAAGCTTCAAATAAATGCTCAAAATTGTATTCATTGTAAGACCTGCGACATTAAAGATCCCAAACAAAATATTAACTGGGTTGTGCCTGAAGGTGGCGGCGGTCCAGCTTATAATGGAATGTAAAGAGAATTATAGTCAAGCATTGTAGCATTTTTTACCACAATTTATATCCCTGCTAAGTTTTAAATATTTTTTTTTTGTATAATTAAGATAAAAGTGTATTTTTATAACAAAATTGTGTCTAATTTTCTAAAAAGATGTTATTTTTAATGGAGATGGATGGGCTATTAATAAATACTACTACTGCAGGAATACTAATGGATGAATAAAAGGTCGCGTAACTATCGCAAGTTCAGATTGAACTACTTCGTGAAGGACTAGTACATTACAATAGGTGTTCAGGTGATTTGTAAACTGAAAAACTGATTTACTTTGGTACTTTGGTTGATTAACTCAATCTGACCAGGGAATTTCATTTTAGGAATCAGCATTACGCAGTTAAAGCAAAAAAGTGGAGACTTAATTTGTGCCCAAAAGAAAAAAAAAACCCTAAAGAGCAATAATAGTACAGGTATAGTAGGCATTTAAAAAAAAAAAAAAAACATTGTTATACTCATAAAACTTGGCAAAAAGTTTGCTTTGGGGATAAGAACCAAGAATCAAAAAAGTCTATACAAAAAAGTTGAAAGGAAGGGTGTTTTTTTCGCGGACAAGAGGGAGGGGGTGGAAGTGAAAAATGTAGTGAAAAAATTGTTTGTCGAACACAAAACACCTGTTTTTAAGGTATTTTTTGATGCTGAATCTAATTACATAAAAATAAAGTCAATACGATTGCTCTAAGAAAAGTTATTGCGGATTAAAAACAAGGCTGCTCGTTTTTTAACTTCAAGTAAAACAGGTGAAATATAATCAAAACCCATGTGAAAAACATGATACACTGATGAAATTCGGGATGAAAGTTTTAGATAAAGCTGGGACAAACGATTCAAAAAGTTCTTATAAATATTTTTGGTGAAAGGGTGTTTTTCTGATGGGTTGAGTTATGTCTGAGAAAGGTATCATACCTGCTCACATACATTTTGTTAATTTTTCAGACTTGGTGAAAAAGTTTTGTTTGTAATAAGAACTAAGAATCTTTCTAAAGAGTCTACAAAATTATCTTGAGTAAAAGGGTGTTTTTTTTTTAAGAAATGATGAAATTCGGAATTAGTACCTACCTACTACAAAAACTGGGAAAAATATGTTACACCAATGAAAATTGGTACAAATGTTTCATTTATAACAAAAACCAAGAATCTAAGCAGTCCATACAAATATTTTAGGTGAAAAGGTGTTTTGTTTTTTTTTTGGGAAATATAAGGGAAGTCCGATAAAATCAATGGTACAAAAGGTACCCTTACGAAATTTATTAAAAATGTTGTATTTCCCATGAGAATTGTGAATAAAATAAGTTTATACATTTTATTTTTTCAGATAAAATGTTGATATTTTTAGGTGTAGAGAAAATGTGGGTATATTGAAAAAAGGAAGTAATAACAATGGTACCCTATTGAAAGTCAGCAATTATACTACATTTAGGATTAGAAGCAGCAATTATAAGTGTCTATAAGAATATCATGGGTGTTTTTTTTTTTTGAGTGAAAACAAAAATGATGGGCCATCCTAATGAAATTTGATGAAAACTTTAAATTTGGGTTAGAAAGCAAGAACAAAGAGTTTTCAATGGTCGTTTTTTTCGAAAAATCCAATAATTCGTGTAAAACGTCTAAGAACTTAAGCATAAACGTTCAATTTGTCATCGAATACAAAAATAAAATGAATCATTTGCTTTTTGGGACCAATTACAGATTATACTGTCTCACCCTTCCACTTAACTTTTTTTATAGACTTTTTTGATCTTTGGTTCTTATCCCAAAAGCAAACTTTTTGCCAAGTTTCATGAGTGTAACAATTTTTATTTGTTGATTTTATGTACAATGTCTTTATCTGTACTATAAACCGCTTTTGAAAATATGTAATTCGTATAAGAAAAATACTAATACTAATACGAAAAATTAATGGTCTCGGTTCCCGTGAAGGTTAATCAAAGTAAAAAAAAAAACTATGTAAATTGAAATAAAAATGAAAATATCACATAAGTTATTACTTAGTGAAATAAAGTCAAGTTAAACTTAACCAACTATAAAATATTTTTAATAATGTGAATATACCTAATATGTTTTATTTCTGTAATTATAGTTCTTTGATTTTTAATAGACTTTTTTTTCTTGTGGGCATTTGGGCGTATTTACATAAACAGATTCTATAAAACTGATAAAATTCCCAAAAAGGATTAATTTATCCAAACAAAAATTGAAAATCAATATTTTCAAATTTTAAGAAATTTAAAGATTACACTGCACAACAAAATTAAAGTTTTTGTATGATGAATAAACCAAACAATACTTTTCCAAAGGTTTTTGATGTGCTGAGCTCGAATCCGAATTCAGAAATATTCTATCAGCTCCCGTTTTTTAAATATTACCGCTAGAAAATGCAAAAACACCTGTTTCTGAAGTTATGCTGCAATGTGAGGGAATTTTTTGCAACACTCTTTTTGAAGGTTTGTATAAGAATTGCTTTTCTTTTTTAAAAATCTGTTTAAATGTTTGCGATATCTTTTTTATATCACGAGATATTTTAATTTGAAGTTAGTGCAGTTTGAAATAACGTTATTGATAAAATAAGCCAAAACACACGTACTTCAACTTAAGATATCTCGGATAATAAAACAGATATCGGAAAGATTTAAACAGATTTTCAAAGAAGAAAAACAGTTCTTATAGAAACTGTTGAAAATTATGTTGAAATAAGGTATCCCATATCATAGCATAACCTCAAAAACAGACAAAACACGTTTTTTTCGCAAATTCTAACCGCAATATTTCAAGAACTAAGATTGATAGAATATTTCTGGCTTCATATTCCAGTTAAGCACACCGAAAACTATTGCAAAAGTATAGTTTGGTTTATTCATAATAAAAATAGTCAAATTTTGTTGACCAGAGCTATCAGCCAAAAAGCGTGTTTTTGCATTTTCTAATGGCAATATTTCAAAAACTAGAGCTGATAGAATAATTCTGAAACCGGATTCAGCACACCAAAAACCCTTGGAAAAGTATTGTATAGTTTATTCATCCAAAACCTTGTTGTGCAGTGTTATAGACAAAATAAGTGGAAAGTTCATTAATTTCTTTGCCATTCTCCATTGAGCTATATTTGCCAATTTTTGTCTTAGAAGATTAAAACTAAAACCACATCGATATTATACATAATTTCTTCTTTATTTTTATGTGATTTTAATATCCATTTGTCTCTATAACATCCATCATTTATGATAAATGTATTATTTTAATTTTATAATATATACATTTTCTTTTTTTTTATATTAAATATTGTATATAGAATTATTTTAACCTATTCAAATATTATAACATAATTTATATCATCTTCTTTGAACAAACAAGAATGTCTCTTTCTTGTTAAAATTATATTTGAGACTTATATTTTTCCATTTAACATGTACGTATATATTTATATTTTGTTTTTATATAATATTTTTACATATCCATATATCTACAAATAATTTTTTTTTATTTTTTTTTTTTAAACTAATTGTAAGTGCAAGTTTTTTTTTTTTAATTTAGTTCTTGTTTTATTTTTCTCGTATAAATTGATGTAATTTATTATTTTCTTCTTTTTTTCATACATAATTGAACTGTTTTTATTGTTCTTTTTAACAATAAATAGAAAATATTTAAATTAATCTACCTATTCATAAAACACTAGTAAATTTCCTTCATCTTTTTTTTAATTTTCTTTTACTCTTGTGTAAATAAACTATCATTTTTTAGCATTTTTGTTTGTTTGTGCATTCTGTGTTTTTAAATTATTTTTTTTTTACATTGTAAACATAGGTTTTTCTTATTTTAACTATATACTCATAGTTATTTTAAATTTACCTATAAATATATTTTTTTTTTCTAATGTGTGTAAATATATCAATATTTTGTTTTTTATTTTTGTTTTAGCTATTTTCATTTTGTTTAATTTTTGTTTTTACAAATTGCGTGGTCCCTTGTGAACCTATCGAAAGTACTTTTTTTTTTGTACTTTACAACAAAATAATTCTAACACAAATTAAATTTTATATTTATTTATAATTTTGTTTTATTTAATAGCTAATTTGTAAAGTTAACAGTTTAGCATTTAAAAGAAACACAATTTTTATGTATAATAGTTAGTGACAGGTACAAAATGCAACTTAACATCAATCTCACATTTTATTATTTAATTTTTTTTAATATTTATATATTTTTTTTTTTGTTTATTTTCAAATATTTAATACTTAACAACAATTACAAATATTTTGTTACAGTCAATTTTTTACGTTACTTATAGGTTTTTTTTTTCAGTTTTTCATTATTATTTATTTAAATTATAAGAAGTTGAAAGTAAAATTTGAATGATAGTTTTAACTTTGTTTTTAATTTTTGGTACAGCAAAATTCATTCTTAATTAACAAAAATAAACGAAGTTATTCTCAGAAATCATGCCCTGCAACGTAGTGGCATAACACACAAATATCTTTGGGTCTACCTTCTTCGAAGATATAATCACTTATAGGAGGGCAGGACGATTTTTCGTCGTTAACAAGCAATTTTCTCACAAATAGATTTCAAACTTAAGACAAAACCATACTTATTTGATTACAACGGCAACACTTAAAATACTAAATCTTGGTGCACACTTGTGTTTTAAGACTCTCTATGACCCAGTAATTTTAGTCCTACAGTACTCAGAATTAAATTGAGTAAACAACCACTCGTGTAATGAGACTGGTTCATATAGACTCGCAAGCTCCAAAAACGATGCTGTCTGAACCAAAGTTAGGATATATACAGGGTGTCCCACAGTCACCGCCCTAAACGAAAACCATGGATTCCCGAGGTCATTTTAAGTCGAAAAACTTAAGAGGTAATTTTCACGTTTTCGTCCCGTTCTCGAGCTATAACGGTTTTAATGATTTTTGCACTTCTTTGTAGTTAAGAAAAGAACAAATAGATAAAGCTTAGAAAAAGTTTTAATTCATTTTAGTTAATTTTGTATTAAAAAATTACTTTTTTTTTAAATTCACTCAGTTTGTTTATTTTTTTAATTACTTTTAGTAGTCTTTTTTATGAAATACATAAATTTTATAGACAATAAACTGCGCTTCAAGAATCAGTGAGCAAAATTAATACTTATTTACGTGTTTTTTTGAATTAAATTATATGAAAGTGAAAAAAACAACTTAAAAAACGAAGAAATTTGGGTTTGATGCAAAATTGCGGAGAAATGGTTGTACGCAGAAAAAAAAGTTTTGAGACAAACTTAAACTGTAACAAATTCTTGATTGGTTGTAAAAAAAATCTTTCAAATCAGACGTATTTTGGCAAAGATAAAGCCAGTTAAGGGAAAGGAGTGCAAAAATCATTAAAACCGTCATAACTCGAAAACGGGACGAAAACGAGAAAATTACCTCTTAAGTTTTTCGACATAAAATGACCTCGGGAATCCATGGTTTTCGTTTGGGGCGGTGACTGTGGGACACCCTGTATTTTTGATACGCTCTATAAAAGCTTTATAAAATTAATTTGATGATAAACTAAAAAAAAAAATATCTTTGTTTTTTTAAACTTAATATCAAGTTATTTTATTAATTCTTTTTAAAAAACTGTAGGTGTTGCCGTTGGGTTTAAATAATTTGTTTTTATCACTCCTATTGTGATTGTCAACTATCGATAATCTAATTTGCAAAAAAATTGAAAACAAAGAACTATTTAAAATGTAGGTAATTGAAAAATTCCATTAAAAAGTTGACCAATTTTCCCCCAAATTTCTAAATTTCAGTATTTATCAACTATCAATTTTTATTGATAGTTGACATTTTGATGAAAATAGGATAACGATGGAAAATTGTCCTCTATTCTCACAAAATTCTTCATTAGGCCCGGTGCACACATTTGTTTTTTGTTTTTTTTTTTTGTTTTACGGTGACGGCGGTGACGCTGTCTGTTTTTGGGAACCTGAGATATACGCATGAGTTTTTTAACGAAATTTGATTCTACAGGAATCAAACAAAATCTGCATCAATCTTCTAGTCTGGGAGTGATGCTTCGGAAAAAGACCCGCAGATTATTGAAAAACCGCAAAGTCATCGCAATTCCAGAAGATTGAAGCAGGTTGTGTATGATTTTTAAAAATTCCAATGTCGAAAAAAAAACGCATGTGTGTACCAGCCTTGAGAGTCTTTTTTCCTGCAGCGTCACCGCAGCGTTACCCCAACACAAAAAGA
The DNA here is from genome assembly GCF_945859705.1 of Episyrphus balteatus. Classification (NCBI taxonomy): domain Eukaryota; kingdom Metazoa; phylum Arthropoda; class Insecta; order Diptera; family Syrphidae; genus Episyrphus; species Episyrphus balteatus. Next base: position 172,852,960 of record NC_079134.1, read on the forward strand.
TTGACGGAGCGTCACCGCACTTGTGTATGATTCATGTGGAATCAAATGGCGTAAAAAAAACGAGTGTGAGCACCGAGTCTAAAACCTAAAAGACATTTTGGTATTAGATATTTAGGTATAGTAGTGGCGGTTTCAAGTAACGCAACTAAGCCCGTAAACTGAAGAATTCACCACACTCAAAACTACAATCCTGTTTAGGCTAAAAGCTCAAGCCTTATCTTATTAACGGCAGAGTGCCTTAGAAAATAGAATTAGATCTTACCACTTGGAAAGGTACTATTATTGGAAGATAACTCTCGCACAGAATGTAAGCGAAGGATACAACTCCTTGATCTGATCCAGCCTCAAAACAATGGACTGGCTGTTTAAGGCTTGGAGCTTGACTTAGCCCTTAAAAATAAATCTGTGGTCAAAAGCAAGTTGCTTCTGTAAAAAAAGCCAAAAATCCCAATCTCCATCTCCAACCTTAGAGGCCCAAACATAATATGCATGAGCATGAACTTATTATACAGTTCATTTACTATAAAAGGAACTTCCGACAAAAAAGATTTTTTTGTAATTTAATTTTTAAGTTAAACTTAATTTAAAGAATTATAACACTACTCATTTAAACTCTGATAGTTGTTCTTTCTTGAATAAAGGTTCACAAAAAAACATTTTTTTTTTAAAAAAAAAAAAAAAAGGAATTTTAATTTTTGTATTATTTTAATTTGAGCTTGCATAACTGTCCCATTTGTACAAACATCTATCTATACAGAATACATTTATATTTTTGTTTTTTTTTTTTTAATTTTTTTTTGTTCACATAAAATAGGCACTGTGTTTAAGGCATCTACAAAGTGGAGGTAATTAACATTTACATATATATTTTTTTTTATATTTATATATAATTATTTATTTTTTTAATCTGCTGTCTTATAGACATTATGGCAGAATGGATAACACTTTGTCGACTTTTTAAATTCTTTTTATTTTTCAATTTTAATTTTTTTGAAATTTTAGTTTTCCATATTGACAAACATAACAAGGTGGGAAATTTGCAACAAATTGATAAAAATTAATTTAGATAAAATTAATGTTTTTTTTTGTTTGTTTCTTTTTCTATCTACAATAATATTGTGAAATGTAAAAAAGGCATTTTTCACATAATTTCAACATTTATCATATTCAGTTACATTTTTGTTTTTGTTTCTACTTTTTTTTTTCAATAATTTTTTTTGTTTTTATCACTTTATCATTAAAACAGATACATTATGATCTTTTATAGACAACTGGAAACCATTTTGTGCACAGCTATGGAAAGATGCATTATTTAATTTAGTTTATTTATATACATTTATTATATAATATTTTTTTTATATTTATTATAAGCATTTTTATAGGAATTGACATTCAATATATTAAATTACAATTTTTTTTGTTACTGTGAATTGGTGCAAAACAAACTTTTCTTAAAGTGTAACTTATATTATTTTTTTTTTTTAATATTTACAAGAAAATTTATTTACAAAATATTCATTTCAAATATTTTTTTCATAAACAAGATGACTGTTTTTTTTTTTTTAATACTAAACGCTCAGATTTTTTCAAAGAATAGAAGTCAGTGCAAGATGATAGTAGTTAGTAGTTGAATACCTACCTACTTTTTATTTTAGACTGTAGTATGGGGACAGTCGTTTTTTTTTATTTAAGAGAGAATTAATAAAACAATGGTAAAAGATAAAAGCCAAACTCAACCGAATTGTATTAAAAATCACGTTCTTTTTTCTAAAATTTTCTTAATAATTCTTAAATTGAAATTCATTAGAACTTAAATAAAATAAATTTTCAAATAATAGTTAATTTTAAGGGATTTTATTTGAGTTAAAAAAAAATTTTTTTTTGTTAGTAGATAGATTATTATTTTGTTAAAGTTAACCAATTTTTTGAAAAATTAATTGTTGTCGAATGAAATGATGTCAAAGTAAAAATATTAAGAAAGCAAAAACATTAAACAATGAACAAAATCCTTTTAGATATCATTCCAAGAAAGCCGCTCGATGAACAAGGAAAAGATCTGAAACATGTTTAAATCGGAACTTTTTTTTTGTTTAAATAAAAACCAAATTTTTTTTTATTAGTTGAAGTTTGGAAAAAACTAGAACTATTTTTAGAAAATAACACCAAAATTATAAAAACATTGGTATAGCTCGAGAACGAAACAAAAACGAGAAATTTAAATTTCATTTTTTTGACTTACAATTACATCAGAAACCTAAAGTTATCGTCAATGTTGGTGACTGTGTGGAACTTTGCAGATTTAATTATAGCCTAGGCGGCAAAAAAAAAAAAACAAAAAAAAGTCGGGATTAACTTGAGTGTGCTGAATTCAAAGTTCTTTACAGATTTATTGTATCACGTCTAGTGTTTGAGCTCTGCTCACCTATATTTTGGCTATATAGTCCCAAAAACTAATTTTGAATGAAATGCTTTTTAACGTTTGATATAAAATACATATATATTTTAAGGTACATAAATATTTTACTTTTTTCATCCAAATTAGGAGTCGAAAACTGGAATTGACTTCAAGTCTGTTTCAAAAAACAATAAGTTACCTCAACCACCAAGATTTTCAGATATCATACATTTCTATATCAAATATCTTTTAGAAATAAATTATTTTGAACAAAAAATATACAGATTTAAGACGATCAAATATGGCTTTTGGGGATTGCATAAATAGTTTTGCAACAAAAAAAAATTAACGGTGATAAAATTCAACGCCAAAATTAACAAAAAACGCGTTTTCGAAAACCTGACGAGCCAGTGAAATTTTGACTTCGGATTCGGAATCAGCACAAAAATCCTTTTGAAAAGTATGGTTATGTTCAAGCTCTATTTTCGTTGCATACCAGTGAATCAATTGAATTCGAGATATACATAAACTTAACAATAACATTTGTTCGTTCATTTTCTTGTAGTTTTATTCATTTGAACATTCTCAAAAAAAAAAAAAAAAAAAATCGAAAAGCTGATATCTTGAGTTCTATGTTTTAGTGAATTCATATTCTTACATATGGAAAATAATAGAGCATCATTATCATTATGTAAAAAAAAAAACTTTAAACTTTTCAAAATTTTTTCAACTAAATTTTTTTCTTCACAAGAGTTTGATTTATCTTCAAAATCAACTCGCTTTAAAATATCTTAACATCCAGTATAACGTGTATGTGGAGGAAATATTATGCATTCACCCCAGCGAAAATGAAATTAACTGAATAATGAATAATGAGTCTTTTCAATAAAAAAATGTTCTAACTACCCCAACAATACCTACCCACTTCGATAATACTTTGGTTTTGTCGAAATGGTGAATTTTTGTCATATGAGCTTTTACTTGACACCTGAATCTCAAGAATTGACAAGAAATTGACAAAGATATAGCCTATTATTTTGACTATTATGAAAGTGGATCACTGTGGCGTATGAGTAATATTTCCTTCTAGAGAAATAAGCAACTATTTCATCGCTGACTAAAAAAATAACACCAGTTTACCTTCACTAACCATTGGTCTCTCAAATCAATGCATAACGCAACTCGAATAATTTCAAGAATGACGGAATTATAGTTTTTTTTTCCAAAATGTTCAGCTAAAAAGATTTTTTTTTCTATTAGTCTTTATGCGATTTTTCAATAAAAATACATTCATGACATAAATTTGGACGAAATTAAGAATTATAAGCTTTTCAAACTTTAAACCTTGAGTCATAATTGTGCCATCTGGTATGAGGAGTATTAAATTTTAATTAAAAGATTTCTGAAAAAAATAAAAATTAAATAAAAATCAACCAATTGAAGAGAAACACAAAAAGAAAATAAAAATAAACAAAAACAAAAACAAAAACAAAGATTCTTAATAAATTTGTTTATTTTTCGTATCATAAACATTTACTTTTTTGTATTTTTTCTTTTTTTTTTTAAATAAAAATGTAATCTTAATTATAATAAAATATATTGATAAAACTTAAAATATATAATGGTAATCAGTAATCACTAGTACACAATAACTCTGTGCAGAAAAAAAAAAACGTTAAAATTAAATTTCCATCTTATTGAGTATCAATAACATTTTTTTTTGCCATTTTGTTTAATTTTTCATTTAAAAAACAAAAATCATAATAAAGTTTAAAATATAAAGTCTAAAAATTCAAAAAAATTATAAAATGAGAAAAAAAAATAATGTATGGCGACCAGACGTGTATGTATTTTTAAAGCTAAAATTATTTTATTTTGAATGAATAATAATAATAATCATTATAACGAACACAACTACTTTGATTGCATCTACCTATAATTGAGTAAAAAATATTTTATTTTTATTTTTAACTAGAAAATATTATCTACATCATGCTTTTTGTTTTTTTTTTTTTTTTAATATGGCAAACAAAAAAAATAGAAAATTTTATTTAAAATAACTAGATTATTTTTCCCGTATTCTGCCACCTCTTTCTGTATTTATTTTTGACTTCTTTTCATTTTTTTTTTAATATTTTAAAATATTTAATATTGCAGCTGTCAAGTATATAATGTAATTAAAGAAAAAAATATGTAATTATTTTTGTTGCTGAGAAATCTAAGTACAATTGCACAATATTTATTTATTATAAATTTTTTTACGTTTATACTTATATTGATACATTTGCAGCTTTGAATGATTTAATTCAAGTTCTTATTCGCTCTTATTTTTGTTTTTTTAATTCAGCACATTACTTAAAATTTGATAAAATAAATCAAAATTTACCTTTAAAAAATATAAATATTGAATAACATTAATATTATTTGATTGCAGGATTTTAATTAAATTTGAAAACGCACTTTCTGTCAGTAAACTTGGTTTCAATTTAGGGTACAAAAATTATAAAACAAACAAATGTAAATTAAATTTGCAAATTAGTTGTGTTATTTTTTGAAGATCAATTTAAACACAAGTTTTTTCTAGTTCTTTAATATTTAAATCAACTTCATAATAACTCAATTTCGTAATTAAATTTCGTTATTTACGCCTAAAATGCAATTTTTAGATTGTATTTTTAAATTATAAGTGTACCTACTATTCGAATTTGCAATAGGAATCTCTTTCTATCAAACACAAGTTGGTGAGTGTATGATTTTTGATAGTGAATAGTCCTTCGGAATTTATTTCCAGCACAAAATCGTATAAAATCATAGCTAAACTCTCCATAAACTTTAAGGGAAACTGTTTTTGATTTTCGTGATCTCGAAAATATTCCCAAGGAAATATGTATTGAATATATGTGTGAGATTTATGGTATCTCTTTTCAATTCAGAAGATTTTGATATAGATTCCCAAAATGGTGTCTTTAAAAAATAATTGCATCTTAAAGGCTCAAATAAAAATCATTTTTAAGCTCTCTCCTATACTTATAAAAGCCATCAAGCCAATTTTAAGGTGTGGCCTGAGTTTAATTTGCAGTTACTTAATCCTCTAAATAAATAACACTCGAGCAAGCTAAGAAGTAGTGTTTGAGTTAAGTTTGGACTTTGGGTAAATTCAGAATTCAGAAAGGTATCATTAAAGATATGATGCTCAATCATTTATGTGCTTACACTCAAAGTTTGAGTTGCTAAAAATCTTTCGAAATTCTTGTTCAATGATCCATAGTTTTAATGTGTTAATTACACATCTGTCAAGCATAATGTTTCCTTTATTTTTTTCAGAATTATTTACTGAGTAAATAATAATAGTAAACTAATGGACCTGAATCGATTGAAAAACATGCTGCATTGCAAGTCTTGGACTAAAAGACTTATTAATACCTATGTACAAAAATGTAAAAAAAAAAAACAAAAACCAATTATTGGTACAATATCCCAAATTTACTTTTTTTTTTAAATTTAGACTAGAATCTAAATTTAATCTAAATTTAAAAAAACAAGTAAATTTGTGATTTGTGTGAGAATCAATTTTGATGAAAAGATTTTGTCCCAAAAAAACTTCTCAGTTTAATTTTAACTTCCGAGTTAAATTCTTACTTTTTTTAAAACATGATTTGAATTTAGAAATAATAACCAGAAGCTAAATGCTGTAGTGATGTCGTGATCGAAGCCCAAAAAATTATGTTTGGTACAAAGTTGAGGTTTTTTAAACTCATACCAAGGCCTTTTGACTTAGTAAGAACTTTCAAATATTCCACTTTGCGTTTAGTTTGCTTATGAAAGTGGTAAACAACGCCAATACAGAATTTTAGCTATCAAAATTATTCAAAGTTGTCCATTATGCTTACTACAGTTCAATATCAAAGTAGAAACTTTAGAAAAAATTAAACCACTTTATCAAAGAAAGGGTTCGTTAATTGCTTCCTGCACATATTCTTTTTTATGCTTTTTATTTTCCATTATTATTGTCTTATTTGATAGTAAAACTAAAATACATTGAAATACCTAAAAGGTATCAACTTGGAGATAGTTCTGTGATCGCCATGAAATTTCTCCAACAAACATTTTTTATTTTTATTTTGAATAAAGAAAACCATCTATGTACTAGAGAACTACTTTCACTATAGTTTGGGTATATAGAACGATTGTATGGTATATCTTCTTTCATTTGGTACCTCAAATTTGAAAATCAAATAAAATTAATGAACGGCACAGCCATTTAAAAAAAAATTATATTTAAATCGGATCACTGTGGTGTATGAGTAACATTATTAATTAAAAAAAAAATTAATGAAATTTCTTGATTTTTTTTTTAACCATCTACGGACCTTCACATTTACAAAGTTGGCCATCCGAAATGTAACAAAAATTTCACCAGCCGATTGGCAATAACAGTTAATGTGGTGTTTGTTTTTTTCTATTGAAGTTATTCAAATTCTGAAATACTTAATTCAGTAATCTATGATATGATTCGTCGTATCAAAAAAAGTCCCAACCAAATACTCCTTTAAACCAAACTGTACAATTTTGTAAATAAATGGAAGCCAAAAATCTAACTCATTGCTACCCAAAGTTCATCACCAAAACAACAGAAAATTCAATTTAGGCTGTTAATCTATAAATCATTTTCAAATTTAAAGTAAAATTTTATTTTATTTGTTGTTTCTTCTTACTAAAAAGTTCTTGTGCATTCATTTTTCTTATTGATAATATTTAATTCCATTAACAAGTCTCAAGTCCTTAAAAATAAACAAAAAAAAATGTAATTAAAAATATATCTGGTTGACGGATTTTAATTTTTTTTTTGTTTTTCTAATATTTACAATTGAATTTTGGTTAAAAAACAAAAATTATTTCATTGCACAGTTTTATTTTTTTCGAATAAAATAAGAACAAATAAAAACTTAAATACAAATTTCACTGCTTGTTTTTTTTTGTTGTATGTTTTAATTATTTACAGTTCTGTTTTTTTTTTATTTTTAATTTTTAACCTAAAACATTCTTTTAATTTTTTAAACTTAAGACTTAATTTTTATTTAATAACTATCAATATATATATAAATATATTTTTAATATTTAACTTTAACATTAAATAGATATGACACGATTGATTTTGTTTTTTTGTTTTTTTTTTGTTTTGTTTTTTAATTTCATTTTAGAAATATATAATATTTTTTTGTTTTTTGTTTGTATGTATATATAATAATTGATTTTCGAATGTCAAAATATACATTTTTTTATATATATTTATATATATTCTTTTTTAACTTTAACATTTTATTTATCTATTTCTTATCTGGGTTTGTTTGTAAGAGGTGTACAAAATATTTTTTTTATTTATTTATTTTTTGTTTTTATTTTTAATTAAAAATATGACTTTTGTTTTGTTGTAATTCTATGCTATTTTGAAACAATCACACCGTTGCTGGTAGGGGTGCTAGAATTATGGTTACTTCCATTGTGATGCTGCTGCAAATGTTGTTGCTGTTGTTGTTGCTGTTGATGGTGATTATGGAGGAGGTGTTGTTGTTGTTGTTGTTGCTGCTGCTGCTGATGTTGTTGTTGTAATTGTTGCTGCTGCTGGTGAATGTGGTTCGAGTAATTTGCATCTGAATTGCTATGCGATCGCTTTTGCGGCAGCATTATCTGGGGTTGATATGGACTCAATCCATGATATTGATTAGAATAGCTTGAGAAGTTTCCTTGTAACGCTGAATTTAGAGCAGCAGCAGCTTGTTGTTGCTGCTGCTGGCTGCTGTTGCTATTGCTATTGCTGCCGCCACTACCACCGCCGCTACTGCTGCTAAATCTATTTGACGGCTATGTTGACCATCCTTCAGAGATGCGTGGTCGTTTGTGGGGCTGATTGGGGGAATCATAGTCAGATAGTTGGCTGCTCATGCGCAGATCTGGCGACGGAGCATTTGTCGGGGTCACAGAACCTGTGGTGAAGATTAGAAAATCTGTTAAAGTATTAGTTAGATTTGAACTGATTTTTATAAAATATTGAATTGGGATTTCACAAAATTTTGTTTTGTCTCATTTTTGTGGTTTTTATTTTTGTCAAATTCTCAAGCAAACACGCACACAGTTTTTTTTTTTTTTTTGTTATTATTTTGTTGCCACTTTTATTACTTTTTTTTTTTACTTTTGGTTGCAGGAAGCTTCAAAAAAATAAATATAGTTATGTTTTTTTTTTTTTGATTTTTTAGTAGAAAAATTACAGCACTCAATTTTTTTTTAAAATACACAACAAAAATAATATAAGATTGCAGGAAATACACACTAAAAGGAAGGTTTTATTTAATTTTATTAATTTGATGGTAAATGGATTAGTTATAAATATTTTTCTAAGTTAAAGAAAAAAATAAATTAAAAGTTAAAAAAAAGAAACTTAAAAGAAAAATATGTTAGTCAAAAGATCAAAAATATAAATTTAATTTGTCGTTTTTGGAATTTTGTATCTATTTTGTTTGTATTTTTTGATATTTTGTCTAAAAATTTTATCTTAATTTTGATTTACTAATCATAATGAGAAATTATGAGATATTTCTAAAATAAATTGGAACTAACACGTATAAAATAGTTGAAAAATAAAAAATTAAAGAAAAACAAATGAAAATTATATAAATCATGTAGCAAGTATAAATAGGAGGTTTATGTTTATATAGAAAAATAAAATTGAAAAAAAAAAAAAATAATAAAATAAAAAAATTGTTAGCCAATTTACCGGCAAAATTCCAAAATCTAGAACTAGGACCCAGTTGGGAGCGACAATAGCCATCATATTTGTCTAGAACTAAGTATTAGAAAATAAAAACAAATTTGTTTTTCAATGTTAATTTTTTTCTGGTTTTTGTTTTGTTGTTCGTTTTTTTTAAATTATGTTTGGTTTTTTATGTAAAGGGGTAGGATATAATGTACTAAATTTTTATTTATACTATTGGGATAGGGATTTTTGTTTCTATTTTTGTTATTTATACGTCTTATTTTGTGTTTTTACTTATTTACATAACAAAATGATATGAATAGGATTGGTTTTATATCTTATTTTTGGCTTTGCACTCTTTTAATGAAAATATATGTCTAATACTAAATTTAATAATAAAATTTCTTTGCACTAATTTTATATTACAAAATAATCTACTTTCAGTATACCTGAGGAAAACTTTCAGTTAAATAAAATTATAGTTTAAAATGTACATTTGGAATTTTGGTCCTTGCTTATTGCATGAAATAAGACTTTTTGAACTAATGAATTTTTTTCCTAATTTTTTAGGGGTCATTCGGTGAAAAATACAAAATCTATGCAAATAATTCTGTTTTTTATATTAACATAACACCTTAAATTTTAAATCATTTTGTAGCAAGCAACGTTTTGTAACTAACGTTTGAACTAAATTTTTACTAAAAATATGAACAAGGCGATAATCTGCGATATCTCATGAACTGAATCCCAATTTTCAGTGTGATATAATCATTTCCGTGAATTTTGATATCGAATTTATAAAGAGTAATTTTGTTTTTTCAGTCAACAAATTGATGATTTTTAAAATTTAATTAGCTGAATAGATTTATTGATAAATGCATGCCAAGAAACTATAGAAAAAGAGTGTAATAAAAGAGAAAAGGAGGTTTTCTGTAATATATCATATAAACTTGATTTCTATAATTTGAAAATAATTTTAACTTCAATAGGTTTCAGCATGCATCTGGCAACTCAAAGAGCCATTAAGTCTTTTATAAATCCTGAATAACTTTAAGGTAAAATTTCTCCATTGGTTTTTATTTTTTTTTTAATTTCAAATGCTTTATTTTTTTTTTACTCATATTTTTCAACCCTAGTAAAAGGTTTTTTTTTTGGTCATATTTAACTGGTCTTATTGCAGAAACATTTATGAATATATCAATGCGTACCTACATAAGTTGTTTCATTTTTTAGGTAACCATATCGAGGAGATATCATTAAAAATACAAGGAAAAAATGTATCATATGGATTCCATTAACATAAATTTTTCCAATTTGATCACCGTCTCATCAGGGTTGTAAAAATATCGACTAAAAAAATGCATTTGAAATTAAAAAAAAAAATATTTATTGCAAATAAAAAAAAATTGCATCAAAAAAATATTAATTGCAGCTGAAAAATATTTGCATTGAAAAAAAATATTTATTCCAACTAATAGTCCAGTGCATTTATAATTTGACCCAGCAGTTTGTACCACCCCCAATTTTTTTTTGTTTAGAACATCTTTTCAATATTCTGAATATTAAAAAAGTTATAAGATAAAAATTTAAAAAAAAACCGAAAAAAATGACAATTTTAAAGTTTTGAGGACTTTTTATCAAAATTATGAAAAAACGTTCCGAGAAAAGATTACTCTCCTTAAAATTTTCTACAACTCAGATATACAACTTTTTTTTCTATCTCTATAAATACAAAAGTTATTAATACTTTTTTGTTAAAAAATACACCTTTTTTACGAAATGAAGAGACTTAAATATAAAAAAAAAAATTGCAGGTCCTGAATTTTCTCTTGTTACATAAAGCTATAAAATACTCACTAATCATTTAAAATTCAAGATTTGGTAAAAAAAATTTAAGAAAAAAGTAAGGATAAAAAAATACAAACAACAAAGAGCATTTTTAACAAAAAAAAGTATTAATAACTTTTGTATTTATAGAGATAGAAAAAAAAGTTGTATATCAGAGTTGTAGAGAGTTTTAAGGAACGTTTTTTCATAATTTTGATAAAAAGTCCTCAAAACATTAAAATTGTATTTTTGTCGGTTTTTTTTACTTTTTTGGCTTGTAACTTTTTTAATATTCAGAATATCGAAAAAGTGTTCTAACATAAAAGACGCGAAATTTAATTGCCTACGTTTCTTGTATACACAACTTTTATGTAGTTACACAGAGAAAAATATGACCCCCTAAAAACTAACAGATTGCCATATTGTTTTACCGTCCATACATTTCATAAGGAAATCTTATTAAAAGCAACGATTAATAAGGTTTTTTTAAGGAGATTTCTTATTATTTTTATAGAGAAAATCTTATTAATATTTGACTGAAAAGTTGATTTTTTTTGCAACTTAGCACTAGAACAAAAATCGCGATCAATATTTTCATGGCAGGTTGGTTCAGGTGGTAAGGTGGGCGACTAATGATTTGAAGTCTCCAGATCGATTCCCAGCCTGGTCATCTTTTTTTTTATTTTTTTGCAGATTTTAAAACAATAAGGAAAACCCGATTGTTTTAATAAGGTTTCCTTCTTGGATGAAAACCATAGAGAAATCTTATTGTTTTTGTTCTATTTTATGTGGTCTATTTTTCTCTGTGTATGTAGGATAAATAGAAATCGAGATATTCAACAAAAACTAAAATCCAAGATGGCGGCCCAAAGGTGAATTTCGCGAGTGCGAAAAATCAGGGAAATAATATTCAGCCAATGCTCTATCGAATGAGCAAAAAAAATTTTGGGGTGGTACAAACTGCTGGGTCGTCCATATATGAACATCATAAATGCACTGGACTATAAAAATATTTGGCATTAAAAAAAAAATTTGCATTGAACGTAAAATTTTTATTCAATGCAGAAAATTTTTTAATTGCGATAATTTTTTTTTTCAATGGAAAATATTTTTAATTGCAAGAAAATTTTATTTTCAATGCAAATTTTTTCATTTGCAATCATTTTTTTTAATGCAAAGTTGCAATAAATATATTTTTTTTTAATGGAAATATTTTTTAGTTAACTACGATAAATATTTTTTTTTGTAATGGAGAGCAAATGCATTAATAATAATAAAATGATTTTTTACAACCCTGCTTCTCATTTACTTCCTCTCTTTCGATGCGTTAAAAAAATAAGAATATTTTGGAAGACTTTTGACCTTATATTGATGGTGAAATTCAGCGTCGATATGAATCATAAAATTCATTTATTAATTTTTCTGACCCTATTTCTTTGAGTGAAAATTTTAGCCTCATAACATTTTGTTCCTGTATTATTTACCAATTTCCACATATTCTATTAACAGATTTTTTCTATTCATTCAATCTTCACGATATGCAGTGGAGTCGTAAAGATAAAAAAATATATTTTTTTTAATGGGGTTTTTTTTCTGATACAAAATAAAATTGTGGAAAAATCAGAGAAAAATTCGGCCAAGCTTAGGCTTAAGAGTCATGAAAGCACTTAAATACTTTATGTAGATCTAGAGTACTGATACGTAATTAAGTGATATGCATTTATTAAAAGCAAAATGTTTTTATACCGACTTCCAAAAAGGAGGAGGTATTCAATTCGTCTGTATTTTTTTTTTTTTGTTACCTCTTAACTTTGGACTGAGTGAACTAATTTTGATAATTCTTTTTGTATTGGATAGCTGGTAGCTGCAATGTGGTCCCATTTCAATTTCGTTCAGTTCTGGCCATAGGAACTATTAGAAAAACCATAAAACCCAGTTTTAGCCATGGAAGTCGGTTTTGTTTTCTGATAAAAATGATTATTTTTACAGAATTGTAATATCTTGGGGCCCCGAAAAATATTACTTGAATAATCTAAGCGACCAACAAATGAAAGGTACATCAGGGCCCCAAGAAAAAAGTAGATCGTATAATTTATTGTTCTTATTTTCTATATCAAAAGGGCCTCCAAATATCACAGGGGCCCCAAAATTTAGTCTTGCCCCGGGGACTCGACAACTCAACGTACGCGCCTGATTAAGGCGTTGTTTTTTTACCATCGTTTGGTGGAGATATCTAATATTCAGTCGGAGAAATAACACAACTTAAAATGTAATACGCTCCTAGTAAATTTAAAGAAAAAAAAAGGACATCTATTTTGTGGGTGCCTATTGTTTCGCCCTTTTTACTTCGATTTCTGTTATTTCGTTTTTGACACAATTATTTTTGATTATTTGACCAATTGAAACAATTGGTGGCGAAATAATAAAAGTCCAAGTGAACTAAAGGCGACTTAATTCCAAAACGAAATAATGAAAAAACGAAGTAATCAATAACAAAATAAACTAAAAACGAAGTCATAAGAAAACGGAGTATAAGTTTGTCGAAATAAGGAAAAACGAAATAAATAAAAAAGTAAACAACAAAAAAACGAAACAATAAAATAGCGAATCGACTAAGACGAAACAACCAAAAACCGAAATAAGAAAAGCGAAACAAACCATACCCCTATTTTGTATATTAAAATTAAAAGGTGTTTGATAAGCATTTCACCCTAAAGTTGAAATGGAAATTTGTTAAAATCGTATTTAAGAGAGGAGTAACCTAGAAGCTATGAATACGAAATTCAATCACCAGGGTTTGCATGTTATATGTATGTATTACTTTTTTAAATTTTGAATTAAAGGTGGCTTATTTTCAAAAATGAATGTTTTTGAATGAATATTTTTTTAAGGAAATAACTTGAAGATAAAGTTATTCGATTTTGATTTCAAAACTTTCCAGAATTGTTTCAATTTTACTTTGACTCAAAGTATTTCTTGCTTTGATTCTGATGCAATGTTTTTTTGTGCAGTGTTGCTGCGATGCTGTTTGACACTTTTTTATTTAAAACCTTAACTTTGTATATGAAAACAGTGAGACGTCTTTTGATGTTTACTAATTATAATTACTTCTCATAACCACTCCAAAATATTAAACTATACAAAATCTAACCCAAAATTTGAATACCTTCATAATTCTATATTATTTCTTTTTAATTGAAAACAATCTTTCCATAAAAAGCCTATTTTATTTCCACAATGAAAGCGTAGGTATCTTTTAAAGTCTCTACTGAAATTTCTAGTTAAGTATACTTTTCTAAAAGAATCTAAAAAAAACAAAAAACAAATTAAATTATCATTATCATGCCACTGAAAAAAGTATTAGAATAAAAAAAAAATATTAAGAAAACAGCAAAAATCTATATTATAACAAAATTTTAGAATAAAACGAAAATTCTAATCCAATTAATTGCACAGCAAACTTAAAAATTAGAATAAAAAAAAACTCAGCTGTTAAACTAAATTAAAAACAAAAAAGCAAAAAAACGTAAATTAAAAAATCCAAAAAAAAAAACTCAAAAAAGAGATATTTACCTGGTGTAGGTGTGAGATGACCCGTGGACGAAGGTCTGGACGTTGACATGACCAGATGCTGCTGTGGATGACTTAGAACACTTAAATTTGTCGCCGACGAGTTATGGCCGCCGCTACTATTAGAATTCGAGCCCCCTCCGCCGCCACCTCCCCCTCCTCCGCCAGCTATCACAGCTGCTGTATTCATAGTTGTAATAGAGATGGCACCACTGGGCGACTGACCCAGGTGTGAACTAGAATGCTGCTGATGTTGTTGTTGCTGCTGCTGCTGATGTTGCTGGTGCTGACTGGATGAATGACCACCCTGGCCCGAAGATAAATCTCTGGGCGGTGACACTGGTTCGGATTTCACCTTAATTGATATCGGTGATGTCGCGGGTGGTGGGGTACTATTCGATACAGCTAAATGTGGTAAACTGTTCCCAAATGGAATACCAAAAAGTTGTTACTTGTTGCAAGGATATTTAATTTGAAAACATCATCAATCAATAACTACTAACCTAGTATGTTGTACTAAACCCTGATGGGTGGTCCACGATGACAGGCTCATCACGTCCGAGGAACTCATTGAAAAATCTTGCGGAAACGAATAACTAGTGAGGGCTGGTATTGGTGTTTGTAATGTTACCACCGGCGTATTGAGTGATGTCTGATTATGCCGTTGCTGATGATGTATGAGAAATGTATTTTTTAATGTGTCTGATTGGAACTGTTGTTGTGATTGTGATTGAGATTGTGAACTCACGTCTGAATAGCCAATATCATCTTGATTAGACATATTTGGAGCGATAGTTGGCGTTGGTATGACTACACGTAAATTGGAAGCTCGGCCATTTTGTCCACCCGGTGATTGTTGTTTATGTGATATGTGATGAGATGCTATAAATTAAATTAAAAAAAAAAAAAACAAAATACATTTTTGTTATAATTTTGTTGATTATTGTGATGGATTTGAGTCGAAAAATTAACAACATGCAGCAAACATAACAAAGTTAGGATTAAATTCATGTTAATGGATTGAAGTGGGATTTTATGTTATGGGGAAACAAAATTTGCGATGAGAATAAGAATATCAAAAAACTTAAATGTTGAATTGTGGGAATGGATATATATGTTTCATGAGTTCTAGATAAACCTTATAGATTTATTTCAACTACTTATCATCAACTACATCTACAATATAATATTACAAATGTAAAATATGGAAATCATCGTTTTCATAAAATATTTTTGATGTACCTGAAATTTTGACATAATATATTTTAAGAAGGGAAGAGGAACTTGTCTTGAAAACTTTTAAATTAAAAAAAAAAATCGTTGACACTGAAGCACCGAAACAAATTTGATTACTTATACATATATTTTTAGATTGTCTCTTGTGAAGCAATTCTTATAGATTGAAGACATCATTTATCTTCGACGTGCAAAATATTAAAATGTTTAAGTAACCAAAGGAACGTCACAAACAGACAGGTAAAGTCAACAAAGAAAGAAGTTGTATGTACTTTTAGTATCTTACATTATCATTAAAGAAGGTTTTGAAAAAAAAAAAAAAATTATTAATTTTATACAATTTGTGCAGTCAATCAAAATAAATCTTGAAATTAAGGAAAAGATTCTGAAATTTACAGAAAAACTAACTAGGTATATCGTAATTATTGCACAAAAACCAATCAAAAACCAAAATCTTTACTGCTTTCTTTAGTTCTAAACAAAGAAATGGTATGACGTTTATTTTTTTTTATATTATCTTCTTTCATTTCTTCAGTCTTATTATGTAAAAATAAGTCACTGTGGCGTATGCGCAACATTTTTTTCTATGGAAAAATTTAAACAGTTAATATAAATTTTTTATCAATGACCAATTAATGCAACGAATTGATCTTTTGTAGTTATTTTTGAAGAATTAGGGATTCGTAAAAAAAAAAAGAACTCGAGATAACAATTTTACAGGGGAGTGCAAAAAAGTGGGTGTAGCAATTTTGTCTGTCTGTCCGTATTTGTGTACCTCGAGCTACAGCCTAAACTAATGGAGCCATTTTCTTCAAACTTCGTAGTTAACAGTTTTGGGTGATTCCCTAGAGGACCAAAACTAACGGTACCTGTCATATAAAGGAAATAAAATTTTTTTTTCAAAAACGGCTCTAACGATTTTAATTGAAATTTTTGTGTGTAGCTAACTTTGGAAATAAAAAAAAAAATAAAATTTCTCGTAAGCGACAATGCGACAATTTTCAAAACAAAAACATTTTTGTATTTTTTAAAAATATTTCAATTTTTTTTTTTTTTTTTGAAAAATCGATTTTTGAAAACGGGTGGATGAATTTTATCGAAATTTCGTTTTTATATGTTGAAAAATATTTTCTTAAAAATGGCTAACCAATTTTTTTTTTTTTTTTTTAAATGTAAGAATATTTTTATACATAAAATATACTATTGTTTGTGGGCTATAGGTCTTTTCAAGAAAAGACCTATAGCCCACAAACAATAGTATATTTTATTTTACTAAAAAGGTCACATAAGAAGGAATATTTATTTTTATACATATATAAAAAATTATTTTTTTTTTTAACACGGCTCTAACGATTTCCGAAATTTTGTTTTCTTAAAATTCCTTTTTATGCAAGAAATCAAATGGCATATACTTGGTTTTGTATAAAATACATATATTTTAAAATGGCGTCTAATTAGTTATAAAAACAGATTTTATTTTTCTTTATTTAAAAATATCAAATTTTAAGTTTTCTCTAATTTTGTTCATTAAAAAGGTTTGACATTAGAGCTGTTTTTACCATAATAGCAAGTACGTGCGACCCCAGTCGTGCATTTTATTCATAGAGTAAAAGGCTAAACTTTACATTTCATTTAAGCTGAGACACTGTAAAACAATTTTGGGTGCCATCTTTTAAGTAGAAAAAATTAAGCTAAAACTTAGCTTTTATGTTGAAAAATACCAAAAATTCTCGTTTTTGAATCAGAATGGAAAATTATTTTGGTGCTATTTTTCATTTGAACAGGATAATCAAATTTGTGGATCTGCAGTCTTAAAATTTTTTTTTGTTTATATATTTTTCAACCAAACTAAAAACAAGAAAGGTTTTTTTTTATTTAAATAGGGTTGCCACTTATGTATAAAATCTCATTTCAATAAAAAATCTTGAATTATAAATTGAAATTTTTTGAACAGAAAGTTTATACAAAATCTTGAATGATGAAAAAAACATCATCATAATATATCGGCTGTATATATTTTTAAAACCAGACAATTTTCATTGATTTTCGCCAAATAGACTAATTTGAGTGTTTATTTGAGCACTTCACGAAGGCTTTCGCTACACTTACACTTTTTTTTCATTGTAATTTTTTTTTTTAACAATTTAAAAAAAGAAATCAGGCAAAGTTTTAGTTAATTTAGTAAAATATTTGAATTAAAATTAATTGCTACAAAAGAATTAAAGTTTTTTTTTAATAGGGTTTCAAACCATGCATTTAAAAAAAAAATCTAATAATAAATATTAACAAAGCTATTTTAATTAACAATTGTTTTTAAATTCGCCATTAAATATTGTAAATTCCTCAATTCTCGTACGAATTAATTATTTTTCAAATGGCAAATTTAAATTTAAGAGAAAAAATGAATAAATTCAAAATTTAAATTCGAAATATTAATTACAGAAGCAAATTTTCTAAGAGGAATTTATATTCTAAAAGGGATTTATGCTTTTCAAGTTGTTTATTATTATTATACTTGTACAGGAAGGATTAATGCAGTTTTTTTTGTTTTGTTTATTTGTTTTATCTTAATTTTGCAGGAAGGAATTTCAAAAAAAAACGGAGTGTGGGGTTGGTGGGAATGGGAGTAACAAAACTACCATGCTTACATTTATTATTATTTTGCCCACCTATGCCAGGACTTGGCCCCGGACTTGGGGATCCACCAAGTGGTGAATGCGAATGAGGATAACCATTGGACATCTCCAGCATTGATGCAGATGGATATACTGTGAATTTTAATTATTGTATAATAAAAGCTTAGCATATTGTTTTTTTTTTAGCTTCTCTTTGAATTTTTTTGTTTTTTTTTTTGTTCGTAACTCTTTTATGTAAGGGATATAAACTTAAAAAAAATATATATATATGAATCCCAAACTAAAAAGAAAACGCTCACACATAAAAATAATAAATAAAAACAAAAAAAAAATTTATGAATAATGAGTGTGAACAAAAACAAAAAAAAAATATATAAATAATAATGATGAAATAGAAAGCAAACTAACTTATTAATGACATCCCACCTGAATCCGTTTCCGAACTCGATGGTCTAGGGCTGATATTTGTGTGCGACATTTGGGGGCTGGCCTGCAGCATTGCACCGCCATAACTATCACCAACTGGCATCGAAACTGGCAATGTGTAATTCGGATTTGTCATATTTCTAGCTCCTCCAGTCATCTGGGTGCGTTGCATTACCATTTGAAAGTCCTCTTCGATTTTATTGTATTTGGCTTCGGTCCGTGGTGTCAAGGTGTAATCGGTTTCCTGTTCCGGTGAATCGGGTGACATGACTCCATTCTTATTTTCCTTCTTTATTAGCACCTGTAAGTGTCAGTGGACAGAACTCACTACGTAATGGCAAAGGTTTTTATATAAAAAATGATGGCACACATCAGCGCTTTTAAAAAAGCGTTAGTTTACTCAATCAATCAACAAAAAAAAAAAAAAATTGGTAACCAAAACCGTTTTTGGTCGGTAGGTATAGGTTTTTTCAAATACTTAGAAGCAACAATGTGAGGCTTTGAAAATTCACGGTTTATTTTATTATGAAAAGCAAAACAAAAAATTAAAATAACAAAAAAAAATAAAAAATTCTTAACTATAATTTTTTTTAGTAGGAATAAAAAAGCGTTGTGTTTCTGTAATAAATAAGAATCAATTTACCTTGACAAAAAGACATTACATAAAGCTTAAGTGTCGTATTGTGAATACTTAAACTGTTTAAGAAAGTATTTCAATTGGAGTTTTGTTATGCAAATTGTCGACAAAAAGGTGACAAATGGATCTTAGTGTAGGTTTAAATGCCTTAAGAATGAAAGAGTTATTTCCATTTGAATGAAAATAGATATTTGAACAATATTTCCATAATTTTCTATTTCAAAATATTCATTTATTTAAAAATTAAAACGGAAGATATCAAAAGATTATGCATTCAGTTTTTCTCATCCTTAGATTCAAAAATTTAAAAAAAATATTTTTTTAACAGAAACACAATTTCTTAAATAAAACAAAAAAATAAAAATAAAAAATATTCACAAAAAAAATCAAAAATAAATATAAAAAAAAAATGTTCAACTCTTAAAAAAAAAAATAAAATTAAATAAAAACTAAAAAAAATGCTTTTTTAATATATTATTTTGAATTTTATATTTTTCATTGCCAACACATTGCCGCTCAACATAATGTACCTCTATTATATTTTTGTTTGTCAGCGATTCATGTGGTTCATTGTATTCGGTGTATTTCAGCAAAACTTTATCCATATCTGTGCTAGCATATTGATATAATTTATTGCTAGATGAGAATATAATCAATGCAATTTCACAATCACACAGCACCGATAATTCGTAGGCCTTCTTCATCACACCAAATTTACGCTTGTTAAATGTCACCTGCAAAAAAAAAGAACAAAATAAAAAAAAATAAAAATTAAATCAGGAATTTTGTATACAAAATATTTAAATAAATATAATTCTTCTCATTAAAAAGTTTTATATAAAATTGATTGAATGAAAACAAGAAAATATTTGATAAACTAGTATCATTAGTGAATGATGTAATAAAATTTAACTTTCCTATTTTCAGTTATCTATTAGTATATTATTCAATTGTCTGCATATTTTATATTTGACAAAATACATAATAATATTTTTTCAATGGACACTTTTCAATAACGACATTCTAATTCACCCGAGGAGACATGGGATCAAAAGGTGAAGAAATTCGAGATTGTTTTTGTTAAAAAAATGGACCAACGTTAAGTGGTCCGCTGAGCCTCAAAACTCAAAAACGAAAAATAGACAGTTTAATCTTGAGACTCTAAAAAAATTGTCGGTACAAAATTATATCAAATTTTGAATTTTTCAATTTTATTTTAAACCAAACTTATTTATTGATTTTGTTTACTTTTTACCTCCACTTAGAGCAGGGTTGTAAAAAATCATTTTATTTTTAATGCATTTGCTTTCCATTGCAAATTTGAAAAAAAAAAATTTTTTTTGCAAATAAAAAAAAATTGCATTAAAAAAAAAATTATTGCAACTGAAAAATATTTGCATTAGAAAAAAAAATATTTCTTGCAAATAAAAATATTTTGCAAATTAATGCAAATAAAAAATGTTCTGCATTGAAAAAATGTGTGCAATAAATATTTTGTTTTAATAATCGTCGAATTTCTTACGAATTTGATTTCAATATTATATTTTTTTAATTCAATTTTGGTTTATTGAACTTGCTATTTAAAATTGACTTAAAATTTCTAGGATAAATTGATAGATACAAAATTTTGTTGGCACAAAGGGGCCAAACGTTAAACAATGACAAAGTTATAAAATATAAATAAATATAATACATGGATAAACCTAATTTAAAAAGTCTGCTGTCTAGGTTGTTATATATTATAGTTGAAAAAGTTTAAGTATAGTCAAATAGCCAAAATTGTAAGATATTCTACGAGCACACATTTTGCATTAATTTTTTTTTTGCAATGCAAAATATTTTCATTTACAATAAAATTTTATTTTCAATGCAAATAGTTTTCATTGATAATAAAATTTTTACTTGCTCTATAGGGCAAGTATTGGTTTCGTGTAGAAAAAAAAAAAATCGAGGTTTTAATCAAAACCAACATTACGATGATGGAGAAGATCATAAAAGTGGTTTTCGTCATGCCGTCCGTCGGTCTGTGCGTCTCTGCGTGTGTGCGTCTGTACGTCCATCTGTACATCGAGCTAGGGCCTAAACGGATGGATGGATTTAGTTGAAACTTGGTACAGATGATTTTTACGTAATTCCGTAGACTCGTTTTTTTATTTTTTTAATATCTCCATTTTAACGCATACATCCCATATAACGTTTTCGAGGTATTGCAAATTTCTCGAAAACGGCTCTAACGATTTCGATAAAATTTGGTGTGCGGAATACTCTTATTGATTCCAACAAAACTGCGTTTTTAGTTTTTCTCAAAAAATGCGGAGAACGGAAATATGGCATTGCCGTTTTTCAAAAATTGACATATTTTTTAAGTTCATGTTTTTCATCAAAGCATTAGTTATTTAATTTACAGAGATCATTAAGTATAAAATTTAAAAAAAAAATATTTTTAAAAACATTTTTGAAAAAAAAAATTTTTTTTATTTAATTTTTAAACTTTTTTTTTTTGATTTTTTTTTCTACAAAATCTTAAATTTCCAATAGATATTTAAGATAAAGATACTGTGAACTACAAGAGCAAGTACGTGCGACCCAGTCGTGCATTTTATTTTTAATGCAAAATATTATTATTTGCAATACATTTTTTTTTTTTTTTCAATGCAAATTTTTGTATTAGCAAGCAATATTTTTTTTTTAATTTCAATTTTATTTTTTTAAATTCATATTTTTTCAAACCCTGACAAAGAGTCTGCTTAATCTGAAGCTGAAAAGGTTAAATTATAGTTTTCGATAATAGTAAATCCTGTTAAAATAAACCCAACCCTGTTTTTCCACTAAACCCAACAGATTTGTTCAGTTTTCAGACAGACAATCATTCGCTTCAGAACTTTTTCATATGAAGATGAAATTTTCAAAAAAAAAAAATTGAGACAGCGGGAAAATACGCAAATTCAGTTCAAGAGTTCGAAGAGTTTCCATGTAATTCAATGTGAATGACACATTGTACTACGAAGCATTTTATATTTTCTAACTATCACAAAATTTAACAGAACTTTATGTAGTTTTTGCTGAGAGACATTTCTTGTGAAATAAAAAATCAATTAACTACGAAATGCAAACTTGTTATGTTTATTTTTTTTTTAACAATTTCTGCTACCAAGAAATTTAAATTTATCGTATCTTTGTTGTTAGTATTTGCATTAAAGCTTTAAAATATTTTACAAAATTTTTATGTTTCAGTGTCAGATACTTTTGAAAAAAAAAAAAATATTTTTTTTTTAAATATCAGAAATTTCTTTGAAACAAAAACCTAGAAAAATTCGTTAATTGGTTAAGAATTAAATTGAATTATCTAATTTAGATAGATTGCTTTTCTTATATTTTCAAAAGTCTAATAAAACCCATATAAAATCGTCCATTTAAAAAAATATCAATCCATCTTAAATGTTTATTTTTTTTTAGTAGGTATTTTGTAGCAAAAACTTCTCATACCCATGCAATCCATGTGCATCAGGTTTTATCAGCATTCAATTTCATTAGAAAAATGGAAAGTTAGAATGTGTATCTCCGGGACCGAATTCGAAAACTTTCTCAATTAAAAGTAATATCTAACAATTGAATTGCAACGTGCTGGGGTGTTTTTTTCTATTTTTTCTTGGCAACAACTTTCAATTGGTTGAATAGGACTATGAGGAAGGAATTGTGAAACATTCAATTGTATACAAAAGGAGAGAAAGAGGTAGAGAGAGATAGGGTGCACTGTAATTTAATCCTTTCAATTGCAGAGAATACCAATGAACACCAACCTACATTGTTGCAAAAGAAAAAAAAAAACTTTTCCTCATGTTGTTGTTCATTCTTCTAATTTCAACAATACTCAATAGAGGGTGTTGTAGGAGGCGTAGTTGATGGATTGAGAATCATCATAGTGTGTGCTTTACAATGTGCTCACTTAGGTGTTTCGACTAATGAAATCAAATGGACTCTTTTCCACAAGTTGTTAGCTTTATTTTTAGTATTTTTTTGTAGGAAGTAGGTAAGAAGTAGATCCTTGAAAAAGAGTGGGATTTCTTCACAATGACATATTAGAGTCAACTTTCGATTGACAGAGAGAAATACGAAACAATAAGCATTTGAGAAAGTTGATACTTACTAAGAATATCTGTGTGGCTTTTTTTTTTATTTTTATAAAAAAAAAATAGAATCATTTGAGAACTTTGGGACGTAATGTATCATTAAAGTAAAACCAAGTTAGAAAAACTGATCAAACTTTGTTTGGACATTTATAAGAACAGGACAAGAAAAATGAAGGAGTTGGGAGAAGTACCCACGCAGAGAGAAATAAGCTATTTCTATAAGATATATAATTTAAAAAGTATTTCTGTCCAGGATAAAATATCCTTTAACTCAAAAAGTATGAGAGACTTTAAAATTATTTTATTTTATTAGCAAGTAAAGTTCCTTTTTATTAAAAGATGAAAGTAGGTGTGAATGTTACACCTTTTGATCCTTAAAGGTATGGAAATTATTATTTATTAACATTCTTCTAAGGTTAGTAATATACATAATTGAGTGTTTGAGGTATGTGGGTTGTAGCAATAAGAGATGAAGAGAAAAGTTTTTGTAATTTTCTTGGGATTTTATACTATTGACTTTTGAGATGAGAACTTAAGTTGAATATAATTTAATAAAACCTATTAAATAATTACGCTAAAATTTTTGAAGGCCATTTTTATATTTTTATAAATTATTATTCATTTGAAAGGGAAATTGTTTTTCGTTTGTACAGTGAGCTGTAGGCCAAAATTAACAAGTACTTTTGAAAAAAAAAAAAACATCAACTTAAAGAGGTTAATTTTGGTGAAACAATTGATTAGGAATTTGCTCTTTTTAGCATTTAAAAAGGAAGTTCCTAAATCGCTACATTGATATTTTTCTTCTTTTTTTTAATTCTAATTAATTAAAGCTCTCATACTATGAGAATTAAATGACTTTATTCTCCAATTCATGTATTAAAAAAAACACTGAACTTATAACAGTGGTGCCTTTGTTGTTTTTCGGCATCAAAAATCTGAGGGTATTTCTTGAGAAAAAGTCATGACATTTTGAAAACTGAAGAGTATTAATTAGTATGGAGAATACGAAAAGCTACAACAATTTTTATGCGATAATTATTTTTTTTACTTTGGATTCAAATTCAAAACAAAAAAATCTTTCAGGAAAAGTATATTTTTTTAACGAAGAAAAAAATAACAAAAATAATAAAAATTATTTATATTTTTTTGCTCAACGAAAAATAAATATTAAGTTTTGTTGAATTTTATAATTTGTTTTTGAAGTGAAAACTTCTTTAGTATCGTAGTAATACAGTAAAATAAGGAGAAAAAAGGGGTAAATCTCGGAATGAATGTTAGTAGAAATTTTTTTCGCTCAATATCTTCCTTTTGCCATTCTATAACATATCTCAAAAGTCTAGAAAAATCTCATGTCCGCTTGTCGCGATTTTAAGGTCAAAACGCGAAATGGAGATTTTCAAAATTAGCAAAAATAGGCTATGGTATTATATACACATATGATACATGATTTCAAGGTATTTTTTAATGCTGATTCCAAAAAATCTAAAATTAAGACAATCTTACGTCTCTGGAAAAAGTTATACCTGTTTTTCATCTGTCAACTCATATTATTATAACAGTTGCAAACTTACTGCCGAAAAACCCTTAAAAGTTATGGTAGATGAACCAAATTTTGCATGAAGATTTTAGAATCCATCATTATTAAAAATCAAAACAATCCCTTACAAAAAATATATATACCTACGATATAATGGTATTTTTTTATGGAGGGGCAAATTTTAGGATATGCACTAAAGAAGATTCTTGTTCATCTTAGGAATAAGTGCAAATAGGCTAATTTTTTCATTTTAATCTTTGTTTGGATATTCTTTAACTACCCTCAAAAATTAAAAAAAATCTCATGTCCGCAAGTCCTAATTTTCTTGGTTTGAAAATAAGGTGCAGATTTTAAAAAATTAATAAGAAAAGTTTAAATTTTTATATGTATACCAACATAAGCGACATGATTTAAAGGTATTTTTTAACACTAATTCCAACAAAACTCACAAACAAGTCAACCTGACCATCCCTGAAAAGTAATGCACCTTATTCATGTTGATCTGACACAAATATCTGAAGTGTAGTTTTCCAATTTTTTAAAATCTGCACCTTCCAGAGACGTCAGATTGTCTTGATTTTAGATTTTTTGGAATCAGCATTAAAAAATACCTTGAAATCATGTATCATATGTGTATATACTACCATAGCCTATTTTTGCTAATTTTGAAAATCTCCATTTCGCGATATGACCTTGAAATCGCGACAAGCGGACATGAGATTTTTCTAGACTTTTGAGATATGTTATAGAATGGCAAAAGGAAGATATTAAGCAAAAAAAATTTCTACTAACATTCTTTCCGAGGTTAAACCCTTATTTAACTGGATTATAGTGATTTGAAACAAGATGAAACGAAGAAGCGATAGTTAAAATTAATTGATTATATATCTTTTTTGTTTTAATATATACCTAGATAAATTGATGATATTTTTAGTGTAGATAGGTAATAAACAGGATTATATTAATTTGTACAAAATATAGCTCTACAAGTAACACAAAACACCTGTAGTGATCTGTTACCGATATGACTAGCCACCAGTGTAGGAACTAGAAAGTACCGTAATCTCAAATTGAAATTTACGCATGGTTGACTTTAAACAATTTTAACTTTTTTCTAGATGTTGTACAAATATGATTGAAACATCATATTAATGCTGAAATAATAAGCTTTCAGATGATATAAAATTTTTTATAGGTTGTCATATAAAAAAAAAACATTGATTTAAAGCTAATGGAAGAAAAAAATACAGATTTTTTCGATTTTTTTACAAGAAAATTGATTTTTTTAGGTATTATGTACCTACTTCTATTTTATGTTTTTTAATCTTTCAGTGTGTTTTTTAATCCTTCAGTGTGATTAATTCAAGTCGCTAAAAAGCATCAAAGGCACCACTGTACAGCGGGCGGTAATACTCTTACGCGGTTTTCAAAATTGTTTGTAGGAAAATCGATTTTTTGATATAGTGTACATAACAAAAACACCAAATAACTCTTCTAATATAATTTTAGACTACTTGTAGTTATTTAAAAACTAAAAATCTTATTTTTATTATAAATTTTAACTATTTCTTATAAAAATATACTTAAAAAAAAATATTCTTTATTAACTCACCTGTCTATTCCGTTCATCCGTGATCCGGGAAATTTGAATTTTTTTTCTACCCATGGCCGCAATTTTGACAGTAAATTTTTATTGCACTTGACACAACAGTATGTTAATGATGATTTTGGTATATTATACGACGAACTCCACAAATAAATTTAGTTTTGAAAATTTGTATCCAAAACAATAACAATCAGGTTTTTTTTTGTTTTTAAATCAAAAATTTAAAAAAATAAAAAATAAATAAAAAAACCAATGGTCCCCCACAGTACAAAAGCAACCACCAGTTGAGCCTTGTTTAACTGTACTTTTGTGTAACAAAATTCCTCAAGTGAAAAAATATGATGACACAAAAATAAAGGTCCTTTCACTCTCTCTCTCTCTCGCTGACTTCTGTTTATGGCATCTATGGAATCATTATCCTGATTGATTATTATCCAATGAACAAATAGCTAGTTTACTTGAATATCTCTCTCACTGTGTATGTGTGTTTTTGTTTTTTATCTTTTTGTCGAGACTCCTTCAACTTGTTTGCGTAAAAATTTTGATGTAAACAACAAACAAGGATAATAAAACAGCTTGATGGTGATGTTTTTTTTTTTCTTTCACTTTGTTGTTTTTGTCTTTTTTTGTTCGTCCTGTTTCCTTTTTATTATTTTGCAGTCAATAAATTATTATTCGTCTTCTTTTAAGTATCAGTGAGAGTGTGGGTGTTTTGATGGATGAAATAATAATAATAAGAAGAAAAAAAAAAAACTAAAAACAACGATTCTTTTTGGACGGCTTTTACTGTTGGCGGGTTGCAGGATATTATATATTTTTGCTGCTGTTTTTCTCTGTTCCCAAGGAGTTTTTCACCCTAAAAAGAGACAAAAAACAAAAAAGATAAAAATGGAAGTTTTTGTTAGAAAGTCATATAAAATTAATGTCATAATTATGTTATTTTTTTTTAAATATATTTTCTGTTAAGCTTACTCAAGTAAGTGATTAGGTTTTGAATTGAAACAAATCAGGTGGAAAAAGGATGCTTTCTCGATTGATTGATAATTATTTCACCCACTTTTTATGTTTTTTGTTGCAAAGTTGTTTGTCAATGTGGTCAGATTGATTTTTTTTTTCTAGCTTTTTTTTTTTGGAACCAAGTGAATTGTTTATCGAGCAGAAAAGCTGCATGAGGCCAGTTCATTGCCCTGTCTTCCAGATTGATGAACAATTTTGAAGATTTAAAGGAAAGGGTTGTTGGTTGAGTGTTGTTAATGTTGCGTTTACTTCAAAGTGGTGAAAGAGTCAATGAAACTTTTGACGGAAAATTGGAACAGTACTCTTGTTTTAAAGTTAGTTTGAAAAACAAGGTTTATTGAGTTGTCAGAGGAGTTAAAGGTGACTTCTACTGCAAAATAATATAACTCATTTAGGATAGATTCAAGATTGACACCCAGAAAATAAATGCGGCTTAGTAATTTCAAATGAAATTGTTAGAACTGATTTTTTCGGTTTAAATCTTAATTGAACGACGAATTGCTTTCCCTTTTATTTGCTAATACACTTTAATTTTTAATACAAAAACTATTAGAAATGTTTGTGTATTTCAGTAGCAACATTTTAGGACCTTAAGTTTCAAAAATGCATCTAAAGTTTTGTATTTTCTGCCATTTTTGTTTTCCAAACTCTACCTTTAATACATTCTTCTTCAAATTTCCCCTTCTTTTTCAAACAAAACGATAATATAATGACAGTTTATTCTATTTATTTAAGAGTGCTCTTAAAATAGATTGTATAGCCAGCCATATCTTGAACTTTTAACAACTCACACATACACCCACGCACCCACACATTAATGATGATAACAAGTTGCGACACAATTAAAAATCAATCGAATATCAACTATAACCTAACCCTTCAATAGCCTGAGATGTCTTCATTAACAGTTTAACAGCACAAATTAAGCAGGACGACAAAAGGATAGGTATATATTTGAAGAGTCTTCATTATAAGCTTAATATCGACTTCTTTCCTTCTCAATTTTTCTTCCTTCAAGCACACACTCTAAAAGTTTCAATCTTTCAAGGACACACGTCTATTACATATATCGTATGGGGGTGTGACAGTGCAATAGTTTATTTTTTTTTTCTAATTTTCTTTTTCATTTTGCTTTCTCGTAACTTAGAACTAATCAATATAATTAAAAGTCAAATAAGTTCATTAAAGGGCTGGTTAGAGAGAAACAAAATGAAGAAGAAATCACTGGGAAATTCCGATTTGTATGTAGTTTGTGGGTTGGTACTTTATCTACGTCATAAAATTACTTATTAATCATGATATATGTGGGTTAAAAAGTATGTGATGTTGTTCGAATAAAAAACGAATTATAAATTTATCGATTAGAAAAGTTTTTTTTTTTTTGTTTTATTTTTCTTCTCAATTATTGTGGGAAATTTTTGTGCGTTTTGTAATTTTTCCATTCAATTAAACTTTTTTCTCTGTTCTCGTTTGCTTTAGGACATTTGATTAAACAAATGGAAAAGTCACACAAAAACCACACAAAAAGGAACCAACAAATAAAAAAAACAACAACAAAAAAACACTTATTTGAATAAGGAATGGAAGAAAACAAGTGTTTTGACTGACGTAAATGAGGTCGGTAACTCCTTTGAAGCTCTGATGTCAATAATTGCGTATAAAGGTTATGGCTTGGAAAATATTGTTAAAAATAAAGGACAAACCATAAAGAGAATAATAAATTTCCCAGCAGGATGGATCAAATTTATAAATCAAAGAAAATAATTATTATTTACATGTATGCGTGGTTATTAAAAAACACATGTTTTTTCATACATTTTTTCATACATAAAAATAATAAATATGTATGAAATTTGAAAGTTAAATTCAGTTTCAAAAACGACAAACGATGCGATGTATACAATAAATAATATAATTTGGTTTTAATTGTTGAACTTGTGGGAATCAATTCTAGAGAAATCATCAGATATGTGCCAATTTATTAAAACCTACCCATTTTTTGACTCAATATTGAAAGTAAAATAAATTTCGTGGAAGGAACTGAAGGTCATGAATGCAGGACTTTGTCTGTAAAATAGTAAATATGAGATACGGTTTGGGATCAATATTAAATACTTGTGTTGTTTTTACTGTAAAAGCAACAAAATAAAAATATCGATGATGGTGATTTTTCCATAATGTTTTTACAGTGAAAATAATTCTTGTAGGTACGCAATTCATTCTTCCATGAAAATTCATGAAAATTGGAATTTATAAATTGGAATTATTTTTTGAGAAAGAAAAAACATAAAAAATCGATTTATGAAAATTCACCTACAAAAACACATAAATATAAAAAGTATAAATCCACTTAAAAACACTGAACAACTGTTTGTTACAAATAAAATGTATCACATTTTAATACGGTGTTAAACTAAGTGTTTGTTATCTTTATTTAAAAAAAAATGTCAACGCTTCATTCTTGCGATAAAAGATAATATTTGTTTAAATTTCAGTTATAACAATTATTCAAAGTGTTCCTCTTGCTTTTGTTGTACGCATGTTATAGCCCGTTTTAGGATTTCAAAATTTGGCGTTTTTGAATTTTGTTAATGTACATGTAGATAAACCGCCTGGTTTCAAATTTTAACTTTGAGAAAAAAGCGTTTTGTAAGTAAATAAAGAAAAGTCAAAATGCCGTCCAGTGACAAAAAGCCAAACTAGAATTGTAAAAGTTTCTGCTCTCAAATTCTAAAAAAAACTAAAACTACATAATAATTGTCTTCTCAGTTCAATTTTCGTTTAGGTTAGCTATACTGTATTTTTAACACGAACAATAACGCTGGTCAATAAGGCTTTTGCCAGAAGAACTAAAATATACTTTTCTGAAGGTTTTTGGGGTTCTGAATCCAAGTCAGAAAAATTTGATTGGCCTCCATTCTAGAGATATTACCGTTATAAAATGGCAAAAAACTGGTTCCCTTTATCCAAAAACTCTTTAAATCTTTTCGATATCTCTTTTATTACCCGATATATCTTATAATTAAATATGTCTTTGGCTCAAAAATAGCACTGGTCATCCAAATTTAACTTTTTTTTGCCACAAGAACCAAAATAGGTATACTTTTCTAAAGGTTTTTCGGGTGCTTAAGTCGAATCCGAAAACAGAAAAATTCTATTAGCTTCTGTTCTTGAAATATTACCGTTATAATGCAAAATAAAGTATTTTTTATAACAGTAATATTTCAAGAACGGATTCGAGTTCAACATCTCAAAAACCTTTAGAAAAATATTCATATATTGGTTATTATGGCAAAAACATTAAATAAAGTTAAGTTTGTTTTTGGGTTAAACTTAAATCTAAGATATCTCGGGAAATTAAAAAGATATCGGGAAGATTTAAACAGTTACAAAAAGCTGTAAGAAGAAAATAAGTTCCAATAGGAACCGTTACAAATTTGTTTGTAATAAATTATCTCACATAAAAATATAGACTCTATAAAAATATAGGCTGTAAACTGTATCTACTCAATTTTTTCTCTTAAAATAATAATAAATTGTGCAAAAATCTGAAAAAAAAAATCAGTTAAACTTATGTTATAACGTACTTCAAGAGATACAAATTGTTAGATTTTTATGTATAATCTTTCTTCATTCTTCCTCTTTATTCAAAACCTGTAAACAAAAAATATTAAAATTTGTGTGAAATTATGTAAACGTCAAAAGCACATATATTAGGAAAAATTGGTCACATTTTATTTTTTATTCTAAAAAAAAAAAAACAAACACCTATGTAAATGTAATCCTAATCATGCCGATTTTAACGTGATATTTATTTTAATCTGCGTCATGGAACTTTTAAATGAACAATAATAAAAAAAAGGGGTTATGTAAAACCAGATACATTTAAAACTACCTATGTTTGTTATTTTTAATTCCCTACCAACAATAGAAAAAATTAAAAATATTCATGTTACATTTAAAAAGTTAAAAAAAAAATTGAAAAAAAAACACACAAAAACATTTCAAAAAGCACGTGTTTCACGTGAAGATATAAATATTCTTCTCTGAAAAATTATATCAGTTTTTTATTACATAATCGCAGGACATATTTTCGCAAAATATATTTTTTCATTTAAAAATAATTCGAAAGATTTATTTATGTAGATTTACTTCCGCATAGGGATAAATATTTTAGAATAAAAATTACATCATTTTTAGATTTAATTTCAACGTTTTTCCTTGAGTTTGATATCAAGGGGAAAAAAATCAAACTGAATTTCTAGAAATCGCTTTCGAAATGCATTGCTCAATACAATATAATTTTGGAATCCTTTATGAGTAGATTTTTTCTGTGAGAAAATTTACAAAATTCTTGAAATTTAATAAAATTGGAGAATTTTTTAAATTATCAATTTATGGAACAGTTGCCTTAAATTTTCAAAAAAACTCAATTCAAGGATTTGATCTTTAAAAGTACATAGATACATAAAGGTCATTTCTTTGGATATTTTCCATTTACTATTTTTCCATTTATTGTTATTGTGTTTGATTTTATGATTCTGCTTCCACTATTTATTTAATTAAGGCAAATAAAAGACAAATTTATTTGATAACTCAAAACAGAAATAAAAAAATATTCTGACGACAATAATAACTTTTTCGTTATTTTTAAACAAAATTTAATTAAAATATGTTACATATATTTATTTATAACTACGTAGGTTACTTCTTTTTTTTGACAAAATTTTAATAATACAATTAGCTCGTGTATACTAAGCTAATAAACACCATCAGTTTATTTCAATGTTGATTTTAAAAATTTATCAAAATCAAATAAATTCAAATTCATACAACGAGTTCATATTGACATAGGTGGGAAAAAAATAAAAGAAAAAAAAAATATTCCATAAAACGCGCGCAATAATTTAACGGTTATTCATTGACAATTAACACAATATAATAAAAATGTGTATGGATTTTAGAGGTGAACGTCAAAATTAATATTTATCAAGTTACAAGGAAGCTTTAAATAACTTTTTACTGTTGCAATAGTTTTGGTCAAGAACAGAAATTGGTTTCTTATGTAGTCAAAAAGCAATATAATAAATATAAATTTTTTCTGTAAGAACATGCTTTAATTCATGTTCTGTCCCACCCGTGACGTAAAAACACCTTGTTTATTATCAAAAATAGTTAATAAACAAATGTTTCCTGGAAGAACATACTTTAATTCATTTTTTGTCCCACCCGTGACGTAAAAAAACCTTGTTTATTATCAAAAAAAGTTAATCAACAAATGTTTCCTGGAAGAACATACTTAAATTCATGTTTTGTCCCACCCGTGACGTAAAAAAACCTTTTTTATTATCAAAAATAGTTAATAAACAAATAATTCCTGTAAGAACATGCTTAAATTCAAGTTTTGTTCCACCCGTGACGTAAAAAAACCTTGTTTATTATCAAAAAAAGTTAACAAACAAATGTTTCCTGTAATAACATGCTTTCATATTCATGTTTCGTCCCACCCGTGACGTAAAAAAACCTTGTTTATTATCAAAAAAAGTTAACAAACAAATGTTTCCTGTAATAACATGCTTTCATATTCATGTTTCGTCCCACCCGTGACGTAAAAAAAAAAACTTGTTTATTATCAAAAATATTTTTATAATATTTTTTGTAGAATTATAAAGGGAAACAACAAATTAATTTAAAGTGTCACACCTGTGATGAGGATGAGTGATACACAAAGAGCAAAACTAAAGTGAGTTTTGTGATAGTGTATTAAGTAAATTATATTTTTTTTACAAAATGAATTAGATACTCACAAAAAAATATTAGAAGCTTAAATTTTAGATTCTTAAAACCTCTTACCAAGTTTTTTTTTCCAATTTGATCCTTAAAAAAAAGTCATTAATGAAATTTTATTTCTTTTTGATATTTTTTCTTTTTAAGTATTAATAACTGTAAGTCTATACATTTTTAAGAACCTGTCAAATAAACATTTTTTTTTTTTTTTAAATACAAATTTCCTAAGAAATATAAAACAAACAAGGGACTTTCCCCAAACCCTTGAAAAAACATGTTACAAATAATAGAAAAAAAAAATCGATTCCCATTCACATGACCATTATATTGCAATAAAAATGTCCTTCAAATAAAAAATTATATCCTTATTGCGGTATAAGATAATACACAACTCATAATATATAACCACACACCGTATAACGTGGGTGTGGTAAAATATAAGTACTATTTGTCTTTCCAACTTTTAGAATATATATATTTTCCCAGTACCTATAACTTTAACCGAAGTATAAAAACAAAAATGAGAACCGGAAGAAGGATAAACGAACAAATTGACATTTTCCCAATCAAATAAAATAGTATATTCCGTCCTGGATCGATGAGCGTGTGTTGGTGTCTGTTAGATATTATGTGTTTAAGCCACGTGTTTTGTCTATTTATTTGATTTAGTCAGAAAAATATAAACAGGATGTTCATTTTTTTTTTTTTTTTTTTTTGATTTCAAAGGAAAACATTAATTCGTATTTTATTCTGTTCTATTTCCGGGTAAATATTATATAAAATTCAACGAAATATAAAAAAAAACAAGATTTCATATTTCATTCAAGTTGTTTTTATGAATGGAAATGTATTTACCTACGCAAAGGCATAGAAAAAAGGTTTAAGGGATAAAAGACATATTATTTGATACACTACAACCTTTTACATAATTAAACATATTTTTTGTTAGCCTTTTGTCTAAAAAAGAAATCTTCTAAACGGATGTTTTTTATTCTTATTTTGTGTTACAAAATAGGGTTTTGCCTTCAAGGCGAAACAAAAAACCGAATAATAAAATAGGGACTGCAACATCAACTAAATAAATTAAACAAAAGATCCTTTATCCTGTGAACTTTAAACCTATAGGATTTTGTTCCTTTACTTTAATTTTTATAGTATTAAACATTATTTATCAAAAAAAAAAAAAAAAGTTACGTATACGCCCCAGTGATCGATGTTTTTTCTTCAAGAACATACACAAAATTGCATTCAAATTGTTGTAATTGAAAATGAAACCACAATAAAAACCCCAACCTGGCAAATAAATAACGTCCTACGCAACACACAGACTTAGAGAGAGGTATATCCTTTATTCCTTATTTTCACTTATTATTTATTTAATCCTTGTGTGGTTTATTTTAACTTCAAAAACACACACGCAAAACAAGAAAAACTTCGCACACACTAGAAAAAAGACTAAAACACCCATAATTCACCCATATCCTTCTGTGATCCTTCTAAAAATGATTTCAAATTACTTCTCATTCTGTGTGAGTGTGTGTGTGCTCGCATTAGTTCTTTTCAATGTTCCACCACTTCTGATTAATAACGGGATGGCACGTTTTATTTTCATCCAAGGAGCAGCAAAACAAAGCTTTTTCATGCCATCTTCCATCATCAAAGTTGTCAACCTTTTTGGTAGACTACCGTAGGGCTTGTATCGTATGGTGACGGCAGGCATATAACCAAACTTTAATTGATTTTTGCTTTTGTATGGTTGAGTTCTTGTAATCTTACATACATACCTTTACTCTTTTCTACCATTTTAATACAACATTCAAAAGGCTTTTCAAGACCAAAAGAGTTGTGTGTAGGTTAAGAATAATTTTATGGTTTAGGTGTACTTCGCACTCACATATTTTGAATGAAAGAGGTCGCTTTGTGTTACCCTTAAATCAGAGACTTAGCTACCCCGTGTTATCGTTGTAAGTAGATATATATGCAATCATAAATCACACATAACACAACATTGGGACTGGTTCAGTAGTCTAAGTCGAGTCGAGTAGTGGGTCGACAAAACTGCGCGACTGTTTATAATCGGGTTGGGGTAGTTAAAGAAAAACGGAATGAATATAATTATTGGTATAACCTTAACCTTGAAAATGTTACATATAAGGGGTTGGTATTTATGCTTTTTGTTTTTTCTTTCATTCTTTTGGCTTTTCGATGTTGTGTTATGCAAATAAAAAAAAAATCACACAAATACACACTCATATACTCAGCTGTGTTCACACTTTGTTTGCCTTATTTTATGACACACTATACTTTCTTGGACATGTACGTTTTTGAGTTTAAGGGTGAGGAAAAATGGTAGCTTTTTTTTTGTTGTTTTTGTGTGTTTTCTCCATTCTCTTGGATAATACACCTTTGCCACATGGACACTACTACTGCACTCTTGATGGATATCCTTGAAAATAGCCTTTAGAAGCATGTGACTAACACAATTCACATACAAACATATACTTTGAAACAAAAAAAAAAGGATATTTTATTGTGTTTATTGCCTTTGTATTTTTATTCTATAGGTAAAAATAGAAAAAATTTATAATTCATTTTTTTAAACAAAGCAAAGTAAAGTGAAATAAAAAAAATTATTGTTAAGAAAGAGAGTAATAAAGCAAAACATGAAAATTGTTTCAACTTTAAAATAAAATACAAAACACAAACGTTTTTTTCTTTTATAAATGAATACAAATTAGTTCTAAATTTATATTCCTATTTGTTGCTATTTTTTTTTTTTTTTTCTATTTCGGTGTCCTTTATTTTATTTCAATTTTGTTTGTATTTTTATTTTTACACTTTTTCTATTTGGGATCTTTTGGCTTTTTGTAGGTGTGTGCATGTGACGTACCTCTAGTCGTGGATATGCGAGTATTTTATTTTTATATTATAGACTTTGAATAAATAGATTATTTTTGATATATTTTTAAACTTGCCATTGGAGAAGGATAATTTCTTTATTTTTGTTTAAGTAGTTTTTATGTATATTTGCTTTTATACAAAATCGTTACAAAGTAATAAGGAAGTTAGTTTATTTAAGGGGTTTTGTTACAATATTTGTCTTTTAGCTTTTTCATATCGGTGTAGTTTAAGGTTTAATTTTGTAAATTTCAAAACGAGGAGGAAAAACATATTTTTAGAAATATTTAGTATAAAGGATTTTTAAAAACTCAATCATCAAATAGGGTAAATAGTTAAAAACTCAATCATCAAATAGGGTAAATAGGGTTAAAATGACATGATAAAAAAAAAACTATTTTCCGAACGGTAAGTCGTAGAGAGTTGAGTTTTTTTTTCATCTTTAATTTGTTAAAAAAATAGAAACAGTATTTGAAAATTCTAAAAAATTAAAATACTTTTTTTTATTTTACAAGTAACTTTAAAGGCAGAGGATTTTTGTTTTGCATAAACTTGAGTTTTACAAGTGAAAAGATAATAGAAAACAAATTACATAAGTGTTTCATACGGATTTTTTTGTAAGGCTCTAATTTTCGAGATATGTATTTTTGAAAAACTATTATTTTTAGTGGTATTTTTGAGAGTTTTTTTTTTTAAAAGCTTACAAAAAATCTCAAACTTTTAGGGCTTTTAGCTAAGATTGATTTACGTACGTGTAAACGTAATGAAATTGCAATCACATTCGAAGAAATCTAGCTCTTTTTGCAGATGCCGGCCGTACAGATATGATTGGTGAATATTTTGAGATAAAATAATAACATTTCAAATGGTATAAAATTTATAAAAAGTTCTCATGTAAAAGCATCGACAAAATGTTGGAAACAAAATTACATTTTTTCGCTTTTTTGGTGAAAAATTTCGAAAATATCAAAAAAATTCTAAAAATCACTATCATACTTTTTACAGAACATAAAGGATTGAATATATTTTTTTTCAGGCTATTTATTTAGGCATACACAAATTTGACAAAATGTTAAACAAAAAAAGATATATTAAGATATAGCCAAAAATAGCTCAAAAAGACTGAAACAGTAAATTTTGAAAGTCTATATTTTATCCAATTTTAGCCGTATTCAATTTTCTCCATTATATGTTTAATATTTTCAAATGCTCAAAAGATACAAATAGACTATTTAGTAATAACATCAAAAATATCGTTTTTTTTCTCGTTTTTGAATATATTTTCTTAAGTTTTTTAAAATATTTATATCTTAAATTATTTTTAAAAGATACATATCGATAGAAAATTATTTTATCTACATAAAAATACTTAATAAATTTTTTAAAATTTGGCTTGCTTTTCATGTTATAGACAAAAACTCTAAAAGTAACGGAAAAAGTCGAAAATATTGATCGTTACAAAAATGGTCATATCTTTAGATTTTATCCATAGATTTTGAAGAAAATTATATTTTTATCTTTACCATGAAAAATTTAAAACTGTGAGGATTCGAAAGATTATAATTTTTTTTCTTTTAGAAGGTTTTTTTTTTGCAAACATATTTTCTTTAAAAAATCGATTTTTTTAAATTTTTTGATACAATGCACTTAAAAATCTTGAGTGACGCAGAAAAGTTTGTTTAGGTGCCGGTTTTTGTGTTCAGATTGTTCTTTTATTACTTAAGATATAGCAGGAATACTATGTATGCTGGAAAAAATTACGACAAAAAGATTTGAAAAATCAAAAAATCATATCTCGAAAACCTATCCATCGTAATTTTTTTTAAATATTTTCGAGTCCCTGAGGTCAAAGTACGTAAGAAAAAAAAAGTGGAATTGAGTGTCAATTTTGGCTGTAAAACAATGTTATTTATACAAAAAAAGTGTAATAGAAAGTTTTCTTATGGCTCTCTCATGAAATATTGTCGTAAGTAAACTAACTTTACAGACAATGATTTCTTTTATTAGGAGTACAAATAGTACTCTGACTTCTCAAGTCCTTCATAGTTCTTATCTATTAAATCAAACATGAGAAATTAAATTTCATCTCTCAAAGTAGGATCTTATAATCCTTGATTACCAAGAACTAATTCATACATATGTTCTTATACGAAGTCGTGTAATAAGGTTTTATCTTCATCATTTTGCTTCTATCTCTTTAATCGTTTCTTTCATTAAACGTAAAATATTATTATGAAGCTATACAAGGTATTTTAATAAGCGTGTCTGGTATATTTCCTAGAAAAAATAATTATTCCTTTGGAATTAATTTCTTTGATTAAAAAAAAATATATAAGTTGGCATGGAAATTGATTTTTTTCTTAAAGAACGTATGCATTTTATTCATTAGAACCTTTAAAAATTGAAATTATTTGTAATGAATTTTTTGTTCAAATTAAAAAAAAAAAACAAATCATTAAAATTAAATATCAAATAATTATATTCAACAAATAAACAAAAAATAAATGAGATGTATTTTTGTTTCACTTTTTTTTTTTTTGAAAAAAAAAACACAAAAAATATGAAAGACTGACACCTTTGATCTCCATTTTTGTTGTATT
Source organism: Episyrphus balteatus (assembly GCF_945859705.1). Lineage (NCBI taxonomy): Eukaryota > Metazoa > Arthropoda > Insecta > Diptera > Syrphidae > Episyrphus > Episyrphus balteatus. The sequence goes on from NC_079134.1 coordinate 172,892,013, forward strand.
AAAAATTGAATTGAAATAAAGAAGCCACAATTTCAAAGGAGTTCTTTTCCATGTCGACTTTTATTTTCTTAGGAAAATAAATAAATTACAAATTGCTTCCATCACTTTTGTCTTTTACATTGCGTAAAATTCTTACTCGATAAACATAAAAACACAAAACAATAATAAGACTTCTTCTACTTGGTATCTTAGAGAAAAAAAAAAAAAAAAATGAATCCTTGATGGGGAAGGACTTATTATTACATTGTTATCACAACGACAGGATGAGTGTTTTTCAAGTTCAGGTATCACAAGAAAGATACATTTATAAGACAAAAAAAAAAAAAACGCAAGACAACCTGATAGAAATGAAGTGCTTCTTTGATGAAGAAATAAAGAGAAAGAATCTTTCCTTATAGTATATAAATTCAACACCCCCCCATCTCGAAGCTTTATCATAATCATTCTAAAGGAGCTATTGCTTTGGTGAAGGATTTCTTGATCTTTTTTTTTTTCCTTCTTGTTTTTTTTTTTATATGTATCTCTGCCCTTCGGATGTTTTTTTATTATTATTTTTTTTTTTTTTTGTTTTTACTTTCAACTCCTGGTGAATTGTTATTTTTTTTTGCAAAATAAAATAAGAGATACAATAACAAGAAACAAAAAAAAGGTACAACGATATGTGTGTGGGAGAAGCGAGGAAACTCAAGTTAAAATTTATAAAATGTGTAGGACGCCATCAGGATATGAATTTGTTTCTATTCAGGAAATGGTTTATTTCGATACGACACAAACCAAACACTCTTACTCCCACAATAATTGTTAGAATGAAATAAGAAAAAAAAAATTTTAAAATAAAAGTATTCTATGCGATTTCCTTTTTTTTCACGAAGAGGATATTTATATAAATTGATTGTCTTTTTTTTTTTTGTTGTTGTTTTTTTTTTATTTCTGAATAATGAGAAATAATGGATGAAATTTGATTTAATTAGCATCCTTTAAAAGAAAATACCATCAACAGGAGAAAAAGCAACAGGGTATAGGGTGATTTGTCCAGCTCGAAGGACCATATTTAATAGGATTTTATTGAATTTTAATTTGATGATGTTCTTCATTACTTAGTTAAAATAATGAATATACTTTACATTTAAAAGCAAGAAAATTTCATTAACGTTCAATATTTTAATCTTTATCATACTTCTTTTGTTTTGCCTTTTGGCTAGACTTAAAAGCAACAGTTGGAAACTTTTTTACATTTTTTTTTTTTTTCAATTATTTAATCTTTATAACGCTATTAACATAAAATAATTAAGTGGGAACTTTTTCAACTACAACGTTATGTAATTTGAATTTCTCGGAACATATACTAAATTGTTAAGAATATTATAAGTATCGCCGCATTTTCTGCAAACAAAAAGCAATAAACACCTTTTACGTGGGACATTCTATTGAATATTGAAGAGATTAAGAATGGAGGAATCTACATACAAAAAAAAAACAAGGTATTGAAGTCTGAACCGAAGAAAATCAAAAGTTACTAACGAAAAATTTGAAAAAATCGATTTTGCACAGTGACAAAGTAAACCAGTAACCGTAGAAAAAACAGAACTTGTATTAAAAATTCTTCTGAAGTATGAAATTCAAATGGAAAAGTGTAAGTAGTTATATGCCACGTGATTAATTACTTAATCCTTAGAAACCCTTTTGATACTTCTCAATTGTTTAGAGAAGAAAAATGAAAACCTGCATGATGCAAAGACAAATTCACATGTTTGTTCTTTATTATCTTCATTTTGAAAAACTTTAAAACCAAGTAAAGAGAAATCTAGGTGAGAAAATGATTTAGGTGAAGTATGTTGCGGTATCACATACAGCATCCTTAAATCCAACGATGAAAAACCCCCCAATGACACAATCCAATGGTACAAGTGAATGAGAAAAATGGGTAAAGTGTTTTAAAAGGAAGGAAGAAGAATAACACAGCAAGAAAAAACGGATATGATGTTTTGTTTTTTTTTTGAGAAGATGATGTCCTTTGGCGAAATAAAAAACTATAAAACCAACTTTATTTTTTCTCTGCATTCACATTCTTTTGTTTTGTTTTGTTTTTTTTTTTTTTATTATTTTTTCTTGTGGTTTATTAGGTGCAATGGGTTAGAACAAGTATAGTATAGTAGCCAAGCCATCAGCACTTGATGACATTTCACCTTGTCGAAATGATGGCAAGTAGATTGTTGAAAAAATTGTGTGAAACGTGTAAAGTGTTAGACGAATTACGGATTTTTTATGTTTTATGACAACACACATAACAATTCGGACCAATTACTGTTATGTATGAGAGGTGAATAACTGTGTTTTAAGTGACATGTATTCTATATTGACAAGATTTGTCCTCGTTTTTTGTTTTTTTTTTTTTTGTTGTTTTTTTGAAGAGTTAATTGCTTTTTTTTTCTTTAAGAATCAGAAATCTTAGAAATTTGTAACTAGAGGAGTTAATTGCGATATGGAGTTTGAAGAAGGTTTTGTTTGAGAAAAAGAGATGATTTAATATACCTACCTACCCAAGAGTTTGAAGATACTCTTAATTGCTTACATTTTTTAACTATTTGCAAAGTAGAGTCTATTAGGAAAAACTTTAAGTGTTTTTATTTCATTTTATGTATGCAGCATTGCTTTCATTAAAATCACAAATTTGCGCTTCGTGCTGCTTCAAAAAAATTGTTGTTAACTTTCATACATTTTTTAACTTTACTTGTCATAGTACAAATTCATTTTGATACTGATAAAGAAAGGCAATAAAAAAATTAGGGGAAAGTGGCCTAAAATGGCACCCCAACGTAAAATGGCCCCCTTGCTAGAAATCGTAGAATCGAAAATAATTAGAAACTTTTATGAACGCGATTCTTAAGTTTATCTGGCAAAACCAACATATACGAAATTTCAGGAACTTCAAGCTATTATTTGAAATTTGACAGGTCAAACTGTCTCTATCCACATCAAAAAGTACACTCGTTAAAATTTTGTGAAATTTTGTTTGCAAAAAAAAAGTATAAGAAACATTGTATTTTGGAAAAAGAAGTTAATGTATGTACGCATGAAGTATTTTTTATTATTTTACTGAAATATGTTGGTTTAAAACGATTTTAAATTTTTTGGTGTAAAAATTGAAAAATTGAAAAAACTCAAAATGGGCAAAATGGCCTACTAAGTGCTGGGGTAAAATGGCATACCTATTTCACATGTCATTTTAAATTTTTTTTTCACATTTTATTTTTTGTTTAAGTGAAAATAGTTGCTATTTATGAACGATGTACTGAGAGGAAGTCCTGGACTGAGGAAAGCCCTTGATTCCGTCAAAAACCTGGAAAAAAGCGTCCAAAACACTCAAAGTTGCAAAAACTACAAAAACGAGACGAGCAACCAACATGAACTGGGTTTTGAATGACTCGATGAAAAATCTGGGGGGATTAAGCACCACTTGTTCCAAGAAAATGGAAAACAAGCCCTTTGACTCAATTTTGCATTTAAAATCACGTATGTTTGGACAGTGTGCCATTTTACCCGGGTAAATTTAATAAGTGAAATTTGTAGACGTCTTGAAAATTAAAAAAATTAAATACTTTATGGAACTTTTTCAACTCGCAAATGAAAAAAATGTGAGAGTAATATATTAAACTTTGAAAAGTATATAGCATTTAAGTTTGAATACTACTGTTTTTCGAGATAGGACATTTTCCTTAGGGGGGTCATTTTAGGCCACCTTCCCCTACATACAAAAATTGGTTGAGTTCTTCAATACGATGTCGTCGTTAGTAGCAATTACAAGTATAATATGAAATACAATTTAGGAGATGACAAGCGACCTGCTTTTGGTAAGCAGACTTTTTTTGTACCGAATTTTATTCGCAGTGAAATGGATTAGATAAAGTAAGGACCCAAATTTTATTAAATTACCTATAAATTTTTTTATAATTACCTTTATTTTAAATCAACAGTCCTTTATAACACTTTTTTTGTATAATAAATTGGATATTTGGTCCAAAGAAGTTAAGTGGATGGATCCTGAAAGTAAAAAAAAAAATAAATAGTTAGTTTAAGCTCTTTAATGTTTAAAAATAATAAAGATGTGTTTTTCAATATTATACAAAATATTTGAATTTATTTTTTTTTTTTATTTTTTATTAAAATATTTGAAGTACAGGCATCTTTCAAGCAATTACAATTAGAGAATATGTCTAAGAGTTTTTGGATTAAAATACAAATTTCAAGAAGTATCGTTTTGAGGTCCAAGGTTCGAGTTCTATGGCAGCAGTCCGTAAACCAACTTTACAGACAACTATTTTTTTTTTTTGTTTAAGAAATTAGTTTTAAAAACAACATTGTTATTATAGGTTTAATTTAAAGCCGATATGAATTAAAATACAATTTAATCGATACGCGTTTCAGTACTCAAATATATCATACATTTTCTATAAATGTGAATTCTGATGATACAAAAATTTCTGACTACAAGTCAATTTTTCCGCGGTCAGTCAAAGAATTACTCACAAAAGACAAATTTTATATAATTTCAAAGAGATAATATGGTTTTCATAGAATTATTCAAACAGATATTAAAATGAAAACATATTGACATAGGTTATTAAATATTATTAAAAAAGGTCACACAGTTAAAGTTGAACAAATGACATTTATTAGGTATATTAACTTTCCTTTAACCACAACAAAAAACAGCTAAATTATATCAGGGTCAGGTTCTAAAGAATTTTAACAAAAATCGATAAAAATGCGGCAGAATAATAGTACCTACACATTTTTTTGTTCCCATATAATTACCATAAACAATAAAACCACTTAACCCATCCTGTCCTAGTGCAACTGGCCCAGATTTGTCATCGTCTCTCTGCCATTCATTCGCTTGATCGATAAATCGAAACAGAAAAAAAAAAATGAAACAAACAAAAGAAGTAGAACTAACAAATTATAAAAAATCTCAGGTTTAATAGAGAAAAATCACCTAGGAGGCCTACCATTTTTTTGTTTTCCTGCAAACAACACCTCTTTAAGAAGAAAAAAAAAAAACAATTTCACCCTTAATATTAACCCCAAACTTGCTCTAGTCTTTATAGAAGCTATCGTCTTGTCTTCTTGCACTACTTCTTGTGTTTTTTTTTTTCTTCATTCTTCGCAACTTCGAACATGACAAAGTGACATTTGAATTTATGGCATTGCTGTCACACAAGTCGCGATTTTCTTCTTCTTATTTAATTTATGCGCTCCGCAACCATATCGTTTTTGTATGTTAAACAAACAAAACAAAAAAAAAAAAAAAAATTAAGTCGATAATGTGGTGAAAATGTAAGCAATCCATTTAACCAGATTAAGGAGAAGAAAAAATAAAATAAAATCAAGTGTCACCCACAAAATGAACACACCACACAACACAAAACAACCATCAACCAAGATAATGTATACTTGCGTCAAGTTCAAAGTTGAATGATCAAACTTGCCATTGCCATTGACATATGGGGAGCTGCTAAGCCTCAAAGCCAAAGAATAAATACAATAATTCTTTTATTTGGATATTGAACTCATTTTTATTTCCCTAATGGCACAGATGAATATATTCTGGTTGGTAGAGATTGGTGGTGAATGGCTACTATGGTGTTTCCGGATAAACTTGAAATCTGCGTTACTTTATGGTGATTTGGTGACAACCAGTTTTTTTTTTTATTTTTTTCTTAATTTTTTTTTTTTTGTTTGTTTCGATGAAAACGATATACGAAATGTCTTAAAAGTAAAGGTTAAGGATCCCTTAATGAGATCGTGTATTATAAGGGTTCAAAGATATACTATACAAGGGATTGCATTTTTTTAAATCAATTAATACTGATACAGCACAATTTGGATTGAATTGTGATTTGTGAGATATTTAATGGAGAATTCTTTTATTTTTTTGAAAGGTAATGAAAGTGATGATAAATTACTTTCTTGGCTTGAGTAATATAAAGGAAAGGAAAAAAATTAAAACTTATCGAATTAAAGAAATAATTTATGAAATATGTAATTGCAAGCGTCATCTCTTGAGATAATGTACCAAAAGTCAGTCAAAAATATTTTTTTTTCTAATAAGGGTAGATCGGCAAATATGGACCATGAATTAAATTTGTTGGTTTGAAACAAAGCTCAGTTTATTCTTAGTGAAAAAGTAGCAAACATTTTATTACAAAATTATAAAAAAAAAAAAACAGTATAGTAACTCAAATATATAACAAACAAAAAGTGTGGGGTATTATGGACCACCTTTATTTGAGGATTAACATAATGAATAGTGAGTTTTCATGCTATTACAAAAATTATGGTTTCAAATGTACCAAAAAGACGTTAAAGATTTAACTTGGTCTGCCCTTCAAGGACCTAGGAAAGAAACAATATTATAAAGATTCAGTATTTGTCAGAACTTAAGGATATGTCGAGTAAATTTTTATATCAATTCATATAACTATCGTTTTTTAATTAAACCTTTAATGACAAGGTTTTCTTACTAATTTGTTAAAGACAAAATTGGTTTACTTTCTTTACTTGGGATTCGAGCCCTGGACCCAGTGGCGTACGATGAGTTACCGGGTCCCCGGGGCAAGACTAAATTTTGTGGCCCCTAAAATTAAATATTTAGAGGCCCCTAAAATAAACATTTTTAAAGGTTAGAATTGATAGTTCTTTGGGGTAGAGCTGTGTCAATCGTGATTGATTCGGTCTTTTTGACCCGTTCACCGAAAATTCTGAGTGATTGCAATCACTATAAACCAAATCAATCAATCCTTATATCAATCTCGTTCATAAAATAAGAAAGTACGTTTCGTTCATCCAAATCGTTCACAATCAAAAACCACGAAGTGGAAAAGAACTTTTCGTTCATCCAAATCGTTTACAATCAAAAACCACGAAGTGGAAAAGAACTTTTCGTTCATCCAAATCGTTTACAATCAAAAACCACGAAGTGGAAAAGAACGTTTTGTTCATCCAAACCGTTCACAATCAAAAATCATCTAAAAAATCTCTCAGAACTCGGATTTCGTTCATTCCATTCATTCTCAATCATCATTTCGATTCCATGCATACAACTGATACAAGTTTATATAAGCAGGTTCAGAGTTTGAATTGAATCGGATTCTATTGGGAATTTCTATCGAATATCTGACCTTGACTTCTTTTTATTTTTGATGTATCTATTTCTACGTTTTGAACTTGGCGGAGACATAATGCCTTACTAATAATCAAATTTACCATTAAAATTTTCCAAAAATATATTTTCAAAAAAAAAAGCGGAGATAATTAGATTTTTAAAAAACTCTCATAGAAAATATAAACGAAAAATTGTTTTATATGGTTGCATTGAAATGTTAATATTTCAGGTTAAACGCGATTTCTTGTTTCTTCTCTCATTTGTCAGAACGAAATGAGTGAAAAAGAAATGGTTTCGATTAAATAAACGAAAGAACGATTGATAGAAAAGACAGAATCTTTGGTGAAATCAATCTTTGAACGATTCGATCTTTTGAAATGAACGATTTGCCCAGCTCTACTTTGGAGCCTCTGTTCTGAAGTAATATGTATACATTTGATTTTCCATCATCAAACATAGTTTATTTGTTTTGGGGCCCCTGAAAAATTACATTTGGGACCCCTAAAATTAAGTGCTTAGAGGCCCCTTAAATATATTATACATTTTTTTGAGCCTAGAATTAATAGGTATTGGGGCCTTTTGTTCTGAAGTAGTATTTGGAATGCCACCAATAACGTAATGTATTAATTTTGGGCCCTGAAGTATTTATGTTGGGGCCCCTGAATTGATATTTAATTTTCCATTTGATTGTTTTGAGTCCCTGAAGTAATAGCTTTTGAGGATCAAAATATTTGTCATGCCATCAGAAAATTTTGGCTCCTGAGTAATAGATTTTGGGGCCCCCAGATTAATATTTGATTGCATCTCAACGGGGTTCGTGAAAAATTATTTTTTGGGACCCTTCATGTAATATTTTTTGAGCCCTGAAGTTATATTTTTTGGGGCTCCTAAAGTAATATTTAGTAATAATCCATCATCAAATGTAGGTAATATAATTAAAAAAACAATTTTTTTTAATTTAATTTTTTTGAGGCCCTGAATTAAAGGCTTTTGGGGCCTCTGCTTTATGCATTACACTGAATGACATAATTTGGCTACCTAGTATCCGAAGTGATTCAAATACGTTATAATTTACTTCCTTACTCAATTTATACTAACAGTTTCCTTCTCTGCATTGTCTCCAGTGGGGGCCCTGGGTCGGTCGGGGGCCATGGGGCACCGCCCCGCTTTCCCCAAGGGAGTGTACGTCCCTGCCTGGACCTCTGCTGAAAAACAACAAATCGTTCATGGGTTTAACATCTTGAACTGCTGATTCTATATCCGTATAGCTGGATTTGGCGTTATATGACTTGAACTCTCAAGAAAAAAATTCAAAATTTGTTAAAAATGCAAAAATTTCTCGAGTTCAATTGATGGGTTCTGCAAAGTTGAGGTTTTCAGAGCCAGTGATAGACTTTCATTTTTCTTTATAAAAGCGATATACAGCGTTTTTGGACACCTAATTAGAAACTGATTACTTTTAAATCTTGTATCAAGCGGCATACAACTATAAATTCCGTCGAATTTAAGATGAATAAGATTTGTAAGGTGAAATTGTATAGATTATTAGCAAAGTGGCAGCTTAAAGATGAACCGTACTTAAATGACCGAAAGCATTTATTAAATTTGTTTTTTTTTTCTTTTCCCAATTTAAGAAATCATATACATAAGTCAACTAAGTTAGCAAGTTGAAAATAAAACCTATTTAGCATGACAAAAAATTAAAATGTATCAATCTAGCATGATTCAACTAAATATCATCAACTCTCTTTTAAACAATTATCAATATTAACGAAACTATATGATAACCTATGATACTTTGATAAGACCATAATTTACCTGATGTTCAACTACACACAAAAATGCTGAATGCAAACTAACCTACAGCAACAAAATTATATTTGTCATCTTCAACAATTACAAAACAACTGTACCTCTTAACCACTGTAAGTTGTAAATTCTTATCAGCTGACAAAAGTTGTTCACAAAAAAATGAAGAAGTACCTACACGAGTACATTAATTTGTTTGCATATAACAGATTATAATATTATAAACAAATAATAAAACCAACCCTGGTATCGTTGTATAGGTCTCGCTGTATCTAATCTTTTTGCTAATTTACAACCTACACCAAGTGTTTAATTAATGCACTGTCTGGGGAGTTTGTTTCAATTTATTATTATTATTTTTTTTTTTTTTTGTTATTTTGTGGTAAATAACAAAATATAGGTACAAAATAATTGTATAATCACGCATTATACTTTATTATTATCTGAATATTTAAATCTTCTTTTTCTTTAACTTTTCTCGAGATTTTTTATAATTTGCAAACAAAATTACTTTACACACTTAACGATCTTTGAACGATTTGTATGGAAAATTCCACAACAATATAAGAGAGCAAACTTGTAAATTATCATATATATATATACTTTAACATTCTAAGGTACAATTAAAAATTTTTAATAATATTTACGAAGTTTTGCAAAGAAGGAACAGCAAAATGCGATAGCTGCTATCACTTTTATTAATTCTGCAACAAAGTTGTATTTCCAATTATTCGTCATCAGATAGAGAGAGAGTTGAATGAAATAATATGCATTTAACATTGGTTCTGATAAACAGTAGGAACCTCATATTTATTTATATTTATTTATTTTTATTTATATTTATTTATATTTATTTATATTTATTTATATTTATTTATATTTATTTATATTTATTTATATTTATTTATATTTATTTATATTTATTTATATTTACATATTTATTTATATTTATTTATATTTAAAATTAAGTTTTAAATATTTTCATTATTAAACATTATCAAAACAAAAGTTTGTGTTTAGTATAACTTCTTGTACTAAAATACATTTTTCGAACCAAAAATTGAGCAGGACTAAAGAAAACTAATCCTATTCTTTACAATAGGTTTTGACTGTTCGAATTCAATACTCATTATCTCACCCTTATAATTAAAGAGAATATAGGATTATTTGTTATCTTGTTAAATATAGCATCTCTTTGAGGTGAGAACAAATGATTTTATCTTTCGGTTTCAATTGTTCAAATTGAAATGCCTTTTAAATCGATAATTTATTAAAATTAATTAAATTAATTATCAGCCATGCCAAAACAAAACACAAAATTTCTTTAACTTTGCACTTTGCAATTGGAATTCTTGCATATCTTTGTCAATCTAACAGATAAGCGATAAACAAATTCCAATTTGGTTCATTAAATTTGAAAAAAAAAGAACAGAAATCTCCAAATTAGTTTAGATTAAAAAAAAAGTAGTACTACTCGTAGTTAGCATGTTTTTTTTTTGCAACTTTAATGTCGATAAAGATTTTGAGACGCGCGTGTTTTGTCTTTTTTTTTTTTTTATTTTTTTGTTTATTTGTGAGTTTGTTTTATTGTTAAGGTAATTTAACTGATTAGAATTTTTTTGAAGTGACGCGATTGATTAAGTTTTATATCTTTAGACCTTGATTATTCACAAAAAAATATGTTTTATTATTTTGTGGAAATCTGGAAATAAAAGAGTAAAGGGGCAAAGCCAAGTTATATTACTATAGATGAGTTCTAGAAAACGTGTAAGCGTTATCATGATTTTTTTTTTTTAATTTAATTTCAAAAGTTGTAATTCATAATTTTCTAAAATTCCGAGAATTCTTCTTCAACTGAAAACCTGCTCGTTTTCTGGCAAGTTTATCAATTCGTTTCAGTTAAGCATTGAGGACTACACCCAAAAATGTTAAGCTAGAAATCAGTGAAAAGGTTTGTCATTTCAAAGTTACTAAGTCTTTCGCAAAACAGTTTCAGCAATTTCACCAATCATTGAAGCGAAATATCCTGACATTATTTTACTACCTAATCGTTCACGTAGGTTATTTAATGCATTCCACATGTACAAAATTGTATTCATAATTACAACAAAAAAAATCTTATTCATAAATAAAAAGTAGAGGGGTAAGGATTTCACCCTGCGGTACACTTCTACTGTCATATTACATCAGGTTTGTTCTGCCTAACGTTGCTTGAACTCTTCAACTGTTGAGCGTGACTTATTGCTTAAAGTATATTTTTTGAAAGACTCTCTTACTACTGCATTATATAAAATAATTGGTGAAAAACCAATTCCTTATAGCCGTACACACAAATGTTAAAGAAAAAAGATCTTTTCAACAAGATTCATTAAAACATAAATTAAAGTCAATTAAAAATAATTTTGACAGCTAAACTTATTTTAATCTTTCATATATAACCTTTCATTATATTGACACTTATTAAATTATAATTGCAATTATGTATATAAATTAATTGCATATAAAATATTTTTTATTTATTAAATCATTTTAATTACGAGCACCACAAAGTTTTTTTTTTTTTGTTTGTTTTTCTGAATTTGATTTGTCATAAAATTGCATTTCATGTCACAGCTAATTACGTGTGGGTGAATGAATAAAATGAATGAATGAAATATTGAAATATAATAAAAGATAAATTTTATTTTACTTTCATAAACAAGAATAAGCATACAACAGGCATCAATTTTAATTAGTTGAAAGTTTGTTTTGTGTGTTTTATATTTTTTATTTATTTATTTATTAAATTCTGTGAAAAATATTTTGTTTATTAATTAAATTAAAGTTAAAATAATTTTATTTATTTAATTCAATTAAATATATAATAAAATTGGATTTTATCTATTCAAATTGAATTGTGTAATGAATTTTGCAGACATTTTGTTTTTTTATTCCAATTTTTTGTTTAAGTTTCACGTAAAAACGAGCAATATCTGTTTTGACTCATGTGTCAATAACACCTAAACGTGCTGCAAACATTTTCACCTGATTTAATAGACAAAGATCGTGTTTGCTAATTTTTCTGACAAATATTTTCAGAGAAGCAAAAAAAAAAAGAACCAAAATATGCTTAGCATGGCTGAGAATTTTGTATTTTGTTTGTTTAATTTTTTGTTTGAATGCATTAAAGTTAAATAGAAGCTAAGACAAACAAACAAAAAAAAAAACAACACTGTTTCTTTCTTGTTGTTTTTTTGTTTACAATTTTGACGTCACGCCCACTTGAACACACCTAATTTGAAAAAAGCTCTTCAAAGTTCTTATCGATAGAGGTATTTTTTTTTTCTCTAGCAAAATAATAGTCAAGATTACAACTTGATTAGATTTTTATTGTTTTTTATTTTTTTTTTAAGAAGTTATAAAATTATTATTATTATGTCTATCAATTCTTATCATTTTGAGAGTTATAAAAAAAAATGATAATATTGTTTTTATCCTTATCGGTGAGAGAAAAAATAAAAAAAAAAAATATTATCTGGTTATGCAAAAGTTGGTTTCCCTTTTTATTTATTTATTTTTTTACGAAAAAGAAAAGGCAAGTTCTGGACTTATTATCAGACAATTGCAAAACGTAAAGACGTTATCAAAAAAAAAAAAAAAAAAAAAAACGAATTGAGAGTGAAAGTTAATTCATTTAAAGACATTTTTAATCTTCAATTCGATAATTTTATAGAAAATTATTGTAAACATGTTTTGCGATTAGTGAACACATCATTAATATAATAATTCACATGCCTTTTTTTTATGTATACATATAAAATTCATATGTTTTTGCTCATAATATAAAAATGATGATAGTGAAGTCAAGGTTATAGAATAAGAATTGTTATCTCAAGTAATACCTTTGTATGTTTGTGATTTTTTTTTGTTGTTTTTTTGCAAACCAAATAGTGCTTGTTTCTTATCAAAAATGGAATGGAAAACAAAAAAAAAAAACAATTTTGCAAACTTTTATAACATGTTTTTTTCTGGCAACCATAAAATATTTGCAAAGAGAAAACAGAATAAAAATTTATGACAATAGTTCATGATAATAAAATTGAGAAATTAGCACGAGAACCGTTTGGTAGTTTTTATTTTAATAAAGTGTTATAAGGACATGTTTTTGTATTAAATAATAAGTTTTTTAGTAAAAAAAAAGTACAAAAGTCTAAATCAACCAAAATTACTGCACTCGATTATTTTTCATTTAATAAAATCTCTTCCCTAAAAATACATTCAAAACATTAGTTGTAACTGCTGACTCCAATATTACAAGCAAGGTCAAAGAAAAGTTGGCTTTCTTAGTTAATTAATTGCAAAAATATTAAACTCAACTCCTTTTCCTTCATCAGCTTATCAGCTGACTTGCAGAAAACAGATCATTTTTCTAACCTCCAATTTCAGTTTAGTGAACTCAAACTAATGGTTGAGAATCGATTGGATATCTTTATAAATAATTTTAGTCACTGTAACTTGATTTTGCCTAAGATTTTTTAGTAAAAATTGTTCTGATTATTTCTTTTGACAGCAAAATAAAAATGTATTTTTTGATTCTCAACATCTTTTAATTTGAGGTCTTTAACAGATGCTTTCTAGGCCCTCAAACACATCCAAAACATTTAGTTTTTACAATAAGTTTCTTTTGCAGCTACTTCCTACAATAATATGCTCATATAGAAGTATTAACAACTAAAAATGTTTGAAGAAGAAGAAATAAATAATTATTAAAAAATAAAAAACATATTCCTTATATTACCTGTATAAAAGATAATAATGTACCATGCGATACCTGATATAAGAAATAAATGATTAATAATAATTTGGGTACTCTATTTCATGAGAATCAACAAGAACGAACATTTGTATGAAAACATTTTAAGTTTAAGTACTTAAGTTACTGAAGCGACCATAGATCTTGAAAGTGACTCAAAAAGTGTCAAGTTATCTTCTATTGAGTGGTTTTGTTACATTTTGCTCCATTTTCGGCCAATATTAGATAAGTATTCAACGAATGTAAGTGCAAAAGTATCGAGTTCGTTTAGGAAATTTGTTACCACAAAGAAACAAAAGTTCTTTTTAGAACTAAAAATTCTTATCCAAAAATATTGAAATCACTATTATGAGAATGAAACAATGACAAATAGAAACAGAAAAAAGGTAAAAGATACAACTCTACAACGGTCAAACAATACTAGAACAACATTACTTAATAGGAAGAAATTTGTTTTCATAATGATATTTTATGTTAAAATGTTTACCAATATTCTCTCAACCTGCTTGGCACTGAATAATTGGATTAATGCTTCGAAACGTTTTAAAGGGATTCGATTATGGGATTGTGTTTTCTCATCGTTCAGATCAAACATTTTTTTTGCAATAATTGTTATCAATATCATAAATTTTATTTTAAATCATTTTTGTTTTATCTTTCATAACTATTTTATATACCTACCCAAAGACAATTTTTCTTAATTTCAGAAAATACTTTTTGTTCTGTTTCCACAATACATAAAGGAACTAGTGTAATAACATCAATTTATGTATCATATAAAGTATAACAAAAATGGGTAAGTCTTTTTTGAAGCTACTTGAAAGTTGAAACAACTAACCCAATTATTTAAGATTGTTCATATTTCATATCATCTGAATTAAATTGCTTGCTGGGGCTCTTCAGGGATCAATTTTGGGTACTCTAGTATTGGTATATTGTTTCTCATTATGAATAACATACTAAAAGTGTGTAACATTAGAACTTAAGCAGATTTATTAGAGGAACTAAGAAGCGGAAAAAATAAACATTTATAAGAAAATAAATAAATACATTAAGCGGGATAGCAAATATACCATTCGTAATTCTTACTATATCAAATAATACAGTAAAATAAGGAGAAAAAAGGGGTAAATCTCGGAATGAATGTTAGTAGAAATTTTTTTTGCTCAATATCTTCCTTTTGCCATTCTATAACATATCTCAAAAGTCTAGAAAAATCTCATGTCCGCTTGTCGCGATTTCAAGGTCAAATCGCGAAATGGAGATTTTCAAAATTAGCAAAAATAGGCTATGGTATTATATACACATATGATACATGATTTCAATGTATTTTTTAATGCTGATTCCAAAAAATCTAAAATCAAGACAATCCGACGTCTCTGGAAAAAGTTATACCTGTTTTTCATCTGTCAACTCATATTATTATAATAGTTGCAAACTTACTGCCGAAAAACCCTTAAAAGTTATGGTAGATGAACCAAATTTTGCATGAAGATTTAAGAATCCATCATTATTAAAAATCAAAACAATCCATTACAAAAAGTAAATATACCTACGAAATAATGGTATTTTTTGATGGAGGGGCAAATTTTTGGATATGCACTAAAGAAGATTCTTGTTCATCTTAGGAATAAGTGCTAATAGGCTATATTTTTTGTTTCTATGTTTGTTTGGATATTCTATAACTTATGTCAAAAATCTAAAAAAATCTCATGTCCGCAAGTCCTAATTTTCCTGGCTTGAAGATAAGATGCAGATTTTAAAAAAATTGAAAAACTACACTTCAGATATTTGTGTTAGATCAACATGAATGAGGTGCATTGCTTTTCAGGGATTGTCAGATTGATTTGTTTATGGATTTTGTTTGAATCGGCGTTAAAAAATACCTTGAAATCATATGGGTTATGTTGGTATACATATAAGAATCTAAAGTTTTCTTATTATTTTTTTAAATCTTCACCTAACTTTAGTTTAACCTGGAAAATTAGGACTTGCGGAAATGAGATTTTTTTAGATTTTTGAGGGTAGTTAAAGAATATGCAAACAAAGATTAAAATGAAAAAATTAGCCTTTTGGCACTTATTCCTAAGATGAACAAGAATCTTCTTAAGTGCATATCCTAAAATTTGCCCCTCCATCAAATAATACCATTATTTCGTAGGTATATATATTTTTTGTAATGGATTGTTTTGATATATTTAATAATGATGGATTCTAAAATCTTCATGCAAAATTTGGTTCATCTACCATAACTTTTAAGGGTTTTTCGGCAGTAAGTTTGCAACTATTATAACAATATGAGTTGACAGATGAAAAACAGGTATAACTTTTTCCAGAGACGTCAGATTGTCTTGATTTTAGATTTTTTGGAATCAGCATTAAAAAATACATTGAAATCATGTATCATATGTGTATATAATACCATAGCCTATTTTTGCTAATTTTGAAAATCTCCATTTCGCGATTTGACCTTGAAATCGCGACAAGCGGACATGAGATTTTTCTAGACTTTTGAGATATATTATAGAATGGCAAAAGGAAGATATTGAGCAAAAAAAATTTCTACTAACATTCATTCCGAGGTTGAACCCTTATTTGACTGGATTAAAAGGTTTTGTCTTAATTTCAAAGCAACTATAAGAAGTAATATCCTTAGTTTGACCATATTTCTAAGGTAAATAAGTTATTCTAGGATAAATTCTTCAACAATTTTTCACTATACATAAAATAACAAATAATTTATTCAACATTTTCGTTGCAGCAAATTTATAGTTGTGAGTAAATCTAAAGCTTTGGCTAAACTGTCAACGGTTATCAAAAGTTTTTAATTAAAAATAAATCAAGATAAAGTAAATTCAGATAATGTTCCAAATTTTTTTATATTCGTAGGACATTTAGGTCCAATTTGTTCACTCTCCATTATGTTTAAAGGCTCCATTAAAAATTAGAAAACTGTCAAATCGCATACAAATTTTAAAATTTCCCTTTTTTAATGGCGGGTTTAAATTTAATGAAGTGTGAATAAATTGGGCCTTAGATATTTTTTTCCGGTCACAAAATTAATGGAAATTTCACTTTTTGGATTATAAGGTAAACATC
The DNA here is from genome assembly GCF_945859705.1 of Episyrphus balteatus. NCBI lineage: Eukaryota > Metazoa > Arthropoda > Insecta > Diptera > Syrphidae > Episyrphus > Episyrphus balteatus. Next base: position 172,908,878 of record NC_079134.1, read on the forward strand.
TTTCGGTGCAACTAAGCGGTTACTTTGGATAGATCGGAAGAAACTTTTTAACCTGCGGCATATCTTACAATATTTTATATTCATGCTATTAGGAATTAGGTTTGCAATGGAGTTTAATATTACTATCTAAGTAATTTGCTTGAAGGAATCACTAAAGAAAAATAATCGTATTGTGCTAATTTTAGATGTGTTTATTTTTTTCCACTTGTATGAGTCAAAAAGCAATCGTGCACTGAAAAAATAAGCTACTTAGAATCAAGATGATTATTTTTTAAATTTATTTTCTTAAAATAATAAGATTTCTTTTTAAAAATAAATACACCGAAAAAAAAATTGATAATAACAGCTATCAAATTAACATTTTTCAGTGACAAAAGTCGTCCAACAATTAAAATATCAATTTTGATATTTTATCATATCATTTTGACATTTTTTAATTTCAGGTGGGATAATGAAAATTTCACTTTGACAATTAACAATCATTTTGACATTTTTTTAAGTTTAAGTGGATAGTGAACATTTCACTTTGACAATTAAAATATCAGTGTTGACTAGATTTTACGTTTTAGTTTATTATAATAAAACCTATTTTTTTCCTTTTCTTTTTTATTATTTTTATTATTTTAAGAATTTTCTTTCTTTTTTCAAAACATTACTGAAAGGGAATATTCTTTACAAAATTGTGGTGACATTATTTTTTCTATTATAGGTGATATAATTGTTTTGTTATTTTCTCCCAAACTATGTGAAGTAAAATCTAAGTGCCGATCAAATTTTCTCAGTAAATCATACATTTTACTTCGAAAAAACACAAAGCGCCTTTAAATTAGTACACATTAAGAATTTTTTATTTAATATTTTTCAATAATTTGGAATGAGAAATTGATATGAAGAAATGATAATAAAATATTAAAAAAAAATTTCCAAAATGTGACATTTAAATATCATCCTGATAATAAAAATGTTGTTTTAACATTTTAAATATCATAAAACACATTTTATAGAGCATTTCTGGCTGATATTTAAAAAATGTTAATTTGATATTTAAAAAATGTTAAATTGATATTGTTTTTTTTTCGGTGTAGTATCCGTTTAAAGTCTACTATTCATTTTGATATGAACTTTCTTCTTAAAGAAAATTTAAGTAGATAATAATTAAATGATTTCTCATAAATTGTATGTGCATTTTTATTGAAATTAAAAGAGTTAATAAAAAAATAAAAAGATGTTCACCATAATTTAAAAGGATTCAGATTTTTTTTTTTTTTTTTTGGGAATTCATTTTAAACCGCATATGCAGGTGCTTATTTTAAGACAGCGTTCATGGCATAAAACTAGACAGAAATCCACTTTATTTCTTATAGATTCCGTAGGTAAACTTTATTTTTATTTTTCTCCGCAAGAAAAGGCTGCTAATAAAACAGGCCAATTAAAACTATTAATTGTTTTTCGACAGACAAATTGACAATTTTTAACTAACTTGTCATAGCCTTTCTTCAAATTATAAAAACTTTAACTTTTCTATGTTCAGTTCATGCAGTATAATTTTTGCTACTCGCTATACCTAGTTGTCGTATTAAGAAGAAAAAAAAACTATGCATTTTATAGCAAGTCTAACAATAAAAAAACGATTAGGTATTTGAAATTGATTTCATTAATAGATCACTAAAGACTTATAAAAGATAATCGACGGTAAACATTTGAATTTGAAACAATCTTACCTTTTTTTTCTAAATTTGAATTAAATCAGTTATCCGTCAGTAATTTTGGTATCAGTAAACTCTTCATAAAAATTGTCTATAAATATTTTTTGTATCCAATTTAAAATATTGTAAACTCTTCAAGTATCAAAAGATTGGATGGATAATTTATTTAACAGTTTATGTTACAGTCACTTTGAATTAACAATAAATTTGTCTTGACATCATTGTCATTGTATACACAATTTTGTTGTTTTTTTTTTTTTATAAAAAATGTAAATTTCTTCTTCACATTCAACAAGTTATGTAGTTTATTTATTATATTTCATAACTTCCGAATATTTTTTTCAACAATGCAAATTTTTTTTTTGTGTTCTCCGTCTACAATTGTTTTATCAAAAAATAATTAAGAAAAAAATAAATAAATTAACAAAAACAATTTTAATTGTTGCTATCGCGATAACACTCTTTTTTCTGTTTTAACTTGTGTATTTAATTTTTATTTTGCCAGCAAAGGGAGAAGAGAGATAAAGTTGGTAGAATTATTGTTTCTGTTTTGTCAGAAGGTTCATTTGAATATTTTTTTTTTTTTGTTGATTAAATCAATCTTTTCCACTTTTTTCCTATAAATTTTATATATAAATTTGAAGTCCTTTGGCGCGCAAAAAAAAACATTCACGTTTTCAAATCACTTTCGATTTCATTTTTCTTTTTTATTAACAAAAAAAAAAAATCTCCAACAATAAAACAAAAATTGTTATCGATTACAATTATGAGTCTTGACTGATAACACTGTTGCGGTCATCGGTCAGAATATGAGTGTGATGTGTGTGTTTTTTTTGTTATGTTAGATGTATAAATGCGAAAAAAAATTGATATTATACCGTTGTTTTTGTTTGATATCTTTTGAAAATTGTTATCATTACTTTTTTTCTTCTATTTTCTAGGATTATAACAGTTTCCGACGTCTTTTTTACCGAAAGTTTTCGTTTGAAATTGTCGATGACGATCATAAACTATATCGACGGTTTTTCTTGTCAATTGACGAAAAAATCCTTTTTCAGTTTTGTCGTTTAACTTTTTTTTAAAAACAACAAAAAAAAAAAATAAAAGAAATTCCTCTCTTTTGTGTATTTATTTTTTCTTATATTTTTGAAATTTTCCGTCACGAAAACGGCCGATACGAAACGAGACGAGACGACAAACAGAGTGCGTATATGCATTCAAGAACGGAAACTTTCGGTATGGTTCTAAATGTAATTTAAACTTCGATTTGGACTCCCTAGCGTGTGCGGCAAAACGACGACATTCACATAGATACAATTTTCAAACACACACATATTTGTTTTCGGTGTAACAATATTGGTGTTGTGGTGCCGAAAAAATATCAGAAAATGTGTTCAAAACACAGAAGAAAAGACCGCACATATGTGGATGATGGTTTTTCAAAAACATATTGTTTTTTCTTTTTTTTTCCTTGTTGCTTCTTTCATTTGTTTCAAGAGTATTGGTAGGTATTTAATAGCGAGTATGCGCCCTAGAAGTTTTATAGAAATATTCTCTGCTCTGACATTTTGGTATACTTTTCGGAAACATTGTGACAGATGATAATCATGGTGCGAATAAGAGAGAGAGTGAGAGTTTAGCCGACACACAAAATCATCGGACGAAAAATGAAATCGAAAGGGAAGTTGGAGCAGCAGCACCAGAAGTCAGCAGATACACATACAAAACAGCAACAAGATGTTATTTCGCGAGGTGCTTGCAGAACCTCTGAGAACATATGTGACTCGCTGCTGACTCGAACTGATACCCGTACCCGTTTCGTTTGCGTCCCGCAGAAGTTATCGTTTTATCAGTGAATGTATTAGTCGTCGTCGTTAGCTGTTGTATAGCCTTCCCTTTTTGTTAACCCCCGATAGAGGGTGGCAGCACACACAGTTGAGTCATGTCTTGTGATAGTGTGACGGCAGTGATTCTGAGTTCTGACTACCTAAACTGGAGCAGTGAGTAAGAAAGCTTTTTCTGATAAAGCTTTGTTACTATAGAAGTTCTGCTATAGCAGACTGTGTCATATGATTCAATTGTTGTTACAGAGAGGGAGCATGCGCCCCTAAATTTCTATACCGAATTCTGATTCTTACCGACACACACAGAATCTTTTTTTTTCGAAATTCGAAAATTCGTTGTGATTGTATGTGCAATTGGGGGGGGGGGGGGGTTTAGGGGAGGCTTTTTTTTTTCTGTATCGAAATGAAAGTTGATATGGGGGTAAGACAGGTCGGTCGCTCTCGGTCGGCTGATGTTTATGCACAAATGATGACGATTTTTTTTTTCTTTTGTTGGTTAAATTTTTTTGGAGAGAAATGTTATAATCGAGAGTCATCACATCACATTTAGGTATAAGTTAGTCTCACTTTTCCCACTTTTGTAACTTATGATTTCTTTTGGGATGAAATTAAAAATTGAGAGTAATTTATTATTGTGATAGTAACTTAGTACCATACCAATAAAGAAAGAAAAAAAGCAAAAAAAAAATTAGATATATATATGCAATTAATTTGATTGACACTTCTCATTATGGAAAGGTATAATGTGTAAATATTTGAATGAGGTTAGTTTTTGGCTTCTTCAAGAATTCTCTGCGAACTTTCAGCTCTGAGATGATTTTCGTGATAAGTTGATTTTACCTTCTTCTGATTACAAGATTTTCACATTTAAGAACATTAACAGACCCTTTTTCGTGGAAAAATTCCCTTTTCTCTCTTTAAATAACATAAACGTGTCACATTTATACTAAAGAATGTTTAGAAAAAGTAGGTACCTTACCATGTTTTTTTTTTGTGGTTTGTCAAAGTTGTTTATTTTTTCCAATGAAGTTCTTTAAATGAAAATTTAAATGGAATCAGAATTCTAACGATTTCTAACAAAAACTTATAGGACTATAAGGTTATTCATTTTACAACTTCTGGAGAAGACTTAGTAACTTTTATCATTTAAAATTTTAGATGATTTTTAATAACTGCCAGATATACCTATCTAACACCTAAACAATTGATGTAGGTACTAGCAAATTTATTAGAAACTTGGAAACTCGTGCAAAAGTTCTCGTTTTTGGACAATAGAACTTACATTTACATTGAATATCAATACAATTACATTTTTATCTTCGAAATTGGTTGTCTGTAAAGTTCACCACAGTTATGTCAGTAGCCAATAATCCAATATATATTATCTATAAAAAGAACTGCATTCAGTTTTCATCAAAAAAAAAAAACTTCTTCTTTGTAATTTTATTTAATTAAATATTTTAAATTTTTCACAATAATAGTCTTTCTATTTTCTGTATTAATTTTATACATTTATCTATTAAAATAAAAAAGTATAAATAGTGGAGTAACTAAAGCTAAAAAATTGGCAATATTAGGGAACCCGGCCGGGAACAGCTTAGATTTTGATGATCTTTTTTTTCAAACGTCGGTAATTAAAAATACTTTAAAGTCTATAGATTACAAATTGCCGGTGTTGCCGTTTTGATTTTTTAAATTTAATTGAAGATTTTTGTGAACAAAAACAAATTTTTTTCAAAAATTTTTCTTAAATTTCATAAATTAATTGATGCCAAAAGATTGTCTAGGAAATTCAAGGAAAAAAAAAATATGGGAGTGAGGGACAATCTTCCATAGTTCAAGCGATAGATGCAATTTTCTTATTATTTGACTTCAAACACAAAAAAAAATATTTGAACACAACGGCAACACCTACAATATTCAAATATACATTTTTTAAAAGCTAGAAGCTAAGTCATATATGTAAAATTAAAATTAAGTTAGTTGAATGAACGGCTTTTGAGAGAATGGTAATTGAACTCAGATTTTTGAAAAAAAAAAATTATTGAAAAAATTTTAACATGTCGTTTTTTAAACTTGGTCGTAATATAAAATGCATTTATTTTCAAATTTTTTCGCCGCATTTATTATTATTTCAAATTATAAAAGGAAATGTCAATATGTGTTACGGTTTATGAAAAAAATTAAAAAGTATTTCATTTTCGAAGAACTTTTTTTAATAAAAGTTTTGAAAAAAAATGTAACTTATTTTTTTTTAAAGTTCAACATCTAAACATAAAATTATTTTTTATTCATTTAATAACCCTTACTGTTGAAAGTTAAATAGCAAAAATTTAAAGTTCCTATTTACCACAGTCTTTGAGAAAATTAATTATTTCAATGCAAAAATTCAGTTTTAATAAAAAAAAACCATTGAAATTGAAGTAATTTTTCATTTTTTTTTTCAAAAGTGTGATATATTTTACCTTTTTTGCTTCGAAATTCAACTGATAATATTTATGGCCAAAAATTTTTTTTAAATAAATTCATATTTTATTAGAAATAGTTTGGAAAAAAGTCATTTTAAATTTTTCTAATATAATTTTTTTTTTTTAATTCTGAGTTTGAGGACCATTTTTTCAAAAAGTCTTGATCAAATTTAGTGGATTTAAATTTAAGAGATAAGAATGAGCTTCTGGCTTTTTAAAAATGTATTTTAAAATATTGTAGGTGTTGCCGTTGTTTTCAAAATATATTTTTGTGTTTGAGGTCAGAATGTTAGAAAATTGCATTTATCGCTTAAACGATGGAAGATTGTCCCTTACTGCCTTTTATATATTTTCCTTAAATTACCTAGAGAATCTTTTGCTATCATTTGTTTTATGAAATTTAAGCAAAAAAAATGGTTTTGTTAAAAAAAATTTTAATTTTAATTTTAAAAAAACAATACGGCAACACCGGCAATTTTTTTTCTATAGACTTTAAAGTATTTTTAATTACCTACGTTTGAAAAAAAAAATCGTCAAAATCAGAGCTGTTCGGCCGGGTTCCCTAATAATTTGCTTTAGTTACTCTACTAAAAAATAAGGTTGGAAACGGTCAAAAATATTAGGAAAAAAATAGCTTTTCTTCTTATTACTGGGTAAAATTTTTTTAGATATATCTAATAAAATTGTTTGTACACAAACGTAAATCAAATTAGATAACACTTTTTTGCACCTTGCCATATTATCCCTATATACCCTAATTAATGATTGAATTTTTAAAAATTCTTTCTTAGTGTTACCGTTGATTGATTTGCCTCTCACGATTTCCTACAGATTTTGAACTACGAGTAACTGGTATCAAAAGAAAGTAAATTCTTGCAACTTTACTAACTAATTCTTTCAGATTCATCATAGAAACCAAACTATAATTGAAATTCGAATTATCAAATTTTCTAGATTAATTAAGCAGTTTATGGCTTATGAATCACATAATAGTATCCCCAACAAATAGGCAGATAAAAAATCTTCGTGTATATACAAGAGTAAAATAAAACAAAAAACACTTAAGCGGGCTCGACTGTAGTACGCATTCATTTTCATACATAAACCAAAACAAGTCCAGGGGTCACTCCTTTTACAACGCAAATACAAAAAAAAACTTTAAAAAAAAACTCCGAACCCTTCTTAAATAATTGAAACAAAAAAAAAAAGTGATAAACACCACACATGGTTAAAAAAAAAATTGTAGTGTTTTTCCTCTGATTCTGACTCCCTGCCGAATTCATAAAAACACACAATCATTTAAGACTCCGTTGGTAACGATAAACACATGGAATTTTCATATCGCATTACATACACCATAGTACGAGGTACTTTTATTCAATCCAATCCAACTAAACCAATCCCAACTGAATTCTCAGAGTCAGAAACGAGCCACACTATACATCTCAAAAATCCATACTGACTTTTGAAAAAAAAAAAAGGCAAAACTGATTCTTCGAGTGCACCGACAATGCACATACTCATCTCGATTATATAGGAGGTCGTGTAGAGGTATCTCGGTTGTCAGATGCATCCGTGCAGGCAAACATCATCGATTTCCATGGTACCCCACGTACAATACTTCCACACATGTGCGTGTTTTTTTTTTTCTTTTCGTCTGTTCCAACGAAGCATTTCTTCCTTTGCAAGTTACACGGTAGTTGCAGTTGTTGGATTGCACACTATAGTTTATGGGCTTACTGGTATAATGTTATTGTTAAGTATGGAGAAAAATCTCCCTGATCCCTTGGAAAAGAAGATAATGTTTTTTTGGCACAATATGGACCCGATGTTTAACATATGTGGACACAGGCGCAGGCGCACACAGGATACCACAAAATGCATAAAATAATCCATGCAAATGATACAGAAGGATGGCGAAGGCTGTTTGACGAAAGTTACATATTTTTAAATTACCTAATCAATTGAGCTCGAATTGTTTGGGAAGAATTTTATTAAAAGACCAACTCAACTCAACTAACTTCTTTCTGAATTCAAATTGGTATCGGATAGGATAATGTACCTTTACCTACAAAGGCAAACTAGAATCGTAGGTCGTAATAGTTTAGTGGATATTCATAAATATTAAACAATAATCAACTTTTGAGTACGAAAAGGGCTGCCGACTGCTCACAAAAATGCACTCTCGAATTTGACAGGAATCTTAAGACAAACCGTTTTTGAGTGTTCTCGATTTTTTTTTTTTTTTTTTGCACCAACAAAGTAAAACTTATTATAGCATAATTTGTTATTTTAAAAAACGCCATCGATACATTTTTTAAAAATTTGCTTCTGAAAAACACCAAATTACAAAAATTAATATGGTGTATTGTGCAGATTTGCATTGATTTTTAATATTCGATTGAATTGATTTTGACCACCATATAAGAGCTTCTGTTTTTTAGACTTTCACCTAAATTAGATAGGTAGCAGATTAGGACTATTAAAATTATTTGTTAACGAAGGTCACACGAATTTATGAGAATCAACAAGAAAGAACATTTTCTATGAAAACTTTAACTTAAATTACATAGCTATAAGTAATTGAAGAATGAATTTGTACGTATATTTAAAAAGACTTGCTAGTTCAATAATAGAATCGAAGCAAGTGTAAGTCAAACAGTGTGCAGGGATGTTAATTAAAAAATGTCTTAGGAAAAAGATACAAATGATAAAAGGTATTTTTTAGAACTGAAAATTTTCTTGTTATAAAAAAAGTTTTTAAATCAAATTTATTCTAAGAGTTGCGTTTCAATTCCTTGACTTTTTTTTTAGTAAAACACTTAGGTAGTGGTAATCTCAAATTAGAAAGCTCGATGTTAATTTAGAGGATTGAAAATCATTTTCAATGAAAATAAGCCATTCCTTGATAAATAAATTTTGGTATCGTTCTGATATGATATTTTTAATGCAAATCAAAAAGCCAATAATTGCCTTTATAGTACATCTATACGCAAGAAGGGAAAACAAATTGTTTTGGTAATCTATCATTTGTGCAACACAAAGATGAAATGGAATTAAACTCTTTAAAAATCATAGAATTTTTGAAGCTATCAGTTTTTCATGCTTTACAGTATCCAAAAGGTCACTTCTTTAAAAAGTGCATTCATTTGTTTTTGTTTGGCAGATGTGAGGCCAATATTTTTTTCTTTCAACCCTGAAGGTCAGGTTCACTTAAAAATAAACTCTCTTCTAAATTGCTTATCCTAACAAAAAATTGCAAAAAAAAAACGCCATCAAAATAGCACGAAAAACTTGAAAGAACAAAAAAAAAACCTTTAAAGTTCCTTTACGTTTTTTATTTTTCAGAATTCACGAAATGAATAAAAGTGTGCGTAAGGCGTTAGGGTATAGAAAGAAACTCACACTTTGAAAACACACCTTCTTTTTAATCCCAGAATGAATCTAATTTAAAAGCTTTGGGGCATGACCCGTCGTATACATCCTAAAATATTTTTTTTTATTTTTTTGTCATCGCAAGTGACAACGACAACGAACGACAACAAAACAGCTGACAAAATTTAGAGCTAGCTGTTGCTTTTTGTGGAATCCTTTTTCCATAACATTTTCGTATAGTATATCTTTATACAAGTATTTCATGCCGCATCCTATCCCTGTGTTGCTTACACGTGAGTTTTCTCTTTGTGAACTTTCACCCGCCTCCGCAAAAAACGAAAACATTCCCGCTTACTATACTCTTTTTCTATAGCAACCCAAGATAAAAAGATGATTTTTGTATTTTCCCTTTTTTATTTTTTGCAAAATAAAGAATCCTGTTGGAAAACGTGGCTCCTTCATATCGAATTTGTCCGCCCACTCAGACTGTGACAACAACAAAAACAACAACAAACTGTCATTCATCAGAAAGGAAGAAGAAAAAGTTTATTTTTACATTCTTCTTCTTCGACGGCGACGAACAGGATTCAGAGGGGATTTGATCCATCTTTCCCGGTTTTTCGTACTTACTTTTGGGTTGGGAAATCACATTGCAAACAATTTTATATCTCCAAGTAAATGGAGAAGCTTAGGCAAAATCAAGCAAAAAAAAAAAAAAGGAAAGAACTTATCCGAAGCACCGCCATCAGAGGGTAAAAATGGAGGCAACAAAAACAAAAATTGAAACAAAATGATGCTGAGTGTATGTTGTAGCAGCTCTCAGTTTGGGCTTTAGCGTTGCCCTTGTCAACCCCAACGGAAGCCACCCTCGTTCGACCGGGATCACTCAATGTGAACCCAAATGGACAGGTTTCAGAAAAAAGATGGAACCAAAAAAGAAATTTTCACTAAGTGAAGTGATTTCCTTTTGTCCTCCAACTCCTTGTTCCACAATCCAACATCATGACGTGTGGGTATAAAAGTTGGAAATTTTTCTTTTTAGACAGGTGGTCCTTGTAGGCTTCATGTCGGATAAAATGTACAAGGCAACAACTTTTTCTATGTCTTTTGGTTCTAGAGTTGTAGCTCGTAAAAAGCCTCCCACATTTTTCTACTCGTGATAAAGTTGTATTGGTAGACACGACACAAAACGGTTTATTTATTTATTTCAATGAATGAAATGAGAGAAATATAGTATAAAAAGGACGTTTTGTTGGAATCCATTTCATGTGTCGTTCCCATTGATGACTTCTTCAATTGATTATATAAAGCGGAAGGACGACACTTCACATATAGACACGTTGTAACCTTTAACTAGTTTTCCGTTTCCTTGATCCCATATCCACACTTTCCATCAAAATATCCTTTCACCACAATACAACAAAGATCTGTCATAGTATTCGACTTTTTTTGATACAAAATAAAAAAAAAATTCAAAATGTTCACAAGAAGTTGTTTAATCGAGTGAATGAACCGGGTTTTCCTTTTTTAGGCCGAAAGGACGACACCCAGTTTTTTTTTAATTTTTTTTTTGTTTGGTTGTGTAAAATTATTGAAAGGGAAACGAGAGAGGGATGAGTTCAGGGTTTTTCTTCGGTTTATTTATTCTTTTTTATTGGGGTGCGCTTTCTCTTCAATCAGATTATCTGTTTACAGAGTTCCAGTTTATATTCAAATTGAAGACAGTTTTGTTTGATGGTTTTGTCCATTTTGTCTCTATATAAGAAAGGTTTGTGGATGGGAATAATTAAAGGATTTTAATTGAGATAAAGGTACAAAGTATAGAACTCATTATAAATTGAGATGATTTTGGGGTTTTTGAATACCTACCTACATTTGTATCGAAGGAAAGGGTTTTGTGGTAAAAACAAGAGGTCTGCCAATTAACAGTCAATTAGTTTTTGTAGCTTTGGTCACGTGGAAAAGATTTCAAAAGGATTAAACGTATAATTGGGCATGTTTTTAAATGAATGGTTTGTATTGAAAATAGAATTGTAAGAAGAAAAACAAATATAACAAGATAAATGGTGTTTTCAGAAGAAGAAATATTATAACTTTGTTTCGTTAGAACTATACACAAATTGCAAGATAAATATTTAAATGTTTAATTTTTCAATTATATGTAGGAGAAGATAAATAATATCAGAGACTGGTTTAAGTTAAGAACCTCCCACATTATTAAATCTTTTAGGATTAAATCCTTCTGTTTCGCTAGGTACCTTCTAAAACGTTTTATTTTTTCAGCAAAAATGTTGTTTTTTTTTTTGCTTTTATAAAGTTTTTCGACAAAATATTGAAAGAAAACTTTGTTTGGCTCAATTTGTTTTAAAATTATAGACTCAGAGTCTAGACAGAGTGTTAACAGCCAGTATATCTATCTTTTTAAAAAATAGTTAATGCTAAGTTTCGTCTCTTTTCATTTTTGACGTGATAACTTCTTATAAATCGATGAACCATGGCAGCCACCACAAAAAAGTGACACCATTTTCTAACGTTACACTCTCGCGCAAATTAAAAATAAACTATCAGAGATATCTTCTGTAGCTTATTTGAAAGATAAGAAAGAAAGATAATAACCTAATGAAGGATTTTTAAAAATTCCGTCATTTAATAGGGTTAACAGGGGTAAAACGGAAAGATGAAATTTAGGCTAAAATCTAAACGCGAAGTTGTAGAGAATTGATTTTTTTTTTGCTATAGATAGATGAGATAAATTTTAGAATAACTGCATTCAAGAAAGAATTCTAAAAAATTTTGAAACTAAGCTATAACGTTTTTTTTTTTGAACGTTGTACACGTGTTGGGGCTATGACAAAAAGATGATTTTGGGTAAAGGAAATTTTTTTTTTGACAATTCTAAAGATGCCAGGTGATAGATGAGGGATAATAAAATTAGGCACCTGATTTTTTTCCAACACTCTGCGTTTCGAAATATGAATTTTTGAAAAACACCTTGTTTTTTAGGGGAATTTTTGTGTAGTTGCGTTCAAAAACTCTCAAACTTATAGGACATGTATGTTTTGGCCTTATGCATACATGTGCAAAAAATTGGAATCGTTTATCGAGTTTTGACTGAATAACGGAAGAAAAATGTTTAAAAACACGTTTTTTGACCGTTTTTAACCGATTTTCATCGTTTTTTATTTTTATTCTTTAATAGATACAGGAATAAAGTATATAGAGTAATGATAGACCATGACTACGACTATATGTGTGCGAAGTTTCAATCATTTTCGTAAACACAATTTTGAGATAACGGTAAAATAAAATTTTAGAATTCAACAGGTTATAACTTTTGCCCAAGAGCAGATAGAATTTTTATTAAACTTTTATGAGAATCCTGATACAATTACCTTTCATTTTTTATATCAAAATTATTGTTTTGAATAAATTATTTTTATACTTGTTGCGCATTTTAAAAATTAAAGTATGGCTTTATGAAATGAAAGGTGAAATATATCACATGATATACAATTTTTTATAGGTTGTCATTGAAAAAAAATTGATTCAATAGCGTGAGAAGATAAAATTATATGTTTTTTTGCCTTTTTTGATGAAAATTGATCGAGTTCAATAAGCTTTCAGGTGGTATAAAATTTATAAATGGTTGCTATATCAAAAAAATGAATTTTTTCATAAGAAATGATTGTTTTTAATAAATTATTTTAATACTTTTTGCGCATTGTAAAAATTTAAAAATGGTTTTATTATTTAAAAGAAATATTTGGCTTTTTAATGGTATAATTTTTTTTGTAAGCTTTTAAAATAAAAAAATTAATATAATGAGAAAAGAAAAAAGGTTTTTTTTTTTAGCTTTTTCTTGTAAATTATGATTGCTTGAAATAAATAAACGCTTCAATTAACTCATTTTAAAAGCACACATCCTGTTTACTTGCAACGTTATCACATAAAATCATCGTCCGTAAACCGGCTTTACAGACAACCTCTTTTATTCTGGGATCATCTCAACTCATCATTTGACAACTCATCATAGGACAACCCATCATTTATTTTAAGTTTATTTTTTTGAATGGTCTTCCTTTGAGAAGGGACACATTTCGGTGTTTTTTTTGTGTTTTTTAAAAGGCTGTATATGATGGCTAGTTTAATGCGCAGTGATTAACAAAAATATCAACGTCTCTCCACCAAAATAATTGCATATCGCATCATTTTGAACAACCTTTTTAATATTTAATGCATGTGCGTTTTGCTTATCGCCAAACTGCAATAATTGTTTTTTTTTTTTTAAATCATCATAAAAAAAAACGAAAATATCCTAAATTTTTAAAGTATAATTACTATACTAAGTTTAAATTTAAAGAATTAAATTTTTTTTAAATACAACTGTTGCTATTCAAACTTGTCCCTTTTCTTTTAAATAATGCCAAATAAAATTAACCTTCTTCAATCCTTTTTTTGATTATTATGAAGGTACATATTTTTATTCCAAATACATACAAAAATAAATAATTCACTATTCACTCATCATTGAGTCGTCTTCTTCTTGAATACGACAAAAAAAAAAAGTTATCCTTTTTCTGATTTTATTATCGACCGTAAGTTTGCAATTCATTCGTTATTCAATCGAAGGGGCAAAAAAAAAACATACCTATTATCCAACTGACTGCCCATGAACAGAACAATATGAAAATAAGGACTTGGAAAATCTTAATGTGAAAATAGGTTTCGTATAATATTTGGAAATGAACACGAAAATTTCACAAATATAAATCATTGCCCTCGATTTCATGGTGAATGAATATTATTTGGGAATTCCATTTCTGACGAAAAGAAAATCAAAAAGTAAGGGAGAGAGGAAAAGGGTGGTTACATTCTTCTCTGATGTAAATATGATTTGAATCGGGATAGATTTTTTTTTGAGAACGTTGGCACGTGCTCAGATACTTTACACCCACTTTAAAGAAGAAGAAAAAAGTTCTTTTTTTTTCTTCGAATGTCTGCCACTTGGAGATTGGGGGGATCTTCAAAGAAATTATGACTATTCAAATGGGAACTTCAAATAAGTAAAGTTATTGGGCTAGGAAATTAAATATAAACACAATACAAGAAAGCTTCGGAGAAAAAAATACTTGAAATTTAAAGCTGGTTCTTGGAATTCTTAAGATGGAATCAGGTAAAATGAATTTATTTTTATTATTTGGAGAACGTACGTAACTTAGCAACGTGAAAGGTATTTTCGATGGAATATGTTAGCGCTAAGAAGTTCTTAGATCTTCTTTTCGAAAAAAATTGCAATCGGTTCAAAAGGTTTGTTTTTATTTGTTTCAAGAATCCCAAAAAAAAAAGACAAAAAATCTACCGATTCTTTCATTTTCAATGAGAGGGTTTTGTTTGTTTGAGCCCTGAAATAAATTGAACACAAGTGTAGGAGAAAAACAGCTTACAACCGATTAGGTTCAAAGTCAAAGTGCCATAAATTTTTGTTTTATGAATGAAATCAAATAAAAAAATTTAATGACACGAGGTTCCAATTTAAAGCAACACATATATAACTAAACGAAAAATAATAAAAAAAATATTTAAATGTGCTGTTTCATATTATTTTATTTTAATTTATTTTATTTTTATTATTGTATAGGGCGGCAACTCGAGTGCCTTTTTTTATGTGATCTGAGAAAATGAAATAAAATACAAAAGTAAAACTTATCAGAGACTCAATATTTTTGAGACCAACAAAATTAGAAATATATCGAAACTGCATAGCATTTCAGTCAAGGTAATAGCTTTTTACTTAAAATATTGATCTTTCATAGTACTATTTCTTAACTATTTTAAAAAATTATCTGGAAATTTTCGATTTTTTACTGAATTTAATAAAACCGCTCGCGAATGTATTGATAACATGAGAATTCTACAATACTTCAGCTCTAAGATAATCTATTTACAAATACATTTTTAAGTTTGTTTACCCTCCAACCTCATTATTTTTTAGTTTTTATTTCTAAATGACTCCATCTTTTCAGATTGCATCCTTTTTCCAATGCAAATTATAATAAAGAAAACGAAACTAATACAAAATTAAGTTTTCTTAAGGTCCCTTGAAACCATGAGAATCACAAAGAACGAACATTTATTCTCAGTTTTAAAGTACTTTAAAATTTACTTTTTTGATGTTTTAAAAATTTTCTTTGGGTATATTTTTGCTTAGAATTTCTTCCTTGAGGTTTAAATTTTGAAAAAGTACCGTTATTTTTAATTTTCCAAAATTAAATAATAGGTTATTGGTCTTAATAAGTTCATCAATTTTGGATTAATCCCATGAAATCGTTTGCATTTGAACACACATTTTTGTTTTATTTGCAACAGTTTTTTTATTCAAAAATCTACTAGAATAAAAGAAGGTACATATAAGAATTTGTTCTATGAATTTATATTTATACTCTTTTGAAGTTTAACAGTCGAATGGAGTGCTTTTAAATTAAAGGTTCCTTTTCGAATCTCTATTGATTAAATGCACATGGATTCCATTACATTGCATTTCAAAATAAGTCAATCTTTCAAGTTGCACACATTTTCCTATGCAAATCAGAATAAAGCAAAATAAACAAATAAAATTATGAATTTTCGCAAGGTCCCTTGAAACCATGAGAATCACAAAGAACGAACATTTTTATTCTCAGTTTTAAAGTACTTTCACATCACTTATTTGATGTTTTAAAAATTTCCTTTGGGTATATTGTTGCTTAGAATTACATCTTTGAGGTTACAATTTTCAAATAATACCGTTATTTTTAATTTCCCAAAATGAAATAATAGGTTATTAGGTCTTAATAAATTCATAATTTTCAGAAAAAATCCATGAAATCGTTTGCATTTGAAAACACCATTTTTATTCTATTCGCAACGGTTTTTTGATTCAAAAAGCTACCAGAATAAAAGCAGGTAAAGAATTTGTTCTATGAATTTATATTTATACTCTTTTGAGGTTTAAAAGTCGAATAGAGTGTTTTTAATGCTGTTTTGAAGTACTAGAGAAAAATTCTTTGTATACATTTTATGATTCCTTTTTTGTCTATATCGATTCCCTGTCGATTATTATCAAATATTCAATTCACTTAGACTTAGTCTGATGATGCCAACAACATCATTTCGATCAAAGTCAAAAAATGAAGCTCACACGGGATATGAACACGATACACCACCTACCAAAAATTTGCAAAAAAAGAAGAAGGTGCACGAATGATATTAAGCATTATTAGGTACTCATATGTTATAAGGACAGGTAGTATGGTGTAGTATCCTTATCAAAATTCAATTTGATTGAAGATGTTTCCTTCAATATAAATTTAATGTAGGAGGTATCGAGTGATAAAATGAATATATTGATAGCCATCAATCTTTTTATGTCGGCTGTCAAAATATGGAAAAACTTCTGTCTAGGATAAAAATTTTTGTGTTGTGAATAAGTCAAGAACTCACAAAGAAATAAGAAAACAAAAATCCAAAAGATAAAAAAAGTTTTTTTTTTCTGAGGGATTTATGTATATGGATCGTCTTTTCCTAACCATCACAGGTAAAAGAGCATATTCGATTGTCTATTAGAGCATGCCATTCATTCTTTTTTTGACGTATATTCTTTTTACATGCGAGACCGAATAAATTATGAGCATAAAAGAACATGCTAAATAAATCGGAGGTAAAAAAAAAAAAAAAAAAACAAATCAACAAATTGCTAATGATTTGTATTAGATTTTTATGGATTGAAGGGAAATTCAGTTCAATTTTTCTTAGGTAGATAATGTTAGAGTTCAAAAGTTATGGTGAGATATATGACCTAAATGCCATTATGTCATTTCATTACATTTGGGAAATCATTTTTGAAAATTTATCCCGAAAATTATAAATACAATGTTTGGGAAGATTATATTCAATTTAAAAAATTTCAAAAAACAAAAATTTCTGTAAGGATGAAATATGATATTTTAAAGCTTTTTTTTTTTTGAAAAGTTATCTATTTTCGATTACAGAATGAACCGTTGAAAAAAAAAATTCATAAACATTGCAAGAATTTTTGTCAAGATGTTGGGTTTTTTTTTTTGTTTTGACGTGATAACATCTTATAAATATATGAACCATGACAGCATCCACGAAAAAGTGACTCCATTTTCTTCCGTTTCACCTGAAATTTTTAGCAGTGCGGCAAAAATTTTAATTAAAAATAAAGTTTTGGAGACACAAAATTTTTCTATAGCTTATTTGAAAGAAAACAACCTAAAGTTGAATACAAATGAAGGATTTTTAAAAATATTATCATTTAATAGGGTAAATAGGGGTAAAACTAAATTGCAAAGTTTAATTTGTTTTTAAGCGATACCTAGAAATTTAAAAAAAAACTAGGTTATAAATGGTTTTTTAAAACTTAAACACGAGGTAGACTTTTGACTTTTGATTATAGGTAGGAGAAATTTTTTTTTTAAATTCGAAAAATTCTATTTAAAAGATAATGAAAAAAAATAAGGGGTCTATTACGAATTTTTTTCTAAATCTCTGCGTTTTGAAATATGATTTTTTGAAAAAAAAAACCCTACTTTTTTAGGGGTATTTTATTTTAGCATATAGCTTATGGCCATGTGCATGCATGTGTAAAAAATTGGTATTGGGAAGTACGGTTATCTCAGTTTGAAATTTCGACATGGTTGGCTTTAGAAAATTCTAACTTTGTTTGTAGGCATTGTAGAAATATGATTAAAGCGTCATATAAAAGGTAAAATAATTAGCTTTCACATGATCTATAGATTTATTAAGGTTGACTTAGAAAAAAATCGATTAAATGGTTTGAAAAGATAAAAAAGATTGATTTATTTGCTTTTTTTTTATGAAAACTGATTGGGTTCTAAATATTCTAGATGTCGTGAAGACATGGTTAATATGAATATTTTGAGCTGAAACAATAGACATTCAGATGGTATAAAATTAATTTAAACAAATGGATATACCTAATGTTGTTAGATGAAAAAAAGTTTGATTTCTTCACTTTTTTCATGAAAAATTATGGTTTTCAATAAATTATTTTTATAACTTTTAAGCAATGGCTTTATTTTTTAGAAAAAATATTAAACTTTTTAATGGTGTAATTTTTTTGTAAGTTTTTCATATGAAATAAATTGATATAGGTACCTAATGAGTAAAGAAAAAAAAGGTATTTTTTTTCTTTAGCTTAACAACTTTACTATAAGATTTATTTATCTTATACAATTTTTTTTACCAGAAAGTTGACAAATAAATAATTTTTAGATAATTTTTTTTAACAAAAGCACACAACCTATTTTCTTATGACGTTATCACGTAAAATCATCGTCCTTAAACCGGCTTTACAGACAGCCATTTTTACTTGCTCTATAGGGCAAGTATTGGTTTCGTGTCGAAAAAAAAATTGAGGTTTTAATCAAAACCAACATTACGATGATGGAGAATTCCGAAAAAGTGGTTCCCACAATTCCGTCCGTGCGTCTGTGCGTCTGTGCGGTTGTGCGGTTGTGCGTCCATCTGTACACATTTCCACAGCCTAAATGGGTGGATGGATTTTCTTTAAATTTGGTACAGATGAGTTTTATGGAATTCTGAAAGTTGGTTTTTTTTTGTTTTTTTATATCTCGTTTAGAACGTATACCTGCCTCCCATACAAAAAAATACGATATTTCGAATTTCTCGAAAACGGCTCTAACGATTTTGATTAAACTTTGTATACGTAATATTTAAAGCAGTGGCAATAAAACTGCATTTTTTTTTTTTTTTTTTCAAAAAAGTCAAATAACAAAAAAGATTTTTTTCATTTAACAAAATTTTGCCCTAAATGTCGGCTCTTCCCCAATATCATTTTTTTTTTTAAATTTAGATCCAGCTTTTAAAATCTACAAGTAGACTAACATAAAAGTGCTTTGAACTGCAAGAGCAAGTACGTGCGACCCCAGTCGTGCATTTTATTTTAATAACGACTGACTAATTCTCAGAAATAACTAATTATTTTGCAAGAAATTTAAAATTTTTTGTATTAAGACAAATCTAATGCAGTTTCCATAAATAAATACCTTAACTACAGAAAAAATAAATTGCAAGTACCTATTATGAACTTACCACAAGAATTTCTTATCCCAGCATATCCTGCAAAGAAAAATAAAAAAACAAACAAGAATTATAAATTGTTTAGTAAATTCACTTTAATAGTAAACTAAACTAATTTCTAGGGAAAAATAAGTACAAAACTCAATTTACAACAGAAAACTGTAATAAATTTAATTTAAAAAATATAAAGAATAGACACACGCCACTCTGTTGCAGCATCACATAAAACCTGCATCAAAGAGGAGACAAAAAATCAAAATAAATAAAAATTGTTTTTTTTTTCTGGTGACAGTTGAGTATAATTTTGAAAAAAAAAATGTTGATCCATTTCATATTGCATTGCAACTGACACGTAATTAAATTATATTTTTAAAAATAAAAAATTAACAAAAATAAGAATGAAAAAAATTATAATTACCCATTTGTCATTGAAGACACTCTTGCCACAGAAACGCACATAAAAGCAAACCACATTACGATTGTTTTTTTTTATTTTAATTTTTTTGCAAAACAAGTGTCAAAGCATGCAAGTTTGTAATGACGCATTTACTGAAAACACGGAGGGTGAGAAAAAAGGGGGGTTTAAGACACCCTTTGCATTTTTATATGTACCTTCATATAGGGTAAATTAGGGCATTATGGCATACCTAAGCACAAACTCAAATAACTTTACTACGGACTACAATTTTTACTCCAATCATTTTTTTTAATTAAATTTCATAAAAACGTAACATAAATAAATTATTTAAGAATAAAAATTCAAGCTTTTTAACAAAAAATAAATTAAATTAAAAATACTCAAAAAAAAACCATATTGCCCTATGTACGGGCAATATGGCGAACCCCATTTACTTCGGAACCCTTTACTTTTTTTACGTATATTCAGCATTTCTGAAATATAATTGTAAATAAGTTTCATAAAATTAACGTTAAATTGAGGTTATTTTCAAATTTAAAAAAATGCAGAGTTACTTTTGAAATTAGTTTTACATAAGGGCATTATGGCGCAGTCGGGTATAATATAGCGCCATAATGCCCTTACTACATCTGCGCCATATTGCAAAATATACACATATTCACAAAACTCCAAAAACTAAACACAATTTTTACTTAATTTAAAATATAACAATTGATATAACCAAACCAAAACTGTACTCTGCATTTCACTCTTTACAGCAAACACGTGCACTGTATACTTACCGAGATACACACAAACAAAAACAAAGCGATATTATATTGGAACCCAGAACCGGTATATTTTTTTTGTTTTCTTTTTTGTTTGGCACAAAAATAATAGCACTGACCTGCGATCGTCACAAGGCTAGTGTTCGACGAAGGCCAAAGTTTCTGCATTGGTTTTATTTAAATGCGAGTATTGGAAGTATGGTAGTTGAGAGGTGCGCCATAATGCCCGGTGCGCCATAATGCCCGAAGTTACCCTAATCATATGTAAATAAAATACATATGTGCACATAAAGTCTTTGGTTTTATAGTCGAAAGGATATAATAAATCTTCTTTCTTGTTATGTTATATTGTTGTGGTGCACGCTTGAAGGATAAATGGAACCAACACCGACCGATTTAACCCCCTTACACATCTCCCTCTTTTACCCTCCCCATCACAACATTATGCATTGCTGCTGTTGCAAACAATTATGTCCACAAAAGTGATGGGTTACATTTTATTTTTCTTTCTCATTGAGTATATTATGTCCCAGAACTTGGAAGACACTATACAAGCAAAAAAAAAAATATAAAAAAGAAACCAAGAAAAATTCCATTCAACAAAAAACCTCGAGGTCAAAGTGGGTCGATTTTAGTGAGTTAATTCTTCTCCTGCCAAGGATCCAAAAGGAATTTTCTTTGTGCAATTTTATAATACAACACCCAACACGATGATGGCATGGATAGAAAATCGAATTGAAAAATGTGAAGAAAGAAGAAAATAAAGCAGAGTTTTACAACACCACAGTGTAATATAAGACAAAGTGGATGGATTTATGTTTTTTGTTGAAGCTGATCCACATTCGAATGCTATCGAGTACTTTGTATCGAAGAGAAATGCCTCGAAGTGATCTTAATGGGTGGATGATTTCTTTTGAGAAAGATGCACGATCATCATTAAAATGCGTGCTTGGCTTTGAAGTTTTAAGTGATTTTATTTTATTTCATTGGGATTAAAATAAAGGTCAAAAATACGACTGAAGTCGTCTTGCATCTCAAGAAGAAAGCAAAACAATTATTTGGATGATTGGAATGTGTTTGGAAAAAAAAACTCATTAATATTACTTAGAAATCGAGTTCTTTGTATATCTGTATGAATATTAAAAAGAAAAAATTAAATAAAAATCGTTACAAATAATTTCAAAGTTTGATAAAATGTAACTCTGAGAGCTTTTTGCAGGAAGTTTAACTAAGTTTCCATTTAACTTCTTTAAATATTGTCTGTCAATTAAATATTTCATTAAAGTTTCACAATATAAATGCTTTAAACAAACAGAATTCTTAGTAAATTTACTGGGCACAAATTGTATCCAGCGGCAATTTACTGAATATTAAATATTTTCTTGTTATTTAGAAATATTTTCAGTGATAAATGTTATCCTGTCTGAAAACTGAAAAATAATTGACACATTTTATGTGCAACACAAAATTCTTTAATAGTTAAAGTTTTAGTAACTGTAAATGCATGTTTTTGGAAACATATTTTTTTTGTTGCTGAAACTATTTATTTGTAATTTTTTTAATTTATATAAAACAGAATATTGCTTAATAGTAGGGGAGCCCAGGAAGGGATTTCGCGCGTTACTCGAGCGCGTCAGAAAATCATATGGGGAGAAAGCTTGTACTTAGTAATGTACTCCTACCAAATATAAAAGCTTGATACAGTGGTCTGTGTTGTGGGCAGCCCGTCAGATTAGTATAAAAAAATCGATCCTCGGAAATACTCTAGCACGTCAGATTAAGAAATGGTAGGTTAAGTACGTCCAGATAAGTGTATATTTCAATAATCTGACAATTTGAGTGAGGCATAAGAAAATGGCGGAGGCACGAAGTTGTAAAAAAAAAACGTCACCTCGAAATACTCGAGCGCGATTAATTTTTTTTTTATTCTGAAGGGAATTTTATCAGGAACACGAAAAACATATAATCTGACGGTTTTCATGGGGCAATATAGCCAAAATTATCGATAAAGCATGAAGGTACAGTAAAAAAAAAATACAATTTTTTGGTTCATAATGCCGAGTTTTTAAGGTTTTTGTCGAAATATCTTAATTTTTTTATCTAATTTACCTACACTTATTATGTGGATACAGATTGACATAAAAAAATCATACAGAATTCATTAAAGTTGATAAAAAATAACGTGCCAAAGGGAATAAGCCCCAAAAGACGTTTTATATGGAATTCACTATCGGAAAATTTCCAAACCGGTCCAACACTCAAATTTGTGTATCGAGGAATAACGTGACATTCTTAACTTTATAGCAAAAGCCCCATCTTTAATAAATATAGCAGCTCCGATCGTCTGGTCATTACGTAATGTTCTTAGATTCGGGGTATTTTTTTCTTTCGTTAACCAGACGAGCAAAACTTATGACTTTAATTACGTTTACTTTTTAATAATAATTTATCATTCGAAGGAAAGATTATCAAGTAAGTATCATAACCATTTTTGCTTACAGAAACACGAGATGACGACAAAGTTGAAAAACAACCTGGAAAACGAATCCAGTTATTATCAATATTAAATTATTGATTTACCTTTGTATATAATATGTATATAATATAAATGTTGTGTAACATCCAGTAGGTATAATAACCAGAAGAAACGAAAATATTGTTTTATATTCAAAAACTGTCTAATTTTTTTTTCAAATTGTCAGATTAGCAATACACCTTAACATAATTGTCAGATTATCATTTAGGGTGACTCTGACATCGAGCTGAACCTACAGTAGAAAAATCTGACGCGCTCGAGTAACTTAAGTTAACAATTTTTTTTTACATTTTCAAAAATAATTTATAAGTGTAGGCCACGTCCAAATCGTCAGTTATTCAAATTGAACACTATTTGGAGTTTACTGAACGTACCCTCTCAAAATCTGACACGCTCGAATAACTTTTTTTTTTTTATTTTTTCTACCGCTTTTTGTAGCCACCCACCACTGTCTTATCGTCAGATTAATATATATCGGTTATCACAAAGCCAATGCGAGTATACCCTATTAATATCTGACGCGCTCGAGTATTTCAATGCGACAGTTTTTTTTTACATTTCCTTAACGTGTTTATAAGCTCTTATCCCCACTTAAATGGAAAACTTCCATATACTTTTTTTCGTTTTAGAACCTAATCTTCGCAATCCAATAGGTCCCCATGGCGCTCAAGTAACTGCAAATTTAGCATCTCGGGCTCCCCTACTATAAATGAAGTTTTAATTTTGTAGGTTGTCACAGTAAGTTTATCCTTACACAAATTACATTTAGCCTTTTTACAATTTGAACCAATTTACAAATTCAATTAGTTCCTTTGCAAAACAAATTTACTCATTTGCAAATCAAATATCAAATAGAGTCTGTGGTTCATTAATTAATCAGCGAAAAAAATAATGTTTCAAATATTTTTAGGTGAAATCCCTTCACCAAGATAGAATTATTGTGGATTCGTCAGACTGAAGCATAAACTTATTTTGGTTAAAAAAAAATAAAAATTACACTGTGCAATAGGTTCATAAATATATATGCACTTTTTGTCTATAAATTGAAATTTGTTGCATGAAGTAGAATGAATTTTCTTTTTTTTTTGTTCTTTCTAAAAAAACCCGAACTGTTATGATTATTTCAAGACATGTTGGGTACCGAAACACTCAAAATTGGCAAATTTACAGACATTATTGGACAGGAATGTTAAGACACTGCGAATGGTCGAATTTAAAATAATAGCGAATTTTTCGACTCGTCAGCGTGGCCATACATACTCCTTAAGCAAAATACTTGTAAAAATTAAATTATTAAATTTAAATATAATTTAAATTAACATACAAATTAATTTATACAATTTTTTTTTAAATTTAAAAAAATAAAGTAATCTTTAAAAAATATAAAATAATATAAATAAAAACAAATTATTTGAACGATCTTCATTAAATAGGTACATTTTTTAAACCATAACAACTAAAGACATATTTGAGAAAAAATTCTAAAACACGTTTATTCATTAATCTTATTTTGTATTAAAACCAAATTAAACCAAAATTCAGATATATTTATTTGATATTTTTTTAAAACTACATACTTTAAAAATTAGGTACTTTAATATTAAAAATTTAAGAAATTTGTATAAATTGATTTTTGTGTAAATTTAAATTTAAAATAATATTTTTAATTTGCTTTAAATCTGATGCTGAGATGAATTCATAAAAACGTTTGTTAAATAAACATTATTTTTTAGTCATCTAATTGATTACCTTTGGAAATTAAATTCTTTTCTAAAATTTTCATTTAAATAAAGATAAGAGTAAATCCTGCTTCTTACTATAAGTCATTACAAGATCTTATTCAAGATTACATATATAAAAGGTTAACAGTCTTATATTCGCGTAAAACATCAAAATTCAAAAGAGTCCTTTTTTCTTTTATTTGTTAATTACACAGGTCAACACGAAAGGAGATGGCACATTTTTGGGCCCAGTGTGTTCACTTACGAAATGGGTATCAAATGAAAGGTGACGGTAAGCACATTACGTGGGTAAAATATTTTCAAATTCGTTAGTGGGATTTTGGAGATATTTGAGTTTGAAGTTTCGAATTTCAAAATCAAGATTTCAGCTATTTTTTTGAACAATTAATCGTAGAATGCGTAGAAAGGACTTTTTAGATTGGAAATTAGTTAATCTTTCTTTTTCTAGTACATCATTTTTCTATAGGAGTTATACTTTCAGAGTAACAGAACCGCAAAGTGTCTCATTCTCAGTAATTCCGCACTTAACTCTAAGGGTTGTTTAAAATATTTAAAATATCAAAAAACACACAATTTTCGGTAGTGTAACTCTGAAATAATAACTCCTAGAGAAAAATGATGTACTAGAAAAAGAAAGATTAACTAATTTCCAATCTAAAAAGTCCTCTCTAGTTTTCTGTCCGACCAGTCGTTCTCGAGATATTGAGACAAATGAGTTTTTCAAAATGGCGGTCGCCCCACAAGACCAAACAATACGCAATCTGAGATTTTTACTTGGGATAAACCCCTCTTCAATACTGCATTCAAACTTAGCTGACGTCATAGCTTTTTCCAGATTTTTCCCCATTGACTGAACTATAGTTTCTATTCTTATTATTTAATAGGCATATTTCAGCTCGTTTTTGTGTATTTTGCTTATTATAAGGTTTTTGTATGTTTTAAAGAACTATTTTATATATAGAATTAAAGGTAACACATTAAGCTATTGAAAAATTGCAAAAAAAAGTGCATGTCACCACTGAATATTTTGATATTTCGATGTGCCAAATGCCTCGCTTAAAAAAATCACCTTTTGAGAAGTAAATACCTAATATGTATTATTTTTTTTAATAAAGAAAAAAACTTTTGATACAGATTTATAGACAAGAGAAATACCTTTCATTTGATACCAACATTATTTCTGTACACCCATTATTACGCATTCTACGATTAATTGTTCGAAAAATTAGCTGAAATCTTGATTGTGAAATCCGAAACTTCAAACTCAAATATCTCCAAAACCCCACTAACGAATTTGAAAATATTTTACCCACGTAATGTGCTTACCGTCACCTTTCATTTGATACCAATTTCGTTAGTGAACACACTGGGCCCAAGCTCCATAGAAAAATGTGCCATCTCCTTTGTGCTTGGGTTATGACTATAAAATTATGATAGCTATATTGATACTCACCTGGAAAACATTTTTCTTTTTTTTTTTAATTTGCTTTTGAAGTCAGCAGAGCAATTTCCAGTATTCAAGAAAATCTGTCTTTTACAAAAATTGTCGGATGTAGATAATTTTGGCAAAAACTCGAGAATGTCTTAACCGATTTGGCTGATTTTTGTTTTGTTTTTTCATTTTAATGCTGTTTTCATATTCATATTCAGGAAAATAAAAAAAAAAGAAATTAAGAAGAAATAAAATGCACGACTGGGTCGCACGAACTTGCTTTTAGAGTTAAAGTTGCTTAAATTTTTATGACTTTTTATATAGAAATTTGGAAAAAAAAAATAAAATTCGTTTAAAAAAAAAATTAAATAAAATCTGAAATTAAATTGCCCTCCAAAACAAGTATGCAGTTTTGATTGATATATTAAGATGCATTTTTAGAAAAAAAAATTTCAAAATCGTTAGAGCCGTTTTTTAAAAAACTAATTTTTTATAAATAATTTTTTGGAGAAAAAGTTTTAAAATAAAATTGGTATGCCATTCTTTAGAAATCACTAATCAACATCTAAAACCAAAATTTCAAAAAAATTCAATGTCCCGTTTTCGAAAATTTGATTTAAAAAAAAAAAAAATTTCAAATTTTTTTAAAAAATCCAAAAATTATTTTTTTTCAAAATCTTATTTTTGGCTTATATTTAAATTATATAAATGCTTCTTTACAAAAAGTTTCGTTGAAATCGAATAAGCAGTTTCGGAGATAATCGGATTTGAAAAAAACGGTTCTATGGCAGGTACCGTTAATAATGATTTTCAAAAAAAAATTTTTTCATTGTAAGATAGACCTTAGCTTAAAACGTTTTCGAGATATTTCAATTTTACTAAAATCGGTATATGACAAGTACCGTTATTTTTGGTCCAAAAAAATTAATTCCAAAAACCCCTCTGGAGAGTCGCCAAATAACGCTACATACCAAGTTTGACACTAATCGGTCCATCCGTTTAGGCTGTAGCTCCTTATACAGACAGACAGACAGACAGACTGACAGACAGACAGACAGACTGACAGACAGACTGACAGACAGACTGACAGACAGACAGACAGACAGACAGACGGACTTCCGGGACCCACTTTTTTGGCATTGTCTACCATCGTAATGTCATGGAAAAATGTTATCTCAACTTTTTTTTTTTTGTACGAATGCATAACTTGATATACAGGGTGTCCCAAAAGTAATGGATCAAACGAAGTATGCTAATAGGGGATCTTAAGGGCTCTCAGAATTTGGTAACTTGTTCATCCCAAATCCTTACGGTTTCCGATTTAATGCAATTCTTGTGAAATTTCGAAAAATCTCGACTTTGCAACAGTATTTTGCTTCCTGCTGCCATTATTGATTTTTGTTTTTTACAATTTTTTTACTAAAACATTGACAAATAATTAGGAACAATTAATTAATCAAAATATTTTTTATTCCATAAGCCATTTCGATGCAAATTAACTAACAGTTTCAAGTTTTATAAAAAATCAATTTTTAACTTTTATTTGAAAGCAACACCGCAAAAAAAATTTCTATGGTGTGAGAATGGTTTATTATTTTAAAAAGTTGCCCTGTTATTGTAGTTTTCAAAAATGTATAAAAGTTTCCAAAGTTGCAGTTAGATCGCAAAATATTACAATTTGAATTCAACAAAACAGGGTTTTTTCAGAGCAAAAAACAACCAAAACAAACACATTATCTCGAACTGTTATTTGTTTAATTTTCTTTGAACAAAAGCCTCTATTTTTGTTTGTATTTTTGCTTTGAAAAACCCTGTTTTGTTGAATTCAAATTGTAATATTTTGCGATCTAACTGCAACTTTGGAAACTTTTATACATTTTTGAAAACTACAATAACAGGGCAACTTTTTAAAATAATAAACCATTCTCACACCATAGAAATTTTTTTTGCGGTGTTGCTTTCAAATAAAAGTTAAAAATTGATTTTTTATAAAACTTGAAACTGTTAGTTAATTTGCATCGAAATGGCTTATGGAATAAAAAATATTTTGATTAATTAATTGTTCCTAATTATTTGTCAATGTTTTAGTAAAAAAATTGTAAAAAACAAAAATCAATAATGGCAGCAGGAAGCAAAATACTGTTGCAAAGTCGAGATTTTTCGAAATTTCACAAGAATTGCATTAAATCGGAAACCGTAAGGATTTGGGATGAACAAGTTACCAAATTCTGAGAGCCCTTAAGATCCCCTATTAGCATACTTCGTTTGATCCATTACTTTTGGGACACCCTGTATAGTACCTATATCGCAAGTAAAAAGAAAAATTAAATCGAAATTTTCGTTTTGTTCGAATTTTTATCAAATGGGAGCTTGAGGCATTATTTGATACCTTCTATTTTCAATATTTATGATAGAAGTAATTCACTCTGATGGTATTTTTAATCTACAAAAATAACTGTATCCAAATTGTAGCCAAACTAGTTCATATTGAAATTCTTTATTTATTGAAACATTAATTTGTTTGCTTAGTATTTTTATTATTTTGTTGCATATACAGGGTGTCTAGAAAGTAATGGATCAAACGAAACTTAAGATCTCTCAGAATTTGGTAACTTGTTCAGCCCAAATCCTTACGGTTTTCGATTAAATATGCAGTTCTTATGAAATTTCCCTACTTTGCATCAGTATTTCGCTTCCTCTGCCCATAATTGATTTTTGTTTTTTACAGTTCTTTCAATAAAACTTGCTTAACAATAAGAAACAATTAATTAATAAAAATATTTCTTATTTCATACGCCATTTTTCTGCAAATTAATTAACAGTTCCGAGTTTCGTAAAAACTCAATTTCTTGCTTTTATTTCAGAGCAACAAGACTAAAAAAATTTGTATTTTGTGACTCTGGTTTATTATTTTTAAAACTTATCCCGGTATTGCAGTTTTTAAAAAAGTATTAAAGTTTCCAAAGTTGAAGTTAAATAAAAAAATATTACAGTTTGAACTCAAAAAACAGGGTTTTTCAGAGCAAAAAAACCTTGTATTCATCAAAACTTTTTTGTTATAATCTAAGTCGAATAAAGTGCTTTAGCAAAAATGTAGATCTTTCAATTATCTACATTTTATACCTTTACAGTTTTTTTGTACAATGCATGGTTCTTGAACTATAGCTCATAAGACTCGAGTTAGACTCACATGGTATGAAAATTGTATTTTTGTTCCATACACTACAAAAGCAAATCTTAGGAGGGGAAAGGGTGATTATCTATTGTTTTGGCTTACAATGAACCCAAAAAGTGCAAACTAAACCCAAGCACAAAAAATATTTTTATTTTTGTCGACCTGTGTTATTAATTTATTGAAATTAGATTAGCCTCGTGATGTTCCTTATAAGATTTTAAATTATTAACTAAAAAAAACGGTCTAACAGCATCAAATTGTCTTTGGTGCTTGTTGTGTTGTTTCTTGTTATGTTAGTTTTTAATTATTATTTTAAACACACAAATACAAATTATAAAATAAAAATCAAAAAAAAATATATTTATCTTATCCAAAATTGCTAGGGTTTTCAAATTCATTCTGCAGCTGTTAAAAACAAATTATTATTCAAACATATTCTTAGCTCTAGACAAATGTCCTCCATTTTTCATAAAAATATCTACGCACAAAATATATAAATATATACATACAAATGTATATTTTTTAAAAATCTAAATCATTAAGCTTAAAACATATTTTTTCATTAAAAATGTCAAAAGAACTATTTATTAAAAAAAAAAAAACAAGAATTCTTCATTTGAATGTCAGGAACATCACAACAAAAAAAAAAATAATTTACGTTTTGCGTTTATCCCAAAAATAAAAATGTCTACGTTACTACTTATTATTATGCCAAAGAAGCATTATCCTCCCCCCACTCATGCACTACCTTCCTATTCTAGCCAGATGAAGATTTTTCTTCGATTTAAAATTACACAAAAAAAAAAAACATTCTTAAATTTAAATTCGTATAAATATTTTTAAATCGAGAATCCTGGCTAAACTTAGACCAAACAAGAGTATTTTGATTTTATTTTTTTTTTATTTATTTCGTCTTCATGCTTTTGTTTGTTTATTTTTTGTTTTTGTCTAGGATCTTTGGCAGTATAAGCAACAAGTAGATATCTTTGTTTTTAATCATTTATGTAGGTACACGTGAGAAATATTCTTATTACTTTTGAATGATGGGCTTTTACTTAACCCTCTGTAGGCACACCTCTTTTTTGCGAATTTGGTTTATACTTTTTCATGTCACTAGAACTTTTTTCGATCTCACTATTTTATAGAGAATCATATATGAAATTCATGTAGAATATTGCGAGGAATTCAAATATTGTATTCAAAATTTATTTTCACCCTTATAAAGACACTTTTTTGTGACTTTTTTAATTTTTGTCCTGCCAAATTCGCACCCGTGTACCGACAGAGGGTTAATAATAAATATCTCTGAAAGAATAGGAGTTTTAAAATATCCTTGGAATGAAGTTCACTGACAAAATTAAAAGGAACGAGTACGCCAAGGCTGAATCCTGTCACCTATATTGGTTTCTTATAAACTAAAATTTTAGGGAACTGTCTTCCATCATATTTCTCCTGAAAAACGAAGATTGTTCTGCCTACAAAACGTTGGGTGATATGTAAAAATGCAGTGGACCTCATACAACATCTTGAAATAAATGATTTGCTAAGTGGTCACAGCTGTTAACAGCTGTTTAGACATCAGATTTTACAAATGTATGTACATTTATGAAAATACCATTTAAGACTATACGATATAGGACGTGGAGTATGAGTTTGAGTATGTGTTACGTTTCCAATTTGCTAACATATACCTACTCATCTTTTTATTTTATAAAATTTAAATCCACGTATGTAGGTATTTTAATATGCAGAGTCAGTGTCGCGTACTTCCTAAACTGTGTACTCAGACGCATCATCCGACACATATTATATCCTCCTCATTCCTCATCCTCTACAGCCTTTACACCAACATGTATCCCTCATTACTCTCGGGTTTTTGTTTTTTTTTTATTTGTTTTTCAAGTAAATCCCAGTCCTCCATCCCTAATACCTCGAATTTGATGCGGTGCGATGAGGTGAACAAACCATACCCATAGAAGAAGAGCATCGTTTTGACGTCTTCAAAAAATTTCAAAAATATATAAGTGGGTATTATGTACATAAAAGTATACGCACCCCTCTTGTCTCTGAAAGGAGCAATATAGTTTAATAAATTAAAGCAACAATGTAACGGAAGCAATTAGTAACCGAAATAAGAATAATATTGTTGAGCAATGAAGACGAAGTCGATTTTCTGCTCCCTGAACCGCACAGCAAAGGATTAGGAACAGATAAAGGATTTTTCCATCCGATTTTATAATTATATACAGCAGCGAGTTTAGCTCGTGCGTCAATTGTGGAGGTGATGGTGTGAGTGTTGGAATCGTCAGAAAACGCCCATTCCACCAAGGGGCACTTCAAAGGACTTATTACCGAAAACATTAAGTTTATTTAGTGGTTAACTGAGTATCGTATATGATAATGAGGAGGGAGAGGAAGAATTTATATTTGTGTGTAGGCATAACATCCGAATGACACTTCTTCTCATTGAGATATCCTTTTTTCTTTCTTTTTGTATACACTTCCTTACACCGGAAATCTGTTGAAAGATTTGTTTTTCTGTTTTGTTTTTAATGTTATTTTACTTTTCATTTGAAGATACAACCACTGTTTTTCAAGGGTCTTTATGGATACATAATATAAATAAGAAAGATGCAATTCGAGGATAATGATATGTATTCGAAAGTGGCTCATATATGGAGTATGTATGGATTTGTATTTGCATTTATACATAATAGAAAAAGAATTGCTTTTTATGGTAGAAAAACAAAAAAATCAGCTGTTAGCTGCAACATATGATGTAGTTTGAGTTTTATGGACTATTCAACCTTGTATGTAGAAAAAGACTGTTTTAGAGTTTTAAACTCACGAAAAGTCGTGTTTCTGACCGTTAATTTATTCCATTTCGCCAAACTTATTATAGGCTATTGATTATGTCATTTAGAAAGGAACTAAGACGTTCACGGGTTTTTATTGCAGGAATCGTTCAATGGGTAATAAGAGAAGATAAAGCCGCGGAGTGCTATTAAATGAGAGGGTGGAAATTTAAGATAGGGGTGCAAAAGCCCCCTTTTTGGTTTTTTTAATATATCTCGTAAACCGAGCAAAATTTTGATATATTGCACTCAAAACTTTTTGTAGAGAATTGAATTTCCTATTAGAATAATGTTTTTTAAAAATTGAAAACAAAAGTTTCCATACCAAAACAGTCGAAACAATCATAGGTTAGGTTAGGTTAAATGGGCTGACAGTTGATCTTGTTACCGTCACACTTATATCAATGTAGATCCCTTGTGATACCCTGAAGTATTGTAACTTCATGAAAAAGTGATAACCTATGAATGCTATGGTTGTTCGAGCCATTTGGAGGACTTTACAAAGTTCAGTAGGCTATTGCCTGAAAGTTCCGATAGTTCTTCTAATTCATTAAAGAAGTAGTTTCCTAAGAATTTTTTCCTAGTGCGACAGAGTGCTGGGCAGTGACAGAGGAAGTGAACAGTGTTTTCCTGTTCGTCCTCATTGCCGCAGCCTCTGCATAGATCATCCGTACTAAGCCCCATTTTCTTTTTGTAGTATCCTAGTAGGTTATGTCCCGTTAAGACGCCTATTAGGGATCTTAAGGAAGGTTTACTAAGTAGTAAGATCTTATTTGATTTTTTCTCGTCGAAGTTCGGCCATAGTTTCCTGGTGTGACCGCAGGTTTCTAGGAGGTTCCATCTTTCATTGGTTTTTTGTGAAATATTGTTGACGATATTTCGTTTTATTTCACATTGTGGGATTCTGATGTTATGGTCTATGAGAGAGGGATCAAGAACTGAGCCCTCCCTTGCAAGCTCATCCGCTTTTTCGTTGCCGAACACATCACTGTGGCCGGGAACCCAGCAGAGTCTTACATTATGCTGCATACCAAGAACCCTAAGCTCTTCGCGACAGCAAGAAACAAGCTTTGACTTGATTAATGTGGCAGAAATCGCTTTTATTGCCGCTTGGCTATCAATGAAAAAGGTGATGTCAGCAGGTGATATCGCCATCATGGATATTTGTTTAGCAGCATTTTTCACTGCCAATATCTCGGCTTGAAAGACACTGCTGTGATCGGGGAGCCTGAAAGAACTGGCAAGGTTAAGGTTTTCTGAGTAAAAACCTGCACCAACCCCAGTGTTCATTTTCGAACCATCAGTAAAGATGGTGATAGTCGACTCATTTGAGAAAGGTACACTGTTTTCCCAATCTTGTCTGTTAGGGAAACTGACATAAATCATAAAATAATATCAAAAAATTTGAGTTTTTGAGTTTTTTTGCTTTAAATTTCCTATCTATCTTTTTTTCGCATTTTTAGTTTTACTCAAGTAAAACCAGAAACATCTTGAGGGGAAAGTACGATAACTTAAGAACCGAGAATTGATAATGAGATTTGTAGAGGGGTTAAATACAATCATTGTTGACTATAGGAGGGGGGTTCTATCTCCCCCCGTTTTGGCGAGAGGGGAAATTTTCTAAAAAAAATACCTAAAATAAAAAAAATTATTAAAAAACAACGGCAACACTTACAGTTATTATTGATACTTTTTTCAGAAGCTAAGATTATACACTTAATAATAATTTTAAAATTAAGTTTTTTAATTAATTGTTTTTTGGAAATAAACGAGTGAGTCAGATAAAGAAAGTAGTTTTTCTATTTTTCAATTTTATCAAAAAGTAGAAGGCATAGGAACATATGATTTTCATGATTTGATAAGAAATCAATAAGAAATAAAATAAATATCTTCAATTTCCACCCTCTCATTTAATAGCACTCCGCGGTTTTATCTTCTCTTATAACCCATTGAACGATTCCTGCAATAAAAACCCGTGAACGTCTTAGTTCCTTATTGCTCGAATAAAGTAACATAATTTTCAAAACCTGAACGTTCTGAGCAACGCTGAGCTGCACTTGATTTTTTGTTTTTATTTTAACTTAAATTGTTACAATTTACAATACAAATTGATTAAAATCAACCATGCATGACGGCAAGGCGCACAGTGGTGTCTTTGATGTCTTTTGGCTCAAAATTCATTTGCATGGCAATTTCTTGACGAAATGTCATAAAATTCGGTACACCGAAGGATATTTGTATGGAGAATACGAAAAAGCTGCTAACTTTTTTTTATTCAAAATGGCGGCCAGAAAAAGCCTTTAAATAGAATTTTCTATGTCAAAATAGTATATAAGCTAGAAATTTGGCTTAATTTAGGTCAAAAATGATTTATATCTTCCATTAAAAAAAATTAAAAATTGGAAAAAAAGTCCAAAAAGTGCCGAATTAGTAAAACATACTTTTAGACCTCTTATTACGCTATTTCATGGATTTTATTTTTTGGAAATAAGCACCATTTAAACATCTTTCTATTTATATTTCATTAAAAAATTGAGTATTTTCAAGTTATATGGTTGCCAACTATGTATTTAAATAAATATGTATTAGAAAACTTTATATTGGTACTTAAAAATTTCAATATTCAACTGATACTTTATTTTTTTGGTAAACTAAAATATACTTTTCTTATAGATTTTAATATTCTAAATTCAAATCTGAAGTTGAAAAAAATCTATGCCGTCACGTTTTTGAGATATAAGAAGTTAAAAATGAATTTTTATTTACGAACTTAAAGTTGAAAAGTTTTTTTTTTTTATATTAGTCCTGAAGAAGGGTATATTCATACCTGAAACGTTGACTAGTATGAACTTTAAGCACTAGAAAATAAAAGAAAGACCTATAGCCCACGAAATAGTAAAATTTATTTTACTTAATAAAAAAAGTCACGAAATAATGAATAGTTGATATTTACTTTATTTAAAGCATTATTTTTTCAATTAAGCAAGTTTTTATTTAAATTTTGATCATCTAAGGTGTGAGTTCAAAGTGTTTTTTTTCACAAAAGCTGAAAAAGAAGAATTAACAAAAAAGTATCTTCGCAGTATTCTCTCCTGTCAGGTTAGAAAATATAAAGTTCTGCCAACTTCCGCCATTTTGTTTTATGATTTGTTTTCTGCATGGGTTAGTGGGTAAAAAATGCTTTACCCATTTTCGCTTGCGATATTTAATGGCTTCAAAATCTTAGCATCCCATATGCAAAATTTTGACATTAATTTAATGGTCAAAAACTGGTGTAATTGTTTAATCAGCTATATAAATTTGTTTTAACTATTTTTTTGAGTTTTAACTGCGGGTCACTGTGGTGTATGTGTAACTTCTTTATATTGAAATACATTTCTTATTGTAAAATACGGTAAATAATAATTTTTGTATTTATTAATTTATTTATTAAGAACCTTTCATTTGAAAATACGAACAAATAATTTAGAACACATTTTTGGGTTAAATACCTCTATGTTTGTCGGTTTCTCAAAGTCTTTTTCTATGATTTTAATTTGAATATTCTGTGACATTGTTTAAGCCTTGAAAACAAGCTTTCAAAGTTTTCAAGTTGCTTCAAAACAGAACTGACCTATAATTCGTTGAACGTGCTGCACCAAAATCCCATTAACCTCCTCACAACTATAAACCATCAATTTAAAAATAATCAAACAAAAATACTACCTAATTTTAAAAACAATTTATATTTTTACTTATCATTATTTTTAGACCGCATTTTTATATTTATATTTTTATATAATACAAAACAGAATGAAAATATTTAAATTCTTTCTTTTCTAATTTCAGAAAGAATTCAATCAAAAAACCAAAACCACAAGAGTTAAGTGCCGAAAATACTTTATATACAAACTAACAATTAAAAATATATTATATCCATCCATTTTTGTGAAGCGGCGCGCGCTTACGCAAAAAATAACTTTTTCTTTTATTTTAACATTTTCCACATGCATCTAATTCTTTAAAGTATATTTTTAATTTCAAAAACAAAACAAAAAAAAATTTAAAATTAAAATAAAAAAAAAATTCTAAATTAAAACCCAATTGTATTGAAATAAAGTCGATATTTTTGGATACTACTTGCCGCCGCGCTTCCGTCGCCTTTTTATTCATCATGAGTATCGGCGAGGCGCGGTGCGGTTAGATGGTTAAGTCTTTTGATTGTCAGGAAAGCAAAAGACACCATGTCGGCATAGAAGTTCAAAAACTACATCATCATCATCATCAACAACAGACAAACAGGGATCTTCTCCTTCCTCACCATATAACAAAAATCTCAAAATCTACTTTTAGCAAAAAAAAATTTTCGAAAATATACTCAAAATCCAAAATTATCCTTTTATTTATGTTTACATTTATAAAGTTCAATAATAACACTCCTTTGTACATGAAAATGGCTAAAAGTGTACCATTTCTTGTTCTTGTAGTGTTGTACGCGCTAAATTTATTTTTATAAAGTTTTAGTAGTCTGCCGATGACGATTATTCTATTAAGTAAAAAAAAAACCAAAATGGCGATTGCGGCGATGATGCTGATGATGATTGTCCTCCTCATCATCGTCATTGAAATTTTTCTGACTTATTCTTTCGTAAATAGGAAGTTAATTATATGCATGCATATATTTTTTCCCTGATGTATATATTACGTGAAAAACTCAACAAGGTGTACTCAAAACAAAAACAAAATTATGAAATCTTTGATAAAAGGCAAAATTAATGCGAGATTCTTAAAAACTTAAGTGGAACTCCTCAGGGGTAAGTATTGAGACTACGTTTGTTTTTTTTTTAATGAGGATCATTTGAAGACCCTAACGGGAAGCACTTCATTTGGTGCGGGGGCAAAGGTGGTATTACAGCTTGAAATTTCCTTGAACAAAGATTTTTTTTTTCATGATTTTTCAAAATCTAAATTAAGAATCGCGCACACACGATGAAAACATCTATGCGGGGAAAATGGTTGTTTTCGAAAAATTTTTTCTTACGGGTTCACTGAGGTGGAGGATAGAGTGAATTCAAACAAATTGGATCGTTGCCAGGAAAAAGCATCGTCTAGATGTGTGATTTCAGTGTGATTGTGTCGATGTAATGGTTAAAAATTTGTGTATGTTTCGAAAACGATCGTTTTCCATTGGCTATTGGGGGGGATA
Source organism: Episyrphus balteatus (assembly GCF_945859705.1). Taxonomy (NCBI): domain Eukaryota; kingdom Metazoa; phylum Arthropoda; class Insecta; order Diptera; family Syrphidae; genus Episyrphus; species Episyrphus balteatus. The sequence goes on from NC_079134.1 coordinate 172,946,503, forward strand.
ATATGGTTTAGTGATTCTCGAACTCGATGATGGTATTTTATCTTGAGGTATGTATTTGTAGATAGGTATATAAATGGTTTACGGATTGAAAGTTTTCCAAGTTTTTTTATAGGTATATACAAACAATGGAATTGTAGTGGTGAGTGATAGGATTACACAAGGTGTTGTTTTTTTTTTTTTATTTCTTCGTTTTTATGTTTTTTTTTTTTTTGTGTTTTAATGGATGAGAGATGGGAAAGGAAATAAAATGTAAAATGTGATTTTTCTTTTCTACTTTGTTCGGTTTTTTTTTTTTTTTTTTTTGAAATGTGTGAGGAGATTGAGTGGAAAATAAAAATGTCAAAGATAATTTTTTATATTTTATTTAATTTAATGAAACACTACAATTTTTAAAAAGGAAATCGAAGTTGAAGATGAAAGAATTTTTTTTTGTGGTTTTCAATTAGTTGAAAAATTTGAAGCAAACCTTTGTATTTGAATTTGTACCAAAAGGGGTGGGTATGTGAAACTCATACAATAAAACAATATCACAAATATGGGTCTGAAAACTGGTAAAAACCAAAAATCATATGAAAAATCATAATTTTGCTTTTTTTCGATTTTCTGAGAAATAACAAAAAGTGAGGAAATAGATTGTCAATTGTGTTAATTTTTAAAACGAATTTTTAAATATGATATGAGATTATTAATTCTACCACTCGAACGCATACAAAACTATTTTTTTTTAATATACAGTTCATATAGGATCCGTTTATTTTTTAATCAAAGTTTCTACAACTTAACAAGAAAACATTCAAATTCTAAGAATCCTTTTAGGTAACCAAACGTAAGTTAGTCTACAAAATATAAAAATCGTGTGCTTTAAAGCCTGCATAATTTTGAAAAAAGAACAAATTTTCAAACATATTTTTTTTGGTGGAAAGTTTTAAAATATGACGCCGAAGGCTTAGACCGATTTCATTTAAATGAAAACACTGGTCAACAAAAACAAAAGAAATAAAATGCACGACTGGGATTTGCTCTTAGATTTCAAGTTGCTTAAATTTGTCAGACTTTTTATATAAAAACAAAAACAAAACAAAAATTTTGGAGAAAAGTTTTAAAATAAACTTGGTATGCCATTTTGTAGAAATTACTAGGTAATCAACATCTAAAACCAAAATATCAAAAAATTCAATGTCCTATTTTCGAAAATTTGATTTTTAGAATACAATATTCAATTTTTTTAAGAAATCCAAAAATATTGTTTTTTAATTTTATTTTAAATCTATATGTAAATAGTATAAGTGCCTTAGCATAAAAAAAATTGTTGAAATCAAATTATTAGTTTAGGAGAAATAGTGAGGCGGCTTAGCATTAAAAAAGAGTTCAATCGTGCACTTTGTGATAAAAGCATGAAATTAACATCGTTGGTAGTACTCAATTTAAGAGTTATTTTGAGATATTGGGCCACCTTGTATTCCATTCGGAAGGGTAGATACAAGACTTTTTCTGTGTTGCACTCGATTTGTTGCATATCGTAGTATAGGCAATGAAATATTGTATTAATATGATACATGATTTCGAGGTATTTTCTAACGCCCGATCGAATAAAATCAATACCAAAATGTCTCGACCATCATGTAAAAAGTTATTGGACTCTTTATGAATTGTCTTTTACTCAAAGAGCAAGAGTCAAAATATTATCAAGTACTCCTTGAAAAAAAGTGGTAGGTTGATAAAATTTCGTGTGGACGTTTCATATACCATAGAAAAAAATAATAAAATATGTTCATCAAAAAATTTCAGGTCAAAGGGTGTTTTTTTAGCGAGAAAGAACACTTTTGAAATGGTACCATTGCAGCACATGGAAAATTTTTGCATTTTTTTGAACCGCATATATATTTTATACAACGTATGAGAATCAAAAATAATCAAAAAATGAATTATATTTACCATGGAATGTTGAATTTTCATGCAAAACTTAAATAGCTTGCTTTTATTTTTTATTAAATTTTCATACAAATTAATATTTTGAAGGAGTGAGGTGCAAAAGTAAAAGTATGAAAAATAATTGTGCAGTTTGTGATAAAAGGATCAAATTAATAGGATTGTTAGTACAATATGTAACCCTCATTTTAAGAGATTGGGCCTTTTAATATTTCACCTATGAGGATGTACATGAGCCATCTAATAATCACAAATTTCACAAAACTTCATTTAAATTGCTTTCTGTGCATCGTTATAAACATCTTTAAAGGTAAAATATTAAGTGGCCCAATATCTTTAAATGAGGGTTATATATTGTACTAACAATCCTATTAATTTGATCCCTTTGTCACAAACTGCACAATTATTTTTCATACTTTTACTTTTGCACCTCACTCCTTCAAAACATTAATTTGTATGAAAATTCAATAAAAAATAAAAGCAAGCTATTTAAGTTTTGCATGAAAATTCAACATTCCATGGTAAATATAATTCATTTTTTGATTATTTTTGATTCTCATACGATGTATAAAATATATATGCGGTTCAAAAAAATTCATAAATTTTCCATGTGTTGCATATGGTACCATTTCAAAAGTGTTCTTTCTCGCTAAAAAAAACACCCTTTGACCTGAAATTTTTTGATGGACATATTTTATTATTTTTTTCTATGGTATATGAAACGTCCACACGAAATTTTATCAACCTACCACTTTTTTTCAAGGAGTACTTGGTAATATTCTGAATCTTGCTGTTTGAGTAAAAGACAATTTATAAAAAGTGCAATAACTTTTTACATGACGGTCCAGGCATATTGCTATTGGTTTTATTCGATCGGGCGTTAAAAATTACCTCGAAATCATGTATTATATTAATAAAAAGGTTTCATCAGCTATACTATGATATGCAACAATGCGGGTGCAACACAGAAAATCTCTTGTATCTACGCTCCTGGATGGAATACAAAGTGGCCCAATATCTCAAAATAACTCTAATATTGAGTAATACCCATGATATAAATTTCATGCTTTTATCACAAACTGCACGATTTAGATGCTAAGCCGCCTCACTAAAAGTGATTTTCGAAAAAAGAAAATTTCATTTAAAGACAGCAACTGTTTTAAAAATAACATATGAATCTTTTTAACAAAATCCTTCTAACCGTTTTTAAGGAAATTAAAATTTTCCTAAATCGGTATATGATAGGTAGGTACCTACCGTTATTTTTGGTCCAGTAAAATTAATTCCAAAAACTCATCTGGAGAGTCGCAAAAAAACGCTACATACCAAGTTTGATGTTAATCAGTCCATCCGTTTAGGCTGTAGGTTCATACACAGACAGACAGACGGATTTTGTTTGCATTCTTTGTCATCGTAATGTCATGTCTGATTGTTATCTCAATTTTTTTTTTTGTACGAATGCATAACTTGATTATATAGTACCTATAGGTTTTGTACAAGTTTTGTACAGTTTTGTACAATTAAACAGAGTTTTGTACATTGTACAATTTTATATAAAAAGTTATGGCTAAAATTAGATTACGCTCGCTGGGTTCATATAATTTTTGAAAAACAAAAAATATTAGCAGCTTAATAGGGGTGGGAAAATTTGGGATAAATGATATACCCATGAAAGAGGAAAAATAAGTTGCACACAAACAAATTGGGGGAAAGGGGGTGGTATCAGAAATCGTGTTTTTTTCTGTGGAAAGAGTTGTTGATAACAGAAAGATCTAAAACTTTTTCTCAAGTCGTTTTTTTATGCAACCTCAAAAATAGTGAGAAAATGCAAAAATACAACTTTTTTATTTTTTTTATCTGTTACAAAAATTGTTGTATTTTTACAAAATTTGGTCTCAACGTTTTATGTGTTTTAGCTAATTTTTTTTTTTTTTTTTTTGGGATGCCACATTTTAGATTAAAACCTTTTATTTAAGAATATGTGGAAAAACTACATTTCTCTTCCAAAAAATATTGGGAAAAATTGGAAAAAAAAAGCAAAAAAACATTTTTTAAGATCTTTTTTTTTTTTGATTGGCAAGCCAGATCTTGCCCCATAGAAACCAAATTATACTTTTCTAATGAACTTTGATCTTATAAATTCGAATCTTAAATTTCACGCTTGTAAATTTAAAATGTGCAATTTACCTTTAGTTTTTTTTTTTAACCAAAATCTTAACTTTCTGCTTCGTTTTTGTAAGTTATCCAGTCGATACAAATTAACATAAAATCGGTTTGAAAATGTTAATTTCTGCATTTTTTGCTTTTTTGGCCTATTTACATACTATACCTTCCGAACTTCATTTTTGAATTTCTGTAGAAAAACTAATTTTCTAAAACTACTTCTAAGATTTTTGTATAGCCCAATTTTCGAGTTAAAAGAAAAATTAAAACCAATCTAAATTTTCTCTAAAAATCCATGAATAACAAGACGAAGTGATCTAATACACATTATTCAAAATCCTGGTCGCCAAATCAAATTTTCTTACAACAAAAACATTTTCCAAAATGGACCCCTATGATTGCAATCTCACCCGATGACCCAATTTAATCGATAATCGTATTTCTTCTAAATCTTTTGTACCTACACGAATACATAGCCAAATCATGTAAGAAAAAAAAAAACAGAAATTCGATACAAAATTTGAAAAACCATAAATCTTTAAAACAAACAGAAAAAAAAACCTGTAATGATCTCATGCAAAATAATGCAAATACAATAAAAATCTGACATTTAAGATTCATCGTTCTGCATCATGACCCCAAACACCACCTCTATCGCGTCTCCTATTCCATTGATTCAAAAAAAAAAAACAAACAGTTGTTGTTGCCTAACACTTCTGCCAACACAGCACACAGTAGCGCAGCCATTACACAAAAACTCAAGCCCAATTAATTAAATATCCGCCATTTTGGAAAGATGTTCTTGTTTTTTCAAAAATTTCTTTACACTGAAAACAGCAGATAAACTACTACATTCACACATCTCGAAAACGGTCCACGTAACTGAAAAAAGCTAGACGCGCCATGATTTGTATCTGCTAGCTGTGGTACTAATGGTGGTGGGCTATTGGCGTCAGAACATCCTCCTAGCAGAACAGGTATATACATTTAGAGTTATATAGAAGTCTTTATGCACATAAGGAATGTATCTTAGGAGCGGATCCAAAGGGGAGCAATCAGAGGTTTCAAGACGAAGAATTTTGAAAATCTCTACCACAACTGTGTTGTTATAAATTTTCATTAAATTGCGCCACAACCTGAAAGCAAATCTACATACAGACAGAGTGTTGGGGAATATGGAAAATGAAAAACCAAATTAAAAAAAAAAACACGTAACGAGTTGGAAGATGTAAAAGTTTTTTTTTTGTACAATTTTGGCTTGAATTTTGGTATGACCGATCGTGCAGGCGCGTCAGAAACACAATCAGCAGAGCTAGATCCACAATTTTGCCATCAGTTTTAAGCGAATTTTGTTGTATTTTCTAGATTTTTTTTTGTTATTTTGTTGGTACATAGATCATTTGGCTGTTGGCCAAAATCAGCGAAATAAGTAAAAAGATCAACACAAGCAAAGAGGTATATGATGGCGGCAACAGCAATGGCAACGAAAGCAAACAACAGGACGCGACTACGACGACGATGGAAAACAACGCGCAATCAATTTTTTTTTCGAAATTTTGTATTTTTTTTTTTTTTTCTTAATTATTTTATTTTGTATTTATTTTTTTATTTAGTTTTTTTTTTGTTTTGTTGATATTTAAATTTTTTAAAAACTCATTATTTATTTGGCTTTGGTTTTACGTGGGGATCGTAAAAACTTTTAAAATACGAGAAGCTGTCTGGTTGTTATGTTAAAAAAAAAAAATATTCAAAACCATGCAATTTTAACAAGTTAATTACTTAAATCTAGGAAAATTTTTGTTGTTTTATTTTCTAGAAAGTAAAAGTTAATTTATAGATTTGATGAAAGATACATAAACAAAAAAATGTTATACTTTCGATGTTAACAAAAGATAAAATGTCAAAAAAATGATTTTTCGACCGACTGGAATACTAGCATGCAAAGTATTCTTTTTTATGTTTTATAATACAAATTTCTCAATTTTTGGCCTTGAAGAGAGGTGACCTCATGAAATTTTATCAATTGGCTAACATTTTCGTAGACTGAACTTGATAAGACGGTGTAGGCGTGTTTTAGAACATTGTTATACTTTTCTTAACACGTATTGGATATGCATAAGAATTTTTAGCAAAATCTTTGAAAAATTTGAAGTTTAAGAAACATGAAGCTTTGAGACAATAAAAGAAATGAGAGATGAAAATGGTAGATAGACAATACTTTTAAAGTTTTTTTTGCAAAATATGGAGAGTGACAAAAGTTTTAGGAAAATTTATTATTTAAGATTCTTAACAAAAGAGCGATCTTCAAAAAAATTTAGGTAAAAGGGTGTTTCTTTTTTAGAAGAGACAGTAAAATCTGTAATTGGTCCCAAAAAGCCAATGATTTATTTTATTTTTGGTTTTGATGACAAATTGAACGTTTATACTTAAGTTCTTAGACAGATTTTACTGTCTCTTTTAAAAAAAAACACCCTTTCACCTAAATTTTTTTTTCATAAAAACTCTTAATTCTTGCTTTTTTCCCAAATTAAATTTTTTACTAAATTTCGTTAGGGTGACCCATCATTTTTGTTTTCACAAAAAAAAAAAAAAACACCCTTTTAAACATGATATTCTTATAGACACTCAAAAGTAACATAATTGCTGAATTTCAATAGGGTACCACTAATACTCCTCTAGTATTACTCATTTTCTCAAATATACCCATATTTTCTCTACAGTAAACAAAAAACACCCTTTCACATGGAAAAAAAATTTATAAGTCCTATGGGAAAGACAACATTTTTAATAAATTTTGTAAGGGTACCATTTATACCACTGATTTTCTGACTTATCGCGGATTTTCCCTAGTTCCCAAAAAAAAAACACCCTTTAACCTAAAATATTTGTCTAGACTGCTTAGATTCTTGGTTTCTGTTATAAATAAAACATTTTTACCAATTTTCATTGGTGTAACAATTTTTTCCCAGTTTTTGTGGTACTAATTCCGAATTTCATCATTTCTTAAAAAAAACACCCTTTCACTCAAAATAATTTTGTACACTTTATAGATTCTTAATTCTTATTACAAACAAAACTCTTTCACCATTTCAAAATTTAAGTCAGCTGTTTTGATACCTTTCTCACACATAACTTAACCCATCAAAAAAACACCCTTTCACCAAAAAAAATGTTTAAGAACTTTTTGAATCCTCTGTCCTTGCTTTATCTAAAACCTTCATCCCGAATTTCATCAGTGTAGCATATTTTTTTCATGGGTTTCGGTTATATTTTACTTGTTGAAGTCAAAAAACAAGCACCCTTGTTTTTAATCGGCAATAACTTTTCTTAGAGCAATCGTATTCACTTTTTGTTTATGTCATTAGATTCAGCATAAAAAAAAAACCTTAAAAACAAGTGTCATACGATGATATTTCACAAACAATTTTTTTTCACTATATTTTTGACCTTTACCTCCTCTCTCTTGTCCGCAAAAAAACACCCTTCCACCCAGTTTTTTCTTATAGACTTTTTTGATCCTTGGTTCTTATCTCAAAAGCCAATTTTCATGAGTGTAACAATTGTTTTTTTAAAATGCCTATTTCACCTGTACAACATAACTTAAATATTAATTGTTTAAACATCAGATAGCATCGCTACAATTTTTAATGTTTTAATTACCGACTTCCAAAAAGGAAGAGGTATTCAATTCGTCTGTATTATTTTTTTTTATGTTTGTAACTTCATAACTTTGGACTGACGACTGAGTGAAACATTTTTGATAATGGTCTTTTTGTATTGGAAAGCTGCGGTGCCTGCAGTGTGGTCCCATTTCAATTTCGTCCAGTTATTGCCATAAAAACTACCTATGAGAAAAACCATAAAACCCCTTTTTGATGCATGGAAGTCGGTTTTGTTTCTTTAATAAAAATTATTATTTATTTAGATCATTTAAAATAAATGATCTAAATTTTGGTCATACTAATTCATGAGAATCAACAAGAACGAATATTTTAATTATCTTTAAAAACTTAATTAAACACAATATCGCTTTATTTTTGTTGAATTCTGGACCTATTTATAATAATATACATATTTTATTGTCTTGTTTTAATTAATGCTTAAGTCTTTGATAAGAAATGCGGTCCATAAAATTGTTTCGTGTTAAAATAACATCAAGGTATGAAGTGAATTTATGTATGAATTTATATGAAAAATTTAATCCAAATTTGGTTCGGAAGCTATAAGGTATCCTAATTATACGTTAGATGTTGATATAAATAGTCAATTAATTAAATTAAATAATTAAAACCACCCCAACACACCTCTTAGGTTATATTTTGTTAATTTTGAATCACCTTTTCTTTAACCAAGAACCACACAAAAAAAAACATCCTTAAAAACAAAACTATCCCCAAGTCACGTTAATTAATTTCTTTGTTCAACACATTCGCTGCACTTAACAATTTAAGAACCAAAAAAAAAAACATCTTCCTCTGCCTTTAAGAAATAAAAACACAAAAAGACAGGGAAAATGATATAACACCGCACATCTCGAAAAGACAAGATGAAAAGATGCATTTGCTGCAGCTAGACCAGAAAAAAAAAACACGGAAAAGCCAGCCTCATTATTTCAATATTTCATGTCGACAAGGCATGATGTAGCAGCCAGCAAGCAAAGACCTATACCAGTGCTATATAGTCCAATGATCTGCCCAGCAAATGGTCCCGAAACACGGGCCCTTTTTACCCGCCCAACCGTATCAATCTCAACTACTCATCTCTTTCCATTTATATATGCGATAGAATACTCGCCCAGCTAAAGCTCGAAACAGAAGCGCTTAGAATAAAGACACCGGGATTTGAATTCTGTTTATGTTCTCGTTCAAACAAACCAACAGACTTCGGGATTTCAAAACCTTAAGCATAACAAAGTGCCTTACGTCTTAAAGGCGAAAAGATTACAACGTGTCTCTCATAAGAAAATCATATTAATTGAAATCTAGCACGTGCCCAGGCTAAATTTAGATACACTTCTTGGATGGTTTGGTGGTGGTACTGACTGGGTGATGGTGTATCAGTGTGTCGGCAAACAGCACGCCCAGGGATGGAGTCAGATGTGGGATAACGAAAGGAAAGGCTACAAGATTAAACAAATCAGATTGTACATCATTTTATAAAGTCTCCTTAAAATTCACCAAAAACTGATTCAGTTGTTCTTGATTACCTTCTTAAATTTTACAGAATTTTCTAAAAAAAAAGAATTTTTGTAAGGAATTGTGTCTGCATTAAAATTGATTTATAGGAAATTGGTCCTGCCAACTCTGAAGTCTTCATTAAATATGAAAAAAAAAATTCCTAAAATTTGTTTTAGGTTTCACGAAACAAACTCAATTTACCCTATATATTCGAAAAGGGGTATACAAAATTATATTACATGGAAAATCTTTTACAGACAAAACAGTCGGCAGAGTTCTGGTTACGCATCATATCAAATGGCAAACACACAAGTCTTCCATCTAATTCAGGGACCATGCAACAGATAGAAATGCTTAAAATATGACATAAAAGCTAGAGTAAAATATTAAGACTTGACATGCTGTCTCACACCTTTTTGATGTGAAGTTACCAAGCGCACATATAAAAGAAACATCAAACAAATCAAAATTACTACTGGCAGTTTGGCGCTTCGCTCAATAAACGTGGCCTCCTTTAAGAAAATCTCTCGTCCATTGATTTTTTCTTTGACATCCGTCCAGCTAAATGATCTCAAATTACATGATACACAGACGCTTCGAAGAAGTTTGTATGCATCTGTCCTTTTAAGGAGCCGCATGACTAATGTTGAGTGTGCCAACAAAATAATATTTAGTTGCATCTTTTTTACTGGGCAATTGAAATGGTTTTTCATATACTTTTAAAGACAGGTGCTTGGATTTTGTCGCGCCTTGAATATTGTTCGACTTCGATAACAGTATAGTGATTTGGCTGTAGTTACTGTCGGTTCTGAAAAATTATAGCAGCAGATGAATCATGGAGAACGATATTAAGAATGGAGAGTAGACAAAACATCTGCTTTTGCTTGGGCTCTGTGGGTTTTAAGGATAAGGGATTTAATTAGAGTGTTGAAGAATTGAATTGGTGTTAAAATAGAAGAAGACTGGAAATCATATTTTTTCGTAGAAAGTTAAAAGTGAGTAGATGGTTGGAACTAAATGTTTTGGGTTTTTGGAAATAAAGTCCAGTTTCGCCACTGGAAATAAAAATGACAAATTCTTTTTGCAACCAGATCCCGAACATTTTAAGCATACAAATTTGCAAGTTAAAACATTTTGAATACCTAAATCATTAGGGGATTTTTTGAATATAGATACTATAATATATCGTCGGCACAAAGCCAAAACCGCGAATCTGCATTTTTGGACATTTTCACTTTAATGCGTCATTTAATTTGTTATCGGTCCCTCTATCCACTGCTTCGACCCCAATCATCCATCTGTTGCCTAAAAGCCTAAAATATCAATTTCCGTAGCACGAGTTCCCATAAGATTGCATGCATTTCCAAAACTTTGAAGCCGTTTTTCTCAAAACTACAATTTTGCAGGTTAGTGGTTTGGCGTTGTGCCCACGATATTATTGTGTTGTCTATTTTTCTTTTCGGGAATTTTATATATTCTATTACTATTTATCTTAAAGTGTAAGTCTTTAACCAAATTGATTACAATATTTTATTATGCCGGAAAACAATGAATGACCCTTTAAAGAATGACGCTTAATATTAATAACTGATTTCCTTAAAATCCAAGGTAAATTCACTTTATTACCCATTGAAATATTGTAACCAATTTGTCACTATTTAAACAGGAAGTTTAAGTACTTGTTGCACAACATTCTTACTCCCTTAATAAAAAAAAAACACCCTTTAACACAAAATATTTCAATGCACTCTTTTGATTCTCGGTTCGCATTACAAATGAAACGTTCATGCCAAATTTTACCCCTGTAGCATCATTGGAGGTGGGGTTTCTGAAATATGTACCTGTTGCCCTGAAAAAAAGTAACTACATTAAGGCTAGGCGCACACATGCGATTTTGATCGAGCGATTATTCACTCTCAAATTAGATGAAAACAATTTCAATGACTATAGACACAATTTTCAAATTTTTAATCGCGGGAAGCATGTGTGTGCACAGGCATTGAAATCGCGCGACTAAAATCGCATGTGTGCGAATAGCCTAAAATTAATTTTACTGCCACTTGGAGTTGTCGTTTAAGTTTGGTTTTAATTTCGTTACATAAATTAAAGCTTGATTACGCATTGAAATAAGCTTTCAGGAACAATTAGTTTAAAATATAAAGCTTGCACTATGCACGTGCACCAAGGCGTATACGTACTTTATTTTCTATTTTTTAACCTTTTTTTTTTAAACCCATGTGCAAGAGTTTAAGCCATATGACACATTATTTTTAATTTCATATTTTATAATGCTAAATGGAATGAGACCCTTCAGTTTAAAACATCTTCGGGCCAGGCCCCGATCTATGGGGGCAAGCTGGGCAATTGCCCAGGGCGGCAAAAACTCAGCGGCATTCTATGCTACTGAAAAATATTTCTTTTAGGCAGATTAATCAGGATTAAACGGTTTACCAAAGTGCTAAATATGACACGCTAGCATAATTTTAACCAATGCAAAAACCTTGCAGCTTATACCTTCTACAAAGGAATTACCTACAAAAGAAATTTTAGGTGCTGGTGGTCGTGTAGAACAAAAATTATTATAATAATTCTACTGTTTGAGTTTTTCAGTGAAAATTGAGTTTTGAAGATGAATTATTCTTTAAAAAAAGAAACATTTTTAAATTAGAAATCTTCACACGTGGAAAGTACAAGTACTTAATCAGTGAAATGGAAATTTTTCCATCCGGAGTATTTGTGTTCGTCCGGAATTGAAAAGCTATTGCGAGTTTCACCCGAAGGGAATTAACATTTTTCGCTAAACTAGTTTTTGGTTCTTCAACAAAATCTAAGTCACAAAAGAGTTGTATATTAGCTAGCATATTGCCTGGAAAAAATACTAGGATTTTTCGGGACGTGAACAGCTTTCCGCTTGGAACTGATAGTAAAGGAAAATCGAAAATCGATTTTTGAAGGAAATTTTTTTGGGTATTTCCAACAAAATTTTTAACAGGAAGTAAAAAAAAGGCTCAAGAAAAAGCACCCTTATTTATTATTCGACGTATTATTACCCTTTTTTATTGGCCGAGATATCTTAAGTTTCAGTCAATAAGCCAAAGACAAACTTAACTTAATCTAAAGTTCAAGTCAATGCTCACAAAATGTTTGCCAAAAGATATTTTTGAAGGTTTAAGGACTGGTAAACTCGAATACGAAGTCAGAAATATTCTATTACCTTTCTCTTTTTTTTTTAATATATTCGTAGCTGTTATAAAACAAGCTTTTTTTGCATTTTATAAGGTTATATTTCAAGAACGGAGGCTCATAGAATTTTTTGGACCTAAGATTCAAATTCAGCACCCCAAAAATCTCTAGAATAGTATATCTTAGTTCTTGTGGCAAAAAAAGAGATACATTTTGTTGACCAGTGCTGTTTCTGAGCAAAGACTTACTTAATTAAAAATATCTCGGCCAATAAAAAAGATATCGAAAAGATTTAAACAGTTTTTGTAGAATAAAATATGTTCTCATAGACACCGTTACAAATTTGTTTTTAATGAATTATACCACACAAAAACATAACCTTGAAAACAGCCAAAATTACGCTTTTTTGCTTTTTTTAAAAAACGGAGGCCAATCACATTTTTTGACTTCGGATTTGAGTTCAACACCCCAAAAACCACTAGAAAAGTATATTTTGGTTCTTTTGGCAGAAAAAAAGTTCAATTTTGTTGACAAGTGCTATTAAAAATAAATATGCGGCAAAGTTTA